>NC_133647.1:51572001-52172001 GCF_009905375.1 Apium graveolens | reverse complement strand
ATATCTGTTGATTCAGTTGATAATACCTATGCTAGAGAATAGCGGTAATTTGCATATACCCTTAGTATAGAGACCCAAAGGTGAAAACATTTTCTAAAACCGGGAGTCGAGGATCCCGAGTAGATTTTATATATATATATTTATATATATATATATGGTTATAGTTTTCAAAACTATTAATCGAATAAGGGTTATTCGATAACTTTATATTATTTATTGAATATTATTTCGAATATTATTCGAGTGCTTATGACTCCTTTATATTATTATTGAATATTACTTGAATATTCATTCGAGGATGTATGACTCCTTTATTTTATGAATATTATTTATAATATTCATTCGAGGTATTATGACTCCGCTTATTACTGAAATATATTCTTTATTTTATTAAAGAATAAGGTGTCAATAATCAAACTTATTTTCGATTATTCAAATAAAGATAGTACTTTCATATAAGTATATCTTTGGTTATTTAATATCCATTTCAAGTATAAGTTTTAATACTTCTACTTCGATTAGTTTTATAAGGATTATCTTTATGAGAATATTATTTAAATAATAATATTCAGACATTTTCTAAATATATTGGGACTGATTTACTTCATTAAATCAGCATTACTCCAAACACTCTTTAAAGTGTTTTCGAGTCTTCAAAATGATTTTTAAAAGTTAGAGCGGATCCAAAAACTCATTTTTATATTGAAGATCATCCTTTTAAAAAGGGGATTTAAATACTCGCTCAAAACCTGAGGGATCCGGCTCTATGGTGTATTTTATATTCGCAACAAGGTTGCAGTTTTGGTAAATGAATTGATTACTTACCCAACGTTCGGGAAGTAAGTCCATCTATTGAGTCGGCATAAGCAACATGGGCTCAGTGGGCGTCCATGATAGTGTAAGTGGCTCAGTGGGAGTCCATCAAATGCATAAGTGGCTGAGTGGCAGTCCAGCATAAGGTCCTATTGCGACCAGGGTGATGACCAGTGGGGAATTCGTCCATCTACTAGTAGAAAAGGTTACTTATTGGTATCTTTGCCTGATCAGCAAGATACCTGGTTTATGCCAAAATTCTTTTCCTTTCCAAAATTCATTGGATGTTTCAAACTCTGTTCATACTTTACATGACAGAGGTTTTCAGGAAATGTATAAAGAAGATGTATATGTGGATATATATATATATCAGAACTTAATGAAGTATATCATAACTTCATTTCCTTTAATAATATTTCAAAGATTTAATCTATTCAAATCTTGTCTTGTAGTCTCATCTATGTGATGAACTGTTGAAAGCTCATTATACTTTGAACAGTGGTAGTTCAAGTAGCTTTATAAATGATATAAGTGTAGTGAAGTATTTGGTAACTTCATCCCTTGTTTTTACTTATATCTAGTAAGTAATTATCTTACACATGATAAAAGATTCTAGTAAGTATCCATTTAGATACTTATATTATTGTTATCACTATATATTATCTTGCGAGCTATAAGGCTCACTCTTGCTTTATTTCTTCATCACACAACAACAGTTAGGAAAGATGGCCAGACTCCAGCAGACCCAGCGCAAGCGCGTGGGAAGCGTCCCGCGTCTTCCCGATAATGTTGTAGCTGCTATAGCTGCAGAGGTAGATCTATGGTAGATCAGACCATCTACTTTTGAGAATCAATTAATTATAATTATAACTTGTGGCAGATAATGGCAATTAATTGTAAACTTATTAAGTAATCATTTTGGGTTGTAATAACTTTTAAATTGCGGATTCAAAGACATGTACTTATTTCAATTTCATCTCTGAGACTATAACGGGTTGTGGTGTGTGTTAGTGTGGGGTCACAGCATGAGGTTATTTATTATTAATTAAGTGAAGTGATATTGTGGAAAGAAAGACCGTGACGACCCGGATCCCCGACCCCGGATCTGGGGGTGTTATAGAAATGGTATCAGAGCTAAGCGTTATAAACCTCAGAGATGATGCGACGATATAATAACAAACTCACAAAGATAATAAGAACTCTTGCCAAGTTCATGGTCGGACTACTTAAAGTAGTGCTGACAGTTAAAACCCTTACGGGAACCCTTATAAGTATCATGATAGTAACTTAGCTCGTTTAATGTGTAGGCGCCTGAGATAGAGGATCCTGAGATGTTCGAGCGTGAGCATGATGAGGCACTGCTAGATGTTGAGGATCAGGAGGAGCCTGAGATGGAGGAGGATGATGAGGACCCCTCAGAGGAGTCAGAGACGGAGGTCATTGCTATTTCAGATGAGGAGGACCCCTCAGAGGAGTCAGAGACAGAGGTCATTGCTATTCCAGAGGAGGAGGACCCGGATGAGGTCCCAGTAGCTGAGGAGCGTGTCGGACCTATGGTAGTGTATGCTGGTACCCCTTTACCCACACTTCCGGTGGTCAGAGCTCCTACCCCTCCACCACTATCTTGGATCCCTTATGATGACAGCTCAGAGACCCATACTTCCGAGCCTAGGAAGACCGAGGAGGCACCCTCAGCGGCTCCGGATTCACCACCTCTTGACCCTGCCCACAGGAAGTCTTCATTATCTCATGGATATGTTCAGGATGTTCTGAGGACCCGAGTGGCTGTTGCCGAGGCCCGACTAGATGAGGCCAGGAGGGAGTTGGATGCGGAGAGGGCGGGTAGGCGTACCCGAGCTTATGAGACTAGGGCTTCTATACCCCGATCCTTGAGGAGGGAGCTTACGGGGATAGAGCTCACGTCTCGAGCGAGACTCAGATCTCTCCAGGGGGACAGGCATGGTAGGATCTCCAGGCGGCAGGCCGACTATATCTTCTGTCGTGCGATGGAAAGGGTATGGGAGCTGACCCGCTCCGGTGTATGATTCAGGACTGACGATGGAATAGTCTAGTTGTCTAGTTAGCCAAGGCCTTAGTAAGAGCCAATTTTCCGGGATAGTTAACTTGTATATAGCATCCCTTTTTCTGACTAGACAGATAGACTCTTGTGTATCACTTTTGGGACAGATGGCTGTAGCACTGTTGTACTTTTGACCAGATCAAACTATATATTTCTCGTATTATGTATATATTTGTTTCGTTTCGGTTCAGTTCCTTAGTGACGAGGTCACTATTTTTATCATTATTATTACTGCACTTCGTATTAGAACTGTCATAAAATAATAGAATTGCGATATACGTTCTCCCCATTATGAAGCTGTGCAAGGCACAATGTTGTATATGATTGTGACCTAACGTTGAATTTCCCAATAATTTTTTTATTATCAGAATCATGCCGCCAAGAAAGATTGGAACTAGGGCAAACCCTGGATCTGAGGACCAGGGAAGCCATAACCAGGATGATAGGAACCAGGAACACAGTGAAGAGGAAGATGAGGATTATGTGGAACAGGATGACTCCCTGTATGAAGAGGAAGAGGAAACATATGATGTTGAGGGATTTGAGATAGAGGCTGAAGAAGAAGGAGAAACTGAGGTTGAGCAACCAGTACCAAACCCAGGCATGGATCCCATGGGCCAGTTCATGCAACTCCTAAGGCAGAATTTGGAACATCAACCCAACCCACCCCCTCAAGGAAATAACAATACTGTGGCAAACTCTTTCAGGGCTTTTAAGTCCCTTAAGCCCCCTGAGTTCCACGGATCAGCCGACCCAGTTGAGGCAAGGGCATGGTTAAAGGAAATGGAGAAATCCTTTGAGATTTTAAGTACCGATGAGGCACAGAAGACTGTATTTGCTACCTACCTTTTGAAAGGAGAAGCTAACTACTGGTGGGAGGCCAAGAAAAACATGGAGACAGATGCTATTATAACCTGGGAGAGATTTAGTCAGTTGTTTCTGGGAAAGTATTTCCCGAGGTTTATGGAAAACCAGATGGAGCTCAAGTTCTTGGAGCTAAAGCAGAATAATTTATCGGTAGCAGAGTACGAAGCGAAATTTACTGAGTTATCAAGGTTTGTGCCGGAATTTGTGAGCACCGAGGAAAAGAAAGCTAGGAGGTTTCAGCAGGGACTGAAACCGTGGATTCAGAATAGGGTGGCAATCCTTGAGCTTACGGACTATGCCACTCTGGTGCAAAAGGCAACGATTGTAGAAGTCGGAAGTGAACAGATGCAGAAGGAAAGAGAGAAGAAAGGAATAAAGAGGAAAAGTATGAGCATGGGTGGAGGTTCCGCAGGAAGGAGCTTCCCAACTAGATTTAATCGAGGAGCAGTGTCCCTACCAGGAAGGAACACTGGGTTTAAGCGGCCAATGAGTGTGAGTGTGAGCCAGGGCGGCCAGAAGTCAAGAATGTCCTATCCCAACCAGTCTCGACCCCCATTGCCAGCCTGTAACATATGTGGAAGGAATCACACTGGGGAGTGTAAAGGAAAGCCAGTAACCTGCTTTAAGTGCGGTCGGGAAGGTCACTATTCAACTAAGTGCCCATCATCAACCCCTGCCGTCATTCCAACCACCACTTGTCATCAGTGTGGACGCCCAGGTCATTGGAAGAGGGAATGCCCAATGAACAAACCAGCAGCTTCGGGAGCAAGCAGGGCTGCTTCTAATAACCCACCTACTGCGAGGACTTTCAACATGACAGTCCAGGATGCTATGAAAGATTCAGATGTGATAGCAGGTACCCTTTCTCTAAATTCAGTCAGTGCAAACGTTTTATTTGATTCGGGAGCAACTAAATCTTTTATATCAAAGGACCTTGCGCGTAAGTTAAGACTTAAGGCTGAACCCTTGATAGAACCCTTACAAGTAGAAATAGCCAATCATGAAATTATTCCTGTTAACCAGATTCATCCCGCCTGTGAGATAGGCATAGGGGAGAAATCTTTTAGTGTTGATCTGATTCCTTTTAAATTAGGGGAGTTTGATGTAATTTTGGGAATGGACTGGCTATCTAGCAATGATGCTCAGATAGACTGTAAAGGGAAGAAAGTTAAGCTAAATATCCCAGGGAAGAAAGAAGTTATATTTAGAGGAAAGAGGCAGACGCAGAAATTTTTGACTATGGCCCAGGCCAGAAGGATGCTACGAAAAGGAAATGAGGCCTACTTAGCCTATGTGGTGGACACGCAGAAGGAGGTGCCCAACTTACAAGATATTCCAGTAGTCAACGAATTTGAAGATGTATTCCCACAAGACCTTCCGGGATTACCACCCGATAGAGTGATTGAATTTGCTATTGAGTTGGCCCCAGGGACGGCGCCAGTTTCAAAAGCACCTTACCGGTTAGCCCCGTTAGAAATGAAGGAATTAGCTATCCAATTTCAGGAACTCTTGGATAAGGGTATGATAAGACCCAGTGTGTCTCCATGGAGAGCACCAGTTTTATTTGTTAAGAAGAAAGATGGGAGCATGAGGCTGTGCATCGACTATCGAGAGTTGAACAAGCTAACCATAAAGAACAGGTACCCATTACCTAGAATAGACGATCTGTTCGACCAGCTAAAGGATGCTATTTATTTTTCCAAGATCGACCTGAGAACTGGATATCACCAACTAAAGATTAAACCCGAAGATATTTCCAAGACAGCGTTCCGTACCAGATATGGGCATTATGAGTTCTTGGTAATGTCCTTTGGATTAACCAACGCCCCAGCGGCTTTCATGGATTTAATGAATAGAGTATTTAAGAAGTACTTGGACAAATGTGTGATAGTTTTTATCGATGATATTTTGATATACTCAAGGACTGAGACAGAACATGCAGAGCATTTGAGGATAGCTCTAGGAATACTCAGAGAGGAGCAGTTGTATGCCAAATTCTCGAAGTGTGAGTTCTGGCGGAATGAAGTACAGTTTTTAGGACATGTGATCAATAAAGAAGGAGTATTGGTCGACCCCTCCAAGATAGAGGCGGTCTCAAATTGGGAAAGGCCAAAAACACCCACAGAGGTAAGGAGTTTCATACGATTGGCTGGCTACTATCGTAGATTTGTACAGGACTTTGCGAAGATCGCAGCCCCTTTGACACGACTTACTCGTAAGACAGAGAAGTTTGAATGGACGGAGAAATGCGAGAACAGTTTTCAGGAATCAAAGAAAAGGTTGATAACGGCTCCGGTGTTGGCATTGCCGGACGGAAAAGGAGATTTTGTGATATATAGTGACGCGTCGCACAAAGGATTAGGGTGTGTGCTTATGCAGCATGGTAAAGTGATTGCGTATGCATCGAGACAACTGAAGGAATACGAGATTAGATATCCTACTCATGACCTTGAGCTCGCGGCAATAGTATTTGCCTTAAAAATTTGGAGGCACTACTTGTATGGAGAGAAGTGCGAGATTTTCACAGACCATAAGAGCCTCAAGGACATATTTACGCAGAAAGAGCTCAACATGCGCCAGAGGAGATGGTTATAACTAATCAAGGACTATGATTGTGAGATTCTCTATCATCCAGGGAAAGCCAATATGGTGGCTGATGCCCTTAGTAGAAAGGAAAGACTCAGAATGATAACGACTTCGGAAGAATTGATAAGGGATTTTGAGAGAATGGAAATAGAAGTAAAGGTAACCGGAACCGGAACTGAAAAGCTTTTTGAGATCTCAATGCAGCCAGAGTTATTGGAAAAGATCAGATTGTGCCAGGAGAAAATAATGAATGAAGGCAGAGAGTCAATGACTGGAGAGGAGATCCATACTGAGAAAGATGATAAAGGGATAATGAGGTACTCCTACCGGATTTGGGTTCCGAATGTTCAAGAGCTTAAAGATGAGATTTTGGATGAAAGCCATAGTTCAAGGTATTCCATTCACCCGGGAAGTACCAAGATGTATAGGGATTTGAAGGAATATTACTGGTGCCCCAACATGAAGAGGGACGTAGCATAATGGGTAAACAAATGTTTGACTTGTCAAAGGGTAAAAGAAGAGCACCAGAGACCCAGTGGACTCTTACGACCCCTGGAGATTCCCGAATGGAAATGGGAACAGATAGCGATGGATTTTGTTGTAGGCTTGCCAATGACGAAAGCCAATCACGACGCCATTTGGGTAATTATAGACCGACTGACAAAGTCAGCTCATTTCATTCCTATCAATGAGAGATACACAGTCGATAGACTGGTGGACATTTACCTTAAGGAAATAGTGACGCGACATGGAGTCCCAGCGTCCATTGTCTCAGACCGAGACCCCAGGTTCAACTCCAGATTTTGGAGGAGCTTTCAGGAATGTGCGGGGACCAAGTTAAATATGAGTACCGCGTACCATCCCCAGACGGATGGGTAGAGTGAATGGACCATCCAGACACTAGAGGATATGTTGAGAGTCTGTGCAATAGACTTTAAAGGGAGTTGGGATGATCACTTGCCGTTGATCGAGTTTTCTTATAACAATAGCTTTCATGCTAGCATCGGAATGCCGCCTTATGAGGCCCTGTACGGAAGAAGGTGTCGATCTCCCTTATACTGGGATGAAGTGGGGGAGCGGAAGATGCTCCGACCCGAAGTGGTCCAAAGGACCAAAGATATAGTGGATCTTATCAGAGGGCGACTTATAGTAGCCCAAGACAGACAGAAGAAATATGCAGACCTAGCCCGAAAGGACAAGGAATATGAAGTAGGGGACTTAGTACTGCTGAAAGTATCCCCTTGGAAGGGATTAATGAGGTTCGGAAAGAAAGGAAAACTAAGCCCAAGATACATTGGACCTTTTGAGATATTAAGACGGATTGGAAAGTTAGCTAACGAGCTAGCCTTACCCCCTAACTTGCAACAAGTTCATAATGTGTTCCATGTGTCAATGCTAAGGAAGTATCATCAGGATGCCAGACACATAGTGGAGTACGAGCAGGTGGATATGCAACCAGATCTGACTTACGTGGAGAAGCCAGTAAGGATTATAGATAAGAAGGAGCAGGTGCTTCGGAACAAAGTGATCAAGCTAGTCAGAGTACTATGGCAGAATCATAATGTGGAAGAATCAACATGGGAACTAGAGAGCACAATGCTAGAAAAGTACCCCCATTTGTTTTCTGTTTGATTCCGGGGCGGAATCCTTTTAAGGAGGGGAGACTGTAATAACCCCCAAAATTTTCAACTTTTTTGTAACCCTTGTGAATAGTGTTTTTGCTGAATGAGAAAACTTTTCATGCCACACTATGTAGGGATTCTATTATGGATATTCTGAGATTTTATTAGTACTCTATATGGTATATGAGTGTATGTAAAGATCGTCAGAATCCAATTCCGAACACTTTGGTTTTTCCCGGAAATACACTAGATACGGAGAGAATTGAGTATAAGGTAACAGGATAAAAAGGATTTAAATTAAAGGATTATAATAGAGGATCATAAAAAGGAATATAATGTATTGAGAAAGGTTAAGGGAACCTAAGTAATAAGATCCTGGGTATGATCCTTCAAACGATAAACGAAAAGGAAAGTTAAGCGAACCGTATAACAGATCAGCGGTCATTAGGCAAACAATTAGGAAGTTAATCAAAGGGATTAGAGAGAGTGATGTCACCCAACCAATGAGAAGAGGACAAGGAGGGAAAGATGACATCACAACATGACACAAGCATGACATGGGAAGGAAGGAGATGTGGTGGATTATTAACCACACAAAATCAAGGTTAAATTGGTAATTAACCAAAAACAAAACAAAACCAATCAACCAAGCCAAATATTTCATTCTTCATCAAAACAAAAAGAAACCAAGGCATTGTTCTTCATTTGCTCTCGGCTTTTTCATCTTTAAAGGCAAGAAATTTCAAAAATTCAAGATCCAAGCTTCCTAAATTGGTGAGTTAATTCCCTAATCATCCTTAAGCATAGTTAGGGCTATATCATGAGTTTAAGCCATCAATTCTTTCTCAATCTTCTTCATTAAATCAATGAAGAAGATAATGAATAGTGTTTTTAAGTTTTTAACTTGAAAATTTTCTTGTTTTCCTTTAAGATCCAAGCATCCCTAAGACTTCTCAAAGCTTCTTAAGGCTTCCTAGCTACTCCCACCACTTCAAGGAAGGTATATCATCTCCAAACCCTAGATTCCTATGTTTAATAAGATTATTTTGATTATTATGGTGATATTGTAGCTTAATGTTTGTGGTTTAGAGTTTGGGTTGAAGTGGTATTGAAATGGAATGGTAAATCTTGTTGTTTTGGTTAAAAGAATGTAGTATAGTTAAATTCAAGCTTAGGCATAAGTATGAATGTTAAAATTGAGTTGATTTGGGGCCGTTGTAATGTAGTTTAGATGGAGGTTGATTGGGTTGTGAATTGGAGTTGAAATTGTGGTTGTTTGAATTGGTTTAAATTTGGGAAATCGCGTAAACATAGCCGTCGTAACGTCCGATTTTCTTTAGACTGTTTTTGTGCATAACATTAGGACCCAAGAACCCCCTGCTAGATTATGACCATTGCCATGTCTAGATAGCTCGTGTTACGAGCTTCGTTTTGATATGTAGTTCGTTCGATTTCGATGTACGGTTTAGGAGAAACGACCGTTTCAAGTAACGGCGTTTCGCGAACGAAACTTTTCCCCTCGCCTTACTTTGAAACATAGGTTAAAGACCAAAAATGGTTAATTAATGTATTAAAAATTTATGGTAAGTGTGTTAGGCAGTTGGTAAGACACTCGCGAAGGAATCGCCTTAAAATTCGTAAAGGTTAAATTATTAAAAATGGTGGAGCCGAGGGTACCCGAGTGACTTAAGAGAATCAGTAAGCGCAAAACAAGCGTTATAGTCTAATTTAGTTAAAGTATAGATTTACAAGTGACTTTGGTTTAATTCCAACTTACTTGTTGTTTATAGGTTACCAGACTCGTCCCGAGCCTTTTATCACCCCAAGTCGCTCAGGCAAGTTTTCTATCCGTTATACTGTTGTTGTGATGTATACACTTGTATATGCATTATCTTGTGATAGATGCATAATGGTTATTTAGCAAATTCTTGCGATATATTGTAGCATGTAATATGGTATATATGCATGCCTGTTTCATATTCTTGCCATATATATCTGTTGATTCAGTTGATAATACCTATGCTAGAGAATAGCGATAATTTGCATATACCCTTAGTATAGAGACCCAAAGGTGAAAATATTTTCTAAAACCGGGAGTCGAGGATCCCGAGTAGATTTTATATATATATATATATATATTTATATATATATATATGGTTATAGTTTTCAAAACTATTAATCGAATAAGGGTTATTCGATAACTTTATATTATTTATTGAATATTATTTCGAATATTATTCGAGGGCTTATGACTCCTTTATATTATTATTGAATATTACTTGGATATTCATTCGAGGATATATGACTCCTTTATTTTATGAATATTATTTATAATATTCATTCGAGGTATTATGACTCCGCTTATTACTGAAATATATTCTTTATTTTATTAAAGAATAAGGTGTCAATAATCAAACTTATTTTCGATTATTCAAATAAAGATAGTACTTTCATATAAGTATATCTTTGGTTATTTAATATCCATTTCAAGTATAAGTTTTAATACTTCTACTTCGATTATTTTTATAAGGATTATCTTTATGAGAATATTATTTAAATAATAATATTCAGACATTTTCTAAATATATTGGGACTGATTTACTTCATTAAATCATCATTACTCCAAACACTCTTTAAAGTTTTTTCGAGTCTTCAAAATGATTTTTAAAAGTTAGAGCGGATCCCAAAACTCATTTTTATATTTAAGATCTTCCTTTTAAAAAGGGGATTTAAATACTCGCTCAAAACCTGAGGGATCCGGCTCTATGGTGTATTTTATATTCGCAACAAGGTTGCAGTGTTGGTAAATGAATTGATTACTTACCCAACGTTCGGGAAGTAAGTCCATCTATTGAGTCAGCATAAGTAACATGGGCTCAGTGGGCGTCCATGATAGTGTAAGTGGCTCAGTGGGAGTCCATCAAATGCATAAGTGGCTGAGTGGCAGTCCAGCATAAGGTCCTATTGCGACCAGGGTGATGACCAGTGGGGAATTCGTCCATCTACTAGTAGAAAAGGTTACTTATTGGTATCTTTGCTTGATCATCAAGATACCTGGTTTATGCCAAAATTCTTTTCCTTTCCAAAATTCATTGGATGTTTCAAACTCTGTTCATACTTTACATGACAGAGGTTTTCAGGAAATGTATAAAGAAGATGTATATGTGGATATATATATATATATATATATCAGAACTTAATGAAGTATATCATAACTTCATTTCCTTTAATAATATTTCAAAGATTTAATCTATTCAAATCTTGTCTTGTAGTCTCATCTATGTGATGAACTGTTGAAAGCTCATTATACTTTGAACAATGGTAGTTCAAGTAGCTTTATAAATGATATAAGTGTAGTGAAGTATTTGGTAACTTCATCCCTTGTTTTTACTTATATCTAGTAAGTAATTATCTTACACATGATAAAAGATTCTAGTAATTATCCATTTAGATACTTATATTATTGTTATCACTATATATTATCTTGCGAGCTGTAAGGCTCACTCTTGCTTTATTTCTTCATCACACAACAACAGTTAGGAAAGATGGCCAGACTCCAGCAGACCCAGTGCAAGCGCGTGGGAAGCGTCCCGCGTCTTCCCGATAATGTTGTAGCTGCTATAGCTGCAGAGGTAGATCTATGGTAGATCAGACCATCTACTTTTGAGAATCAATTAATTATAATTATAACTTGTGGCAGATAATGGCAATTAATTGTAAACTTATTAAGTAATCATTTTGGGTTGTAATAACTTTTAAATTGTGGATTCAAAGACTTGTACTTATTTCAATTTCATCTCTGAGACTATAACGGGTTGTGGTGTGTGTTAGTGTGGGGTCACAGCATGAGGTTATTTATTATTAATTAAGTGAAGTGATATTGTGGAAAGAAAGACCGTGACGACCCGGATCCCCGACCCCGGATCTGGGGGTGTTACAATCAGGGGCGGAATCCCCAGCCTAGAGGACCGGTTATAAACGCAATTTTTGGAGGGCCGCGACCTCGAGGGCCTGTGATAAACATAATCTTTAGAGGACCAACTGCTGCTGAATTATCCAGGAACTCCAGAAAAGCGTATACTAGAGAGGTTATGCATATTGTTGGAGGCCCCGAAGAGGGCCAGGACAGAAGTAACATTGGCTTTTGATGGTTCTGACCTAAAGGGTGTGAAATTCCCTCTTGACGACCCGCTGGTCATAACACCGATAATAAGAAATAGCCCGGTCAAGTGGGTCCTTGTGGATAATGGTGCTTCAGTGGATATCTTGCTCCATGACACCTTTCTAAGGATGGGATATAACGAATCCCAATTGACCCCAACCGACATGCCGATATATGGATTTGCGGGAGTAAAGTGTCCCGTGGAAGGGATAATCAAGTTGCCAACCACCATAGGTCAGGAACCACGGAAAGCAACGCAGATGTTGGACTTTGTGGTGGTAAAGGCTAGTTCAACTTATAATGCTATCACGGGGAGAACAGGGATACATGCCTTCAAGGCAGTCCCTTCTTCCTACCATTCAGTTATGAAGTTTCCCACCCGGAATGGGATTGGAGAAGAGAGAGGAGATCAAAAAATGGCTAGAAGCTGTTATGTAGCCTCTTTAAGGGCAGATGGAGTTGGGGGAAGGTTTTTCCTATTGAAGATATGGATATCCGAGAGAATGATGAGAAAAGAGGAAAGCCAGCAGAAGACTTGGCTTCGATTTCTTTAGCCCCCGAGAATCCTGAGAGGGTGACTTTCATTGGAGCCACACTCGAGGAGCCCCTTAGAGGGAAGTTGGTGAGATTTTTGCAAGAAAATAGTGATGTATTTGCATGGTCAGCAGCTGATATGCCAGGCATAGACCCAGAACTGATTACCCACAAGTTGAATGTGGACCCAAATCGGAAGACGGTGAAGCAAAAGAAAAGAAACTTTGCCCCGGAAAGACAAAAAGCTATAAAACAGGAGGTTAAGAAGCTCTTAGAAGCTGGTTTCATTGAGGAGATACAGTTTCCTGAATGGTTAGCAAACCCTGTAATGGTGAAGAAGGCCAATGGAAAATGGAGGATGTGTATAGACTTCACTAATCTGAATGATGTATGCCCTAAGGACTATTTTCCGTTGCCAAGGATTGATACTTTGATAGATGCCACTGCTGGGCATGAGATGCTAAGCTTCATGGATGGATTTAGTGGATACAATCAGATTAAGATGCACAAGGATGACATTCCAAAGGTATCATTCATCACTGACTTTGGTGTTTATTGTTATCTTGTTATGGCATTTGGTCTGAAGAATGTAGGAGCCACCTATCAAAGGTTGGTAAATAAAATTTTTAAGGATCTTATTGGCAAGACTATGGAAGTCTATGTTGATGATATGTTAGTCAAGAGTCTAGTAAAGACTTATCATATAACCCATTTGAGGGAAGCTTTCGAGGTCCTGAGGTACCATAAAATGATATTAAATCCTACGAAGTGTGCTTTCGGAGTAGGATCTGGAAATTTTTTGGGGTTGATGGTCTCCAAGAGAAGGATCGAGGCCAACGCCGATAAGATAAAGGCAATCTTGGACATGGAGCCACCAAAAAATGTCAAGGATATTCAGAAGCTCACGGGAAGGGTTGCTGCGCTGGGACGATTCATCTCCAAGTCAGGAGACAAGTGCTTGTCGTTCTTTAAGTCACTAAAGAACATTAAGGACTTTGTATGGAGTAAGGAAAACCAGAAGGCATTTGAGGAATTAAAGAAATATATGGCCCAGGCCCCGTTGTTGGCCAAGCCAGTTTTGAATGAGGTTTTATACTTGTACTTAGCCATTTCAGAAAATGCCTTGAGCGCTGTATTGGTTAAAGAGGAACTCAAAATCCAGAAACCCGTATACTATGTCAGCAAAATTCTGCATGGCGCTGAGTTGAATTATTCAACTATTGAGAAATTTGCTCTAGCCTTGGTAATGGCTTCAAAAAAGTTACGTCACTACTTTCAGGCTCATCAAATTGGGGTGCTAACAAATCAACCCCTGAGAAATATTATTCATAGTCCCAAGGCTAGTGGGAGGTTGATCAAGTGGGCAATAGAGCTGGGAGAATTCGACATCAAGTATAAGCCACGAACGGCAATAAAAGCCCAGGCGTTAGCTGACTTCGTGGTGGAATGTACCATACCTAACCAAGAAGTCGGGGGGCAGGAAGATACCATACCTCAAGACAAGGAAGTTGATAAGGGGGACAAAGAAAAGGATGATAAGGAGAAAGAATATTGGGTTTTCTATTTTGATGGAGCATCAAAAACAAATTCAAGTGGAGCAGGTTTGGTTTTACAAAGCCCTAATGGGTTCTTAATTGAGTATGCCATGAAGTTAGACTTCCCAACCATAAACAATGAGGCAGAATATGAAGCTCCGATAGCTGGCCTCGGCCTAGCAGGAACACTTAGAGTCAAGAACTTAAAAGTCCGTGGAGACTTGAAGCTGATCGTATCCCAGGTAAAGGGAGAGTTTGAGGCAAGGGATGATACGATGGTTAAGTATGTCCGCCTGGTAAGGGCTGTGATGACCCAATTCGATGAATGCCATGTTGAGCACATTCCTAGGGGGAAAATGCTAAGGCAGATGCATTATCAAAGTTTGGTTCATCTGAGATAGAAGAAAGTTCAGGAAGTGTATACTTCCGCGTTTTGAAGACACGGAGCATCGATGTTAAGCTTGTAGCTCCTATAGGCCTGGGGACGTCGTGGATAGATCCCATTAAGGCCCACATTCAAATTGGTATGTTACCAAACGATCCTACTGAAGCACGGAAGTTAGCTGTTCGAGCTCTAAGGTACTCTTTGATAGATGGGATTTTTTATAAAAGATCTTTCGTGGTTCCTTACTTAAGGTGTCTCGGGCCCGGTGAGGCACGCTTGGCTCTTGAAGAAGTACATGAAGGTATTTGTGGGCAACACTTGGGGGGCAGGGCCTTAGCTCATAAGATAACGCGTTTAGGCTTCTATTAGCCAGAAATGATGGCTGATGCCAAAGAATATATGAAGAAGTGTGACCATTGTCAGAAGCATGCACCAGTCATTAAACAACCCCCCGAGATGCTGACCTTCATCAACTTGCCCATCCCCTTTGCTATGTGGGGAATGGATATACTGGGACCTTTCCCCATGGCCACGGCACAAAGGAAGTTACTGATTGTAGCCATTGATTATTTTTCTAAGTGGATTGAGGCCAAGCCTTTGGCCAAAATCATAACTAAACAAGTTGCACAATTCCTGTGGGAAAATATTATGTGCCGGTATGGAATTCCCCGCATCCTAGTCACTGGAACACAATTCAACAATGAAGAATTCAAGAAGTATTGTGAGGAGAATGAAATTGAGTTACGATTCACCTCTGTGGCTCACCCGCAAGCCAATGGGCAAGCGGAAGTGGCGAATCGAATAATCCTGGATGGACTAAAGAAGAGGATCGAGAAGTCAAGGAATAACTGGGTGGATGAAATACTCCCAATACTATGGGCCTATAGGACTACCTGTAGAGTCACGACTGGAGTAACTCCCTTCATGTTAGCATATGGTGCAGAAACAGTTGTTCCTGTAGAGATATCACATTCCTCCCCCATGATTCAAGCCTTCAATGCTGAGGAAAATGAAGAAGGGCAAAGGTTAGCCCTGGATCTAATTGATGAAGTATGAGATGAGGCACATGCGAAGATAGTGGAATATCAGAAAAAAGCTTCATTCTACTACAACCTAAGGGTTAAAGAAAGGTTCTTCAAATAAGGTGACTTAGTCTTGAGGAAAGTGGAAGCTTCTGGCGTAGGGCAAAAAGGGAAACTTGCCCCAAATTGGGAAGGGCCATACAAAGTCAAGAGCGTTCAGGGTAGAGGAACCTACAAGCTGGAGACTATGGATGGTTTTGAAGTCCCGAGAACTTGGCATGCCCAAAACCTGAAGGTTTACTATGTGTAGAACAGTTAAAGTACGATTCTCACTTGTCAGAGTGACAAGTAGGTTTAAAAGCACCTTGAAGCTTTGCTTGCTTAGGATTTTTTATATAGAAGATATGTTTTAGATTTTATTAGGGTTGAACCCATTTCATGTAAGGTATCAAGAATACCAAGTTATAATAAAAAGCGTTCGACTTAATCTTAGCCTATTAGATTGATGCATTGTGAAGGATAAAACCAAGTTATAAACTTGAGTTTGAAAAATCGGAAAAAATACGATGATGCTTGGGCAAATACAACTGAAAATAATTAAAGTCGATTACAAAGTTCAAATATTGTCTAAAAAAGAAGAAATACATAAAACTTAGGCCTCGGAAGGCTTGGATTCTTCGGAACCACCATCCGAAGTCTCCTCGGATGTCTCTCCAGTCGGTCCCTCGGATGTCTCTTCGAAAGTCTCTACAGAGGTTCCCTCGGAACTATCCTCGGACGCCTTGGAGGCCGCAGAAGACGGTGGTTTAGGAGACGCTGACTTTTGAGGCTCTTCTACCCTGGCCTTCTTTATAACGGGCTCAAGCTCCTCCTCAGAAGAAGATTCCTCCTCTTCAGAGCTGGATTTAAGCTCCTTCCTTTTTTGGCCTTAGCCATGACTCCCCGATGGGCCGTCCTTAATCAGATCAGCGAGCTTATCTGCAATGCCCCCAAGTGCTGGGACTTTCACAGGGCAGGGGAAAGGAGATTGTTCAAGAACCTTAGGAAATTCTTCCTGGATAACCTCCACAGCAGCGTCCCAGTCTTCCTTATAGCTGACTGGATGTAGGAGGGCATCATGCTCCACCATTAAATCCTTAAATTCCTGAGTATCCATCCAGCCATCAAAAGCTTTGCCTTTTTGAGCCTTGAGGATAACATTCTCAGCCCGGGCCGTTTCAAGGTCAGAAGTTGATGAGGCAAGTTGGGCTTCAAGAGCCTCTATCCTCTGGTTGGCCTCCTCCAGCTTCTTGTTTGCATCCTCTAGGCCAACTTTCCAAGCCTTGGCTTGGTGAATCGCCTCTTGAAAATGGACGTTCGCCTACAAGATACAAAGCAAAAATGAGAAATGAGAAAAATTACGGCAAAAAGCTATGAATGCCAAAAGAGAAAGACGTACTGTCGCCAAAGCCTGAGCTCCGAAAAGCTTGTTAGTATCCAAGTCCTGTTGAAGGACAAGGTCATGATAGTCAACCAGGGAAATGGAATGCATAGACCATTCCTTGGCAAGCGCTGTGTTGCCAACAATTGAATCCTTGCCCCGGATTCCCCAAGCGGGTTGGAAGAAAGCCCCTGGTTTTTGTTTAGTGTGTAAAAGTTGGCTGGGGCCTTCCTCGCCTGGTTCCTTCGCCTGGAGTAGGAACTCTGGGAAACGATCCCCGAGGCGCGGGTCTTTGAAGACCTTTCCAGCATGCTTCATCCTGGTCGTTTCCAGGTCTTTAGGCTTTGTAGCCTCCTCAATCTTCTCAGCCACTGCAACAAATAAGATAAGTGGGTTGAGAAATTAGTAAAGTAAAAGGTGGAAGAAACGAAGACAACTAGAGAAGGAAGGAAACATACTCTTTTTAGGAACGGGAGAAAGGCCACGTTCTACAAGAACGGTCTCCCTGATAAGATCCCAAGAGTGGGAAGTCCCATTATCTTGAGTAAGGAGGTTGAAAGCTCTGGTCTCCTCCTCAGATAAAACTATATCATCAGGGCTCCCATCTACGGCTAGCCCAAAAGACGAACGAAATAGGGTGCCCCAATCGCCACCCTCCCAAAGGACGTACAGAAAATCTTTCTTCCACCCCAAATTGTTGTCAGGGATGGACTTCCCGTTCACTATGTGGGGAACGGTTGGGCGCTGGTTCAAAGAAACCCACCTCGGATTCTTGTCAGGACTGTTCTTGAACTGAAAAATCTTTCTAAAAACAGCAACCGAGGTAGGGAAATTGTGCTTGGCGCATTGCGACAGGTAGCACATAATTAACCTCCAAGAGTTAGGAGGGAGTTGGCAAGGGCTGATGCTCACATCAGCTAGCAAAACAAGGATAAATGGGTGAAAGGGGTGTCTGATACCTGCCCTTAGAGTGTCCCTGTAGACGCATAGTGCGTCCTTCCTCCACTGACAGGCCCTGTCGGCCGGACCCGCAAGAACTAGCTTGAAAGGTTCCTTGATTTTGAAACAACCACTCAAATTGTCCAGCTCTTTTGGATTCCGCAAGACACTGATATGGTCGTGCACGTCTAAATGCACATCAGACGGGTACTCGTCCCCTCGGGTGTTGATCATATCAATCAAGGAAGTGTACTTGATCAAATGGGGAATTCATTGGACTTTCTGGCCACGTTCATCTTGGCCAAACGAGTCATTTTCTTATCAGCCATCTGAAAAAAGGGCACATAAGAAGATAATTTTAAATGCAAACTATGCAAAAGTGAGCACAAGAAGAAAAAGGGAAAAGTGTTTACCTGAAGTAATGCTGCTAAAAGAGGCTGGCTTGCTAAATGGAGGTTTTGGGGCTCCAAATACTCCGACCTACAGTTATTTCTCTGAGATCCTTAACAGAAGAAAAAAGAATGAGAATTTAGAAATGAGAAAGTGAGGAGCAATAGACTCTACTCACTCCTTTATATAGAAGAAAAAGTGAATTCGAATGGACAAAAAAGCCCAGTAAGATTAAAGGCCCAAAGAAAAAAGCCCAGAAATGGAACGTTCCAGAATACTCCAAGGAATTCCAAAGGAAATAGATGAAAATTCCCAAGAATTCTAGAGAATTCTAAAGAAGGTGTTTTAATATGGAAGAGGCCCAATGGGAGGCCCAAATCCAATTAGGATTTGGAAAAATAGAAGGCCCAAATCCAATTAGGATTTGGAAAAACAGAAGGCCCAAATCCAATTAGTATTTGGAAAAATAGAAGGCCCAAACCCAATTAGGATTTGGAAAAACAGAAGGCCTAAATCCAATTAGGATTTGGAAAAATAGAAGGCCCAAATCCAATTAGGATTTAGAAGAATACAGGCCCAAATCAAAGCCCTAAAAAGAGAAGGCCCAGACAAGGCCCAATCCAAATTGAATTAGGAGGAAGCCCAAAAAAGACCAGGATTGAGGTCGAATTCCAGGTCGTGAATTCTATTCGAATTCTTTCGAACAGACACCCAAAAATTACGTGTAAAAAATAACAGGATTGTGGTCGAGAAGCCAGGTAAATAAGACCAGGATTGGGGTCGGATTCCTGAATCAAGCACAATATTTTTCGAGGATTAGCACAGAAACCTCGACTAAGATCCAGGTTGAAGGTTCGACTAGGATCCTGGTCGAAATCCAGGTCGTGAATCCTAGTCGAAACCTTACGACCAGGAAGCAAAGAAAGACACAAATTTCGACTAAGATCCAGGTCGAAGGTTCGACTAGGATCCTGGTTGAAATCCAGGTCGTAAATCCTAGTCGAAACCTTACGACCAGGAAGCAAAGAAAGACACAAATTTCGACCAAAATCCAGGTCGAAGATTCGACTAGGATCCTGGTCGAAATCCAGGTCGTGGATCCTAGTCGAAATCCTTCGACTAGGATTGAAAGGCTGGCCCAAAATTCGACTTGGATCCAGGTCAAAATTTCGACTAGGATCCAGGTCTAAATTTCGACTAGGATCCTGGTCGAAAAAGGGCTGAAAATTGAAAAATGTTTGTGAAAAATTGCAGAAAATTTGGAAAAATCTCGGAAATAAAGGGAAAATTCCTGAAAAATACCAGAAAATTCCTAAAAAAAGGGAAAAGGTAAAAAAATAAAAAGGAAGTTTTTAAACGATCCTGAAGCCACGTACAAGGTGAATCATTGTAAACGTGTAGGTCGCTCCACACTTTACGTAAAACGATACCCTGTAAGAGAATGAATGAACCTAACTTTTGCGAAATCTTATACGGTTTCCCAAAAGTTGGGGGGCAAATTATAGGGATTAATAAATCCTAATTGTGTAAATTAAATATTATATTTGGGCTGCTAGGCCCAATAAGAAGATGTATGACATTCAGACCAAAAAGGGTAACACATTGATCAGGCCTGATGGACCAGATCAGAACTGGTGGAACAAAGAAGGCCCACAAACCCTGAATATTAATTAATTTCGTAATTAATTACTAAGGGAAAAATCAGCTATTGAGAAGAGTCCCAATAAGGACATAAATCCTTGCAGATTAGCCTCTAAGGGACCTATAGGGATAAGGAATCAGTTTCACACTATTTAGGACTCCAAAGTCCATTCTAATTCTGAGACTTGGCTACCAAGTCTCCTATACCAAGTCCAATTCAAGGACCACCAACATCTATATAAGGGGCCTCACCCCACAAATCAGAACTATGTTTTTTGACTTGATCCTTAGCAATTAGCAAGGTACGTAGGCATCTTGTTAAGGCAGATTGAGTCACGAAATACAAGAGCAGTCAAATCGAGCCTCGAAACTCACGTTCCTTAGTAATAAATACATCAATTATATACCTTAGTTTTTAATCCATAACAGAAGCGCACATCCAGGAACTTCCAAAGTGCAGGTTCCAACCAATTACAACAAATTTCCAATCTCTTTGGAAGAATTTCATGTTGAAAATGAGGTCTTATTTTTGTTTATATTTTTTAATAGTTGCTGTTTTGTTCATTTGAAGATTTTCTACTGATTTGGAGAAGATTTATAAATTCATTGTGCCATCGAGAAACAAAGGCGGAGAGGAATGGTTTTAAGTTATTTAGTTTATTTCAACCAGATACAAACTACAATATATTATGAAAAGTAGCATGCAATTTATCTTTTTAAGAAGACATTTACTTCGATGTAGCACTATCTCGGAAGAAGGCACCGGAGGAGTAGTTTTTATGGTAATTCCACAATTTTTTTATCGGTTTTTTGCTTGTAAGTGGAAAACCTTTTTCTACTAGAATAATGTGAACAATCTGGGTGAGTTAAATATATTGATATGTAGTATATGTCATGATCTATTATGGAGGTTCTGTTAGTCATTGCGATCTTATGATTTGAATTATACTTGCAGATGAATATATGTACGTGTTTGTTTAGTGTGTATATATATATATATAGAATTCCTTTTTTCTTAATCAACAGTGCATATCTTTCTGGGAAGATTTATTGATCGGATTGTGTTTTTTTGGGAAACATTTTACATGTTGATACGATGTTGGTTGATATAATTCCTACATTAAATTTAATTAATTAACTGACTTTTTCAATGATAACTAATTGAAGCTTCTAACATTTTTGAAGGGCTTCCACCAGCTATTAGGCACTGTTTCAACCATGAATAAGTATGTGACTTTTGACTGAAGAACAAAGGCTTAAGATGATCTCTGAATCACTCAAGAGTACTTCTGAGCTTTTTCCAGATTAATGTGAATGTAATATCATTTTTATGGTGTTAAAATTTCATACTTTTGCTCTGTCAATATATAGTATACATATATGATATCTCCTGGTGTTTCGAGTTTTCAACCATCTCACCTCCCTAGCGAAAATGAAAGGGAAGAAGAAGAATGAAAGAAAAGCTAAAAATCGGTAGCATAATTATTGTTAATGTCCTTGAGAAAATGGCATCTACATTTAGTCATTAGTCTTTCCACAACCGAGGCTTTGCTTTTTTAAGTTAGGAGAATTAAATTTAGTTTGTTTTACCATGAATATGTGGCACATAATTTTTTATAGCATGTTAACCATGAAAGCATAACGTCCTTATTAATTGTATTTTATGTTCGTTGGCTATTATCTTATAGCATCTGGGCACTTCTCTTTGTGGTTGTTTTGAAGTGTTGTCATGGCTCTAAGTCCTTGCTAAATTTCTAATGCGGGGTACTTCAGAAGATCTTATAAGGATATCATTGGACATACATCCAACCATAATTTAAACCTAGATTTTATATTTGGATCTTATAAAGTACATCGTTCTACATATTTCATATTTCTAATTAGGTTATATATGTTACAATTCAAGGAGATTAAGCCTGCTTATGAGGTTTTGAGTGTTCCCGAGAAGCGTGAGATTTATGATCAGCAGTGAGGATGCACTAAAGGAAGAAATGGGAGGTGGTGGTGGTGGCCATGACCCATTCAACATCTTTTAATCTTTCTTTGGCGGTGGAATCCCTATCGGTAAGTTACAAAAAATGTTATGTCTGATTTATAGAATTGTCGTTGATGTTCATTTGTTTGTTATTTATCATAAAAGACTATCAATATTTGATGTACAAAAAACTTTTGGACAAGGTGAATAAATTATCAAATTATGTCTAGATCTAGTTCTAAGAATAAGTTGGTTTCAGTTGGTTGTAGGCTATGAAGATTGGCCTTTTTATTAATTTATGCTTCCGTTTATATAATCAAATGGAGCTTCTTCAAAATTAGGACACATATTTCTTATTACTTTTGTGTTAGGAAATTGTGGAAGTTTTGAATTTTCTGCAATTCTTAGAACTACATCTAACATGAGTCTTAACCGTGTTATTTTTTCACACAAAAATAA
Source organism: Apium graveolens (assembly GCF_009905375.1). Classification (NCBI taxonomy): domain Eukaryota; kingdom Viridiplantae; phylum Streptophyta; class Magnoliopsida; order Apiales; family Apiaceae; genus Apium; species Apium graveolens. Next base: position 52,149,571 of record NC_133647.1, on the reverse strand, counting down.
AAGAACCTTACCATGTTAATTTAGTAGTTTTTTAATAGCCGAATACAACAGAATGACCTTTTATTTCAATACCCCTGATTACATGATAACATGTTAAGCATATCAATGCATATTTATTAACTTTTTATTTCCAGTCACGAATGCAGCAACACAGAAATTACCATATAGTGTCATGGCGATCCGATGACTTTCCACAACGAAGTGTGACAACAAATCTACAGAATTCCACAGGTCTACAATTTCTTAAAAACTCCTATAAAAATATATTAAATTCTGATTTTTTTTTTGTAATTTGGTTTAGATAATTGTTTTAATTTATCCAAAATAATAAGTCATCTAAAAAAATCAAATGGTTTCAGCTACCTGCTTTTGTGTACATTTTTGATAAAGAGACCGATCAATAAATTAAATTTAATTTATTCAACAAAGGTCATTATAGTGAGTCTGCATTTTTATCTAAATATGTCTATAATAGCTTATGCTGTTATTTGATTATAGACTTGTGTTTTATGCATCCAAATTTGATGACTTTCATTTATAATTTGCGGTTGTTCATTTACATTCATACTTATTACTCAATTTTTTTCCTTTTCATAAAATTTGCATTGGTCACTGACAGTGCTTCTGGGATAAGAGAGCATTTTGAGACTATTTGTGAAGGATTGTGATAAGTGGATTTTAAATCTTCTTTGAACGTTTCATTACAAGCTTAAGTTGGTATTTTAGACTCAAGTTATTGGTAATTGTGATATATTTTTGTGTTATTACATTTGAGGCATCAATTAAATGAAGAAAGGAGCTTTTAAAGGAAATAAACTGAAAAGAGTTAAGAATTGGAAACCTAGGTCATTCTCAAGTTGTAGATAATATTGTTAGCTTTGCGTGGGCAGTTGAATCGCATAATTCTGACGAGCAGAACTCAAGATACGGCCGAAAGAAGAATCAGCAGAAAAATCCAGAAATCAAGCGCGACCGCCCCGCCTTTCTGCCAAAAAACCAGCACGCCCGCGCTGATTTGAGCGCGGCCGCCCCGCCCTTTTTTTCCCCAGAATCCTGATTTTAGTAGAATTTAATGATTTTGAGGGTCCAGGTCCACTACGGGCTTATATAAAACAATTAAAAACCGTTTTTAACGACAAGGAGCGATGGGAGAGCAATAAGAAGACCTAGAGAGCACGAGACGGCTACCGAGACGAAGACTTTTGTTTTCTTTAGTATAATTGATACTTGGATGCTTGTTTTTGATTTATCTTTGAACCATAGTACTTTTATATTGTTTATTACCATGTTTTCATTGAAACCCAGGGTGACGATGAGTTCAATTATGAAATAATCGTTATCGTGAGGTTCTAACGGATTTACTTATGGATTTCTATAGTTAATTTATTTCAATATCTTGGTGTGTGGTGATTGATTGATATCCTAGTATTGGTTGTGCTTATTCGTCTTTTGTGCGTAACTAACATATAAGATATGTGTTAATCTCTATTGAAGCAAAAGTGAATATAGAGATTTAGAACTTGCCATGCTAGCATAGGTTCATGTATTTGTTATGCATGATTCGCAGGTAATTTTAATCATCTTACTTGCCTGATGTAATCACGATAGATAACTTGTTCATTAAACCTTTAGGTTGTCAAATTCTATAGAGATATAGGGTCTCAACATAATTGGTGTCTATTAAGCTTCTATCTCTTATGTGGATGTCTGGTAGTAGGGTATTCGTACAACAAAAGTTGGCGTTTACTAGTTTCGTGTTATCTGATTAGTTGTCATCACCATTGCATGCCAAGGTTAAGAAACTTTAAATAAAGTATTTAATGAAGTTAGAATCCCATGTTTGTCTCATATAGTTAATTCAATCACTTTTATTCTTAGTTAATTGGATGTTAGTTTAATCTTAGTTATAAGCATCTCAACTTGTTTTTAACTTAGCATTGAGCGATAGCCATACCATTGTTGCATAGGTGCATAATCTTAAGTTAACTAAAAAAAGTATCTGTGGGTACGAATCAGATTTATATCTTATACTACTTGTAAACGCTTATACTTGCGTGTAATTTTTGTGCGTGTTTTCGCCCTAACAAGTTTTTGGCGCCACTGTCGGGGACTCGGTGTTTACTTTAGTTAATGTGCTTGACGTCAGTGGTCGTTAAATTTCACTGACTCGGATTCTTTTACTTTCACGGGTTACTTGTTTATGTTTCAGGTACTTATTACTATGGGAGATCCAGCAGCACCAACGAAAGCGTTGATGGATTTTTCTCAACCAAAGATCAATGATATTCAATCTAGTATTGTTAGGCCAGCTATCGCAGCTAATACCTTTGAGATCAAGCATGGCATAATTCAAATGGTACAGAATTCAGTCCAGTTTGGGGGTTCTCAAACGGAGGACCCAAATATGCACATTAGAGATTTCATCGAGATATGCGACACTTTCAAGTTCAACAATGTTTTTGAAGATGCTATAGAGCTGAGGCTTTTCCCATTCTCTCTGAGGGACAAGGCTAAGTGCTGGTTGCATTCTCTATTAGCAGGTTCTATCAATACTTGGGAGGATCTTTCTCAGAAGTTTCTTAATACATTCTTCCTTTGGCGAAGACAACTGCAATCAGAAACGCTCTTACTCAATTTGCGCATTAATCGGGAGAATCTCTATGTGAAGCTTGAGAGCACTACAAGGAGATGCTTAGGAAGTGTTCTCATCATGGAATGCCTGATTGGATGATCATCAATTGCTTCTATAACGGTTTGGGAGCATAGTCAAGACCCATGCTCGATGCAGCATCAGGTGGAGCATTATGGGCAAAGAGCTATGAGGAAGCTTATGTTCTAATTGAATTGATGGCTGCTAATGAATATCAGTATCCAACCCAGAGATTGCCACATGGCAAGGTAGCATGAATTATTGAAGTGGATACAACTACGGCTATCACTGCTCAACTAAAGGCGTTGTCTATGAAGATTGATTCTCTGGCTAACTATGGTGTTGATCGGATACCCAGTGTTTGTGAGCTGTGTGTAGGTTCGTATGTGACGGAGCAATGCGCTATATCTAGTGAATCAGCTCAGTTTGTGAGAAACTTTCAGAGATCGCATTAACCAGTTCCAGGCACTTATCATCCTAACAACTGGAATTATCCTAACTTCAGCAGGAGCAACAATCAGAATGCGATGTAATAGCCGTTGAAGCAGTTTAGAAACAAGCAATTCAATCTTCCTAGTTTGCAGCAACAATTTGCACCAAGACAATAACTCCAACTTCAACAACTACCGAACGGAAGTACAAATCAATCTAATGAAAAATCTGAATTGGAGGAGTTGAGAATTATGTGCAAAAACCAGGCTCTTATATGCAAAAGCCAGGATGTTTCTATCAAGACTCTGGAGAACCAAATAGGGCAAATTGTTAACGCCTTATTGAATCCACCATCAGGAACGCTTCCTAGTGATACAGAAGCCAATCCAGGCAAGAAGGAAGTTGAAGAATAGGTGAACGCCATCACCTTGAGGTTTAGAAAGGTCGCAACCCCCAAATTCAGCAAGACGAAGAGTGTGAAAATTTTGTCCAGAATGCAGGTGTGTCTGCATCCTTGCCAATTCCAGAAAATGAGATTGTTGCTGGAAAAGTTATGCAGAAGGATGCCGAGGTGGAACCGAAGAAGAAATCTTTTGTAAACACCCCTCCTGAGGGTAATACAGGGGAAAACAGGTCTATCCTCCACCACCTTTTCCTAAAAAGTTGCAGAAGTAGAAGTTAGATAAGCAATTTGCTAAGTTCTTGGAAGTTTTCAAGAAACTTCACATCAACATACCTTTCACTGAAACTCTTACACAGATGCCTATCTATGCGAAGTTTATGAAAGGTATTCTCTCTCGGAAAGTGAAGCTCGATGACTTGGAGACAGTTGCTCTTACGGAGGAATGTAGTGCTGTGCTGCAGCAGAAATAACCTCCGAAGCTTAAGGATCCTGGAAGTTTCACTATTCCTTGCACTATTGGAAACTTTTCTTTCGATAAATGCTTGTGTGATTTGGCAGCTAGCATCAATCTGACGCCCTTGTCTATATTCAAGAAGCTTGGTCTACTTGATCTGAAACGGACATACATGTCATTGCAACTAGTTGATCGTTTCATCGCTTATCCGCGAGGAATAGTGGAGGATGTCTTGTTTAAGGTAGACAAACTAATCTTCCCTTCTAATTTTGTAATTCTGGATTTCGAGGAAGATAAGAAGATTCCGATCATCTTGGGAAGACCATTCTTAGCTACTGGCCGAACTATGATCGATGTTCAAAAAGGGAAGCTTAAGATGAAACTTCATGATTAGAAGGTCACATTTAATGTGTTCAAGGCAATAAAGTTACCCAAAGCTAAATAGAAGTGCTTTAAAGTAGAGCGAGGCAACACTGTCGTGAATTCGGAGCTTGAGCAATTATCAAGGTCAGATACCTTAGAGAGATCCTTAACAGGGGAGTCTGATTATAAAGATGAAGAAGGGGCAGAGCAACTGCAGTATTTGAATGATCCTCCATGGAAGAGGAAGTTGGATATGCCATTCGATTCTCTTGGGGTAGCAGAGCTGAAAATTTCTCAGGAGCGTCTCGTGCCACCTATTGAAGATGCTCCTACACTTGAGCTCAACCCACTACCAGATCACTTAAGTTATGCATTCTTAGGTGCACCCCCAACAAGGGGTTGGGATATATCTTTGATAATGTAGAGGGTGTCGGAACGGATCCTCCCGTGTCTATAGAGGGATTTTCTCATGCGCAGCAGGCAGTTGATAGGACTGGTGTTTGTGATGAGCAGTACAGGCGATTGATTCGGCATACTGAGGCCATGCATGACATCCATCGATATTTTGCTGAAGATTTGATGCATGCTCTCGGTACTGTTTTTCGAGACACTGGTGTTGAGGTTGATTGGCCACCTGATCCTCCACCCGAAGAGGGTGATCCTCCCGCTAACTAGGTATGCCTTGTATCGTTATTATTACCTTCAATGAGGATTTTGAAAATTTTAAGTTAGGGGGTGATAATGTAAGGATTAGTTTATGTGTGTCCATATAGATTCATATAGATTCATGTTGCATGTTTAGTTGTATTTCATTCATATTTTTTCATGTTTGTTCATGTAGGACATATTTGTTGTGTTTTTATGTGAGTTCATATAGTTGCATGTGTATGCATATAAGATGATCCCTTAGGTTGAACTATTTTTGATTGATTGGTTGATGATGATTTGAGTGTGGTGATGAATAATAGAGGGTTAATTAAGTTCTAATGAATTGATTTGCATGCCAGAAAAAAAATTCACTAAGTCTTATAGATTGCTGTGGAGCTAGATCATGATCATACTTGTTTATTTGTTCAATTTAATCACTTGGTTATATTTAGAATTTTTGCTATTCTCGTAGTGACAAAAGAACACTGAATTTTAAACTAGAGAAAAAGCTTGGATTTCATTGCTAGTTGTTGTAAGGCTAGGCGTCAAATGGCTAGTATCCGGCTCATAATTTATGAGTAGTCTAGGGTTGAATGAGATGGAGGGAAACGCACTCACTCAGAAATTGTTGGAAAGAAAAAGAAAAAAAAAGAAAAAAAGAAAAAAGTATGTGTTTATGCATAATTGATCATGAGTGAGCTCATTAATACTCGAGTTATTAAGTTCTTAGGGGACTTTTTGCCTAGTGACCTAAGGATTTTATAGTCCGGGATCGGCTATCCTAACGCTCGGTACATGGGTTTTTTTGTATAAGTCTTTTGTGGAACTCTTTCATTGCACGATTAAATAAGCATTTTTGTTATGTGTTCAATAATAGCATGAATCCTTGTATAACTCTAGTAAAATGAAGGTGTTGTGAATCATTATGCGTTTCTATTCTAGTTATAAACTTGTGATTTTTTTGATGATAGATAAGTTATGATTATTGATCTAGTATCGAGAGTATTTTTGTAAAGCATTCCACACATCGCACGTTTCTGGTTTGTGAGTTGGTTTGTGATAATTATTCAAGATCTATTTTTAGTCATTGCATTCTTAGAGGCACTGTCTTATTCATTTGGTTATGGTTATTCTGAGGGGATCGATTGCATTGTCATTTTAGTTGCATTCATGCATTAGGTTGTTTTGTAATTTTTTGAGTCTGTTTATGCTTGAGGACAAGCATCGATTCAAGTTTGGGGGTGTGATAGTGGATTTTATACCTACTTGGAACGCTTCATTACAAGTTTAAGTTGGTGTTTTGGACTCAAGTTGTTGGTATTTGTGATATGTTTTTGTGTTATTGCATTTCAGGCATCAGTTAAATAAAAAAAGGAGTTTTTCAAGGAAATATGCTGAAAAGAGATAATAATTGGAATCCTAGGCCATTCTCAAGTTGTAGAAAATCTCGTTAGTTTCGCATGGGTAGTTGAATCACCTAATTCTGACGAGCAGAACTTAAGATACGACCAAAAGAAGAATCAGCAGAAAAATCTAGAAACCAAGCGCGACCGCCCCCAAAAGCAGCGTGGCCCCGCCTTTCTGCATAAAAACCAGCGCGCCCGCCCTGATTTGAGCACGGCCGCCCCGCCCTTTTTTCCCCAAAATTCTGATTTTAGTAGAATTTGATGATTTTGAGGGTCCAGGTCCACTAGGGGTTAATATAAACTATTAAAAAGACGTTTTTAACAACAAGGAGCGAGGGGAGAGCAATAAGAATATCTAGATAGCACGAGACGGCTACGGAGAAGAAGACTTTTGTTTTCTTTAGTATAGTTGATACTTGGATGCTTGTTTTCGATTTGTCTTTGAATTCTAGTACTCTTATATTGTTTAGTGTTATGTTTTCATTGGAACCCATGGTGACGATGAGTTCGGTTCTGAACTAATCGTTATCGTGGGGTTCTAACAGATTTACTTATGGATAATATTAAATCTCCAAACTGTCTAAACCAATAATATAAATTCCAAATTCTCTAAATAAATAATTAAGTCCAATTAATGATAAAATTCCGAAATCCAACTCAACGAATTGGGGTAGCTCTCCATCACACAGTCCCAGATTCACCTAAGCACCTGCCAGAAAAAGAATACGGCATGAGCCAAACGCCCAGTACAGATTTGGAATACAGTTTACAAAACAAAGAGATCAGAAATAAATAATCTGCAATTTATAATAAATCAACAATTTTTAAAATAAGTAAGGCTGAAATAACGAGGGGTTAGGATATTTCATACCGAGATCAGAACATTTACAAATACACACATCATAGGGTACCTAATGTGTGCAACAGAATGGATAATGTGTACGTCATATACAACATCACCATAAATCAAATCACAAATCAAGCTCTGGGTGCACCCACGTATCCTGAACAAATATCAAATACGCAAAAGCTCCTCCCAAGAGCTAACAGAAGGATGCGCCGTGACCAATCACAGTATCACGGAAGTGTCATGTCACTAGTGCCGCAATGACATGGCTGTAGTACCCCTACAGCTGGTTAACTCGGTATACCCTAAATAACACTAAGGGTTCAAAATAAAAATATTTTCATAAAATTTAAAATCACTCGAGATAAATAATTCAGATTTTCAAAATAGAGGGTGTAATAAATAATTTTGAAAATCGCATAAACAGATATTTATAATTTTTCAAATCAATTTTGAAAATAATTTTCAGAAGTCAAAATATCCAACCAATTTTAACGGAGCGAATAAAATATGAAATTCAACAAAGCAGAGATATTAAATTTCTAGGAAGAGAGCGCCAAATAAAAAGGGAAAAAAATACGTACCTTGAAATTAGCACACCAAACACTCACGAAAATCCGTAAATAATCCGCTAAACTCCCGATCCCGAACCTAAAACTATATAATTATAGTTTATTATTAAAATCTTTTATTATTAGACTTAGACATATATTTCAGCAACATAATTAATATAGACAGACCTGGTAATAATGCAACTTAATTCTAAATACGCAAGATAGCTCATGTTTGAGTTTAAATAAATAATATTCTAATATTATATGCGACCTAGTTCTTTACTCTGTCCATCCTACTAGTTCGAGACTAGGAGTAACTGTAGATTACAATTGGATTTCCTAAATGTTTGGCTGCATAGGTACACACTATGACCCCTGACCAAGGAATTACATTACTAAGTAACATAAATAATGTAATCAAATTTAACACACCAATTTATGTACTAAATAAAATAGGATTTTACTATAAAATTAATACATCAAACTAATCATCATCGATGATGGTGATAACAAAATATTACCTTAACTACATTTTAAATTCAGAATAAGGACGTTAATCTTATTCATATAATATATATATACATATATATTAATAATAATAAAACAAGATTGTAGGAATAAAATTAAAATATAAATCTGGACTCACATCACAACAATAAACTTGATAAAATAATGGATATTAGTGTGTGAATTCACATACATAAACACATAACAGTAGTACTGCTATATGGTACATGAAAAAGAAAAAAAAGAGTTACCTTTCTCCTTTTAATAAAAGAAAATGGTTAGAAGGCAATTCCCCTTATCTCATTTCCTGCTTGCTGCGACTTGCTCCGTTTGTTTCTTTTCTGTAACACCCCCTTCTTAAAATAGAAGGAGATATTACCTATAATCCATAAACCTGCAAACAGAGCACTAATATATATCTAAACAAAAAATTAAACAGTCTAAAATCTTTAAAATAATATTAAATCTCCAAACTGTCTAAACCAATAATATAAATTCCAAATTCTCTAAATAAATAATTAAGTCCAATTAATGATAATATTCTGAAATCCTAATCAATGAATTGGGGTAGCTCTCCATCACACAATCCCAGATTCCCCTAAGCACCTGCCAAAAAAAGAATACGGCATGAGCCAAACGCCCAGCACAGATTTGGAATACAGTTTACAAAACAAAGAGATCAGAAATAAATAATCTGCAATTTATAATAAATCAACAAATTTTAAAATAAGTAAGGCTATAACAACGAGGGGTTAAGATATTTCATACCGAGATCAGAACATATACAAATACACACATCATAGGGTACCTAATATGTGCAACAGAATGGATAACGTGTACGGCATATACAACGTCACCATAAATCAAATCACAAATCAAACTCTGGGTGCACCCACGTATCCTGAACAAATATCAATTGCGCAAAAGCTCCTCCCAAGAACTAACAAAAGGATACGCCATGACCAATCACACTGTCACGGAAGTGTCATGTCACTGGTGCCGCAATGACATGGCTGTAGTACCCCTACAGCTGGTTAACTCGTTATACCCTAAATCACACTAAGGGTTCAAAATAAAAATATTCTCGCAAAATTTAAAATCACTCGAGACAAATAATTCAGATTTTCAAAACAAAGGGTGTAATAAATAATTTTGAAAATCGCATAAACAGATATTTATAATTTTTCAAATCAATTTTTAAAATAATTTTCAGAAGTCAAAATATCCAAACAACTTTAACAGAGCGAATAAAATATGAAATTTAACAAAGCAGAGATATTAAATTTCTATGAAGAGAGCGCCGAATAAAAAGGGGAAAAAATCCGTACCTTGAAATTAGCACACCAAACACTAACGAAAAGCCGTAAATAATCCGCTAAACTCCCGATCCCGAACCTAAAATTATATAATTATAGTTTATTATTAAAATCTTTTATTATTAGATTTAGACATATATTTCAGCAACATAATTAATATAGACAGACCTGGTAATAATGCAACTTAATTCTAAATACGCAACAGAGCTCATGTTTGAGTTTAAATAAATAATATGCTAATAATATATGCGGCCTAATTCTTTACTCTGTCCATCCTACTAGTTCAAGACTAGGAGTATCTGTAGATTATAATTGGATTTCCTAGATGTTTGGCTGCACAGGTACACACTATGACCCCTGACCAAGGAATTACATTACTAAGTAACATAAATAATGTAATCAAATTTAACACACCAAATTATGTACTAATTAAAATAGGATTTTACTATAAAATTAATACATCAAACTAATCATCATCGATGATGGTGATAACAAAATATTACCTTAACTATATTTTAAATTCAGAATAAGGACGTTAATCTTATTCATATAATATATATATACATATATATTAATAATAATAAAACAAGATTGTAGGAATAAAATTAAAACATAAATCTGGACTCACATCAGAACAACAAACTTGATAAAATAATGGATATTAGTGTGTGAATTCACATACATAAACGCATAACAGTAGTACTACTATATGGTACATGAAAAAGAAAAAAAAAGAGTTACCTTTCTCCTTTTAATAAAAGAAAATGGTTAGAAGGCAATTCCCCTTATCTCCTTTCCTGCTTGCTGCGACTTGCTCCGTTTGTTTCTTTCCTTTTGGGGTTTTGTCACTAACTAGTTTGTGATTTTATATAGCCCTCTAATATCCTATAACTAATAGAACTCTAATAATTAATATTAACCTTTTTATATTCTCTTTACTAGTTCTATTTAAAATTGAAATCATTTTAAAATAAATAATATTATTATTATTAACAACTTAAATTACTAATTCTTTTCCTAATCAAATTACTAAACTAGCTAATATTATTAGTTCTATTATAATTTAGATTTAATATTATTATTATTATTATTATTATTATAAAATAATTCTCGTATATTACATATATACCCCCTTAAAAAGGATTCTGTCCCCGGAATCAAACGAAGCTAAATACTCATACCTGATTCGAACAAATGCGGATATTTCTCACGAATAGATTCTTCTAATTCCCACGTAGCCTCTCTCTCTGAATGATTTTTCCACAAAACCTTTACAAACGAAATGGTGTTCTTTCTCAAAACTCGCTCATCTCGAGCTAAGATAGCCTCAGTCTCTTCCTCACAAGAAAGATCCTCTCTAATCTTATATAATGGATACTAAACTATGTGTAATGGATGATATTTAAAGCCCCTCAAAACAGACACGTGAAACACATTATGCACATGAGATAGTTGTGGCGGCAGCGCAACTCTATAAGATACTTCCCCAACTTTCTCCATAACATCAAAAGGTCCAACATATCTCGGACTGAGCTTTCCCTTCATACCAAAACGCTTCACACCCTTACAAGGCGATACCTTCAAGAACACATGATCTCCCGGTTCAAATCCACTAAACTTTCTGTGTTGGTCCGCATAGCTCTTTTGACGCGATCCTGCCTCCTTCAAACTTTCTTTAACTTTATCTACCTTCTCATTGGTGATTCTAACCAACTCTGGCCCTCCAATGACTCTCTCACCAACCTCATCCCAACAAGATGGTGTCCTACACCTCCTACCAAACAAAGCCTCAAATGGTGGCATACCAATACTCGCGTGCCAACTATTATTGTACGCAAACTCAACCAGATACAGGTACTTGTCCCAATCACTTGTCCACTCTAAGGCGTAAGTGTGGCGCCCTCCAAACCCGGGTCAGAAGTTTGGGGTCCACACACACACCTTAATTATAACCTGCTTATAACAATAATAAAGATAATAATAAAATATGCAGTGACCCTACTTACCAACCAACACGGACCGCAATAGGTTAAAGTATGCATACAAGCCAAACACACTAATATATTACAAACCGTTCAAATCCCAACTTTTTCAAACTCAAACTGAGTATTAAACATTATTACAAACTTTTACAAACTTAAATTATCCCAAAAGAAGCCTACTAGCTCAGCTTTCTCAATCTGAACCCCTAGCTCTCGTGCTGGACTGGGTATCCTTGCTACCAACTGGTTCCTTTTTAACTGGAAAGAATATAAACAACATCGCACAAATGAGCTAACTAGCTCAGCAAGTCACAATGACAAAACTGAGAATAATGATCATCAGGTGAATATGATTATGATATCAAGTGAACAATGGATTATGATTTAGAATTGGATATTATACTTTTAATTTAAAAACCAAGGTTAGGCTGCTGATCAGTCACGCACTAACCCCGAGCAAGGCACACATCATTGCTCTAACTACTGGATCCAAGGCACACATTGGCCTAACTTGACCATTATATGGTCTGACCACGAATCTGGTCCACAATTTTATAAAAAAGCCAATCCAATTCTAACATAATAACAGAATATGCAATAATAGACAATTAACCGAAATCATTAACAACAATAAATGTTTAATAATGAAAAGGTTTCAATCCATGTAAAGATCAATAAGGCAATTTAAAAGCTTAGATGCTGGGTAATGAAAGAATTGGATAACAAAGGAATCAACATTTCAGGATTTCAAAGATTTAGGCTTTCAAAGCATAGGATACAAGGATTGAATGTACAAGTAATTCAGTTCAGTGTTTGGGATTTTGTTTACATGTATTTGTGGAGTAATATCGTATACTTGAGATTTGTGTTTAGGTATACAACAATCAATGGTCTAGAAAGAATAAGGTTTATGGCTCAAGAACAATAACTGGAATCAGAGTTTAGGTTTCAGTGCTTCAAAGTACTTGCAATATCAATCTGACTATTAAATACTACAATATCTCGAGAAAGTTCAGAACACTTGCCTGATATTAGCTTACTACACTGCACTCGTTTCCAATCACAAACGTCTTACTCTTCAACTATCTGTTTCCCTTTCCTACGTCTTGCCTCTTCTGCTCACATATCATAAGCATCTATCAATAATTTACTCATGGAATTCTATTCAACACATACTTCTATCTACCCTTCGTTTTACCCAAATCCGATTAATGGATTGAAAGTTATGCCATAATCAAGTAAACACCGAATATATAGACCGATAGTCAATTAACAAGTCATATATAGCACATAATACATCACGTAATCAATGATATATTATTTATAAAGAAGTCTTGAGTCATAAATAGGCTTTCTGGTATTTAAAATGATTTTTAAAACATTTTTCGGAATTAAAACGGGTCGTTGGATCAATTTCGGGTGAATAAACAGGGTTCGGTTGGCCAATTCTGGCTCCGAAATAATTTTAGAATAATTATCGAGCCTTGGAAATAATTTAGAATAATATTTTAAAGCTCGAAACTATTTTTCGAAATTTTTAAATCATTTTTAAATAATTAAATCTAATTAAATAATTAATTAAAATCAATTAATAATTAATTAAATCAATTAATCAATTAATTTTCGAATTAATTGACCAATTAATCAATTAGAAATTAACTGAAATTAATTAACTAAATAATTTAGATTTATTTGCGAATTAAAAATAATTTTCAGAATTAAAATAATAATTTTTAGAATTTTCAGAAATTAAAAACGAATTTTTATAATAAAAATAAATAGGAAATATGATTTTTAAACATTTTTAAAACAGAAATCCAATTTTTGCAAAGTCTGGAAACTACAGGGACCAAACTGCATCGTTTTCAAAACTGCAGGGACCAAACTGCAATTTTGCAGTCCAGTCGCCGGAAAAAGTCGGGGATGGCCGGAGAACGCGTTCCCGGCGTCCTCACCCCACCAACACCTCCAGATCACATTTACACAACACCAGGAACACAACCATGCAATCAATTCATCCTAACAATCCCTGAGTTGGCCGGAATTTGGCCGTGAAATTTTCCAGTTTCCGGAAAACATCGGAAAACTTCAAAACACAACTCCCTTCTCTTCAGACCTCGTTGGTTCATGAAACTTATACGACTAGATTGCAAATTTCACAGAGAACACAACCCACTATAACACAACATCAATCTATCACAGAATAAGAAACCCCCAAATTTCAATTAAGAACATTCATACGGGTTATAAACCCTAATTTTAAAATTCGAAAATCAAACTCAAATTTGAACATGTTATTGAACTCCAAATCAGACGTATGACATATGAAAATCATCAGGAAAACAAGCTCTACAACATGCAATCATCAAATCATACAAACAATCATCCGAACAAAAATTCATATTTTTAATAAAATAAATTCGAAAATAAATAAATTTTTAGAAAAATAACCTTGATTTCTGCAGGTGTATGGATTACAGAATCTGGTAGAGCTCTTCAAGATCTTCAGATTGGTTACTCGAGCTTTCCAAACCGAATTCAATAACACCTCCAAATGCTTGTTTGATTCTTAGAACAGTTCTAGGAAATTAGGGTTTTTCTCTGAAAATTATATAATTATCTGTCTGCAAATGATTTTGATACGAAATAAAATACGGTAAAAGGCTATTTATAATTACAGAAAATTTGTATCCCGTTGGATCATTCCGGATATAAAACGGTACATTTATTTGTAAAAACTGATCCAAACGGTATCGGTTTTCGGGATAATTATCCAAATCAGTACAAGTTGTACTACGGTCTTGGTCTCAGCGCCTGGTTACACGTATTATGAAGTGATAATTGTGATAGTTTAATAAAAAGTTCCCGTTTATCGAAAATACGGGTTTTATTGATTTACCGAAATGAATATTGTATCTAAAATGTTGCGCTGGGACCCGCGCAGGACAAACCGTACGCCGGATCGAAAAAGTCGAAACATGGAAAATGCTCGAAATATTACAGTTAGGTTAGGAAGGAGTTCTCGAAAGAGTTTCGGGTTCCAAAAACGTAACAACGGGTGACGTCGGTTGGTTCCCGTTTTTATAAAATAGATTTTAATTACCCGGAAAAAAGATTTTAGAAATTTCATATGATTCTTATAAATCCATAAACCAACATAAAAATAATTAGAAAGATATGACAATTATTTATATTTTATTTTGGACATATAAAAATTAAAATACTCAATTAATATTATTTTTGAATATTCAGGTACAGATAACACTTAACAATTAGCTCACAGAATAGATACTGAACACACGTAATAATTATATAATAAAAATAATTACACGATATATCTCGGATATTACATCCTTCCCCCTTAAAAGGATTCTGTCCTCAGAATCTCTAAGAAAACAAATGAGGGTACTTTTTAAAAGGAATATGTCCGAAGTCCAATCATGTATAAGGATTTAGGAATAACTTTTATGTAATCTGTTTTGATTTCATTGATATTAATAAAATACTTGTTTTGTTTTTATTACGGGCTTTATCTATTTAAGTGTTTAAATAAGATATACCATAGTTTAGAGTAAAGTTTTTTATGGATTATGATGAGATCATAATAGTGAGACCTAAAAAGATGATAACTCTAAACTTAAATAGTTCCTGGTCATAGGATTACTAACTGGTAATTAATAATCCACAAAGATCGGTACATACTATGCTTGCTTCATTATGAAGGATGTCTGTTCTCATAGACATTTGTGTGGTGACACTATAGCTAGTATGTAGGTGCTTATTATGGAATAAGTTCACTGAACATGACTCGCACAGTTGAACAACTGATGGAGTTCACTCACGTGTCAGCAGTTGTTCACATAGTGATAGTTGTACAAGTATCCTTAGACTTGAGGTCATCATAGTCATCTTGTGTACACTGAACTATGCTTTGGTTTAGTTCTTAGTCTCTAGGGACAATTATTAGGGCTCTTCTGGGTATAGGAATTTGTATACGAAGATAGTGTATGATAAATAAAGGATCTACCCCTTCTAGTGAAGGAAGCGAATGTTCAAGGCTGATCCACTTATGCTAGTTCAGGAATCTCTGGCCAGAGTGAATGAAATTAGAAAGGAGTTTCTAATTTGCATAGAACTAAACATAGTAAATGGTAAGCAAGTGATTGAATTAGATAGGTTTGACACGAGATCCATGCCTTGTATTTAATCGGGACATTGTAGGGTAGAAGGAGTTTATTGTACGGTAAATATTCACTGAATAGGTTCTTGGTATTCTAAGCAGTGAATTCATATTATCCGGATAGTCGCGATATGCTGAGAAGTATCCCTCACGATGCAGAATAAATGTGATTAATTAATTAATCATATTTAATAAATTAGAGAATTTATATAAATAATGATAAAATAGTTTTATTATTATTTATTTCTACTACCGGCTTAATATTGAACCTACAGGGTCACACCATAAAAAGAGAATGATTTAATGGTGGAGGAATTAATTAATAATGGCTAATAATTATTTATTTATGAAATAAATAATTAATTGGCAAATTTAATAATTGATTAAATGAGATTTAATTGATTATAAATTAATTAAGAAAAGTTCTTAATATTATTAATTAAGGATTTAATTTTTGGAAATTAAATCAAGAGAGAGAATTATTTCTAAAGTGTTTAGAAAAAGGATTAATAATTAAAAGGTGTTTTAATTATTAATGAGAATAATAAATGGGATAATAATAATATTATTTATGGGAAAATTTCAGCTGAAAATTTTGCCTATAAATACACTATTATAGACCCTATTTTATTCTAACCCACATCAAACCCGAAAACCCAAAAAGTTTGGAAAACTCAATTCTCTCCACCTCCTTCCTCCTCCTTAACATCGTTTTCTTGGTGGATACCGGTGGAGTGCTTCACACTTGAGGAGCAACTGCTAAGGATCTCTGATCGTTGTCTCCGAATTATTTTAAAAGGTTAGAGTTGATCCCTCGAATTTTTATTCACGATTTATATGCTTTTATTTGGATTTTATATGTGTAAAAGTGTTTTGCCATGCCCCCGCTGCGATTAAAATCCAACAATGGTATCAGAGCATAGGTTGTATGCATATAGATATGTGGTAAAAATTTCAGAATTTTATGTGCTTGTATGAATTAATTATGATTTTTACAAGTTATTTTATGGATTAATTTTGTCTGATGAGAAATCGTTTCCCAGAATAATTTTGAATGTTGATCTGGGTTCTACAAGTGTTGTAGATCGTCTGGGTATTTTTTTTCATAATTTTATGATGTATAAATTTTTTATTATGAATTTTTGAAGTTCTTACAATTAAATTCGTAATTTAATAAATCATATATATATATATATTATTTGTAAGTATATATATATGTACATCTGTAAGTCATCTGTGTGTTGTCTGCTGTTGATGCTGCACGGAGAAGGACAGAGAATGTCAGGCGGCTCGTTTTCCGAGAAGAAAAAGCGGCGGCTGCTGAAAGAAAAAAAAATAGGGGTGTAACGCATTCCGGGAATGCGTTACACACCTGTGGCGCATTCACGGAATGTGTTACACCCTTTAATGGCTTAAAAGGGGTGTAACGCATCAACGGAATGCGTTACAGGGCTTGTAACGCGACCCTGTAATGCGTTATAGCCCGTCTGTTGATTTTAAAATTGATTTTCTGAGAGTTTCGTAACTCCGTTTTGGGCGTGCAATATACCGTTGGATTCGTTTTTCTGAGACGGATCTAATGGAGTACTGATCAATTTTAGTTTATATAAAAGTTTTGAACTGTTTATATTCCATGAAGTGTTTTAAAGCTGTTTTTGATCGTTTGAATTGATTTTAAATGCTTCTTGTGATGCATAGAGATGTATATTGCTTGTTCTAATGTGCTAGATGATGTAACATGCCTACCTTGATGTTTATTCATGTTGATATATGTGATATATGCTTAGTTTATCATGCGATGATAGATTTAGGTGAACTTAAATGAACATAAGGCGTTTGTTAGACAACCTAGTATAGTGAAATTGTTTCATAGCCTTAATAATAATATTATGAATACAATCATGAGATTCTTGTGTTTATGAAACACGTAATTGAATATAAATTTTCGATATGAGAGAAAGGATGATTCTGTCAACAACAGATTTCTATCTGTAAGAAAGGGTTATTAAGTGACGCCTCTTGACAATGCTCCACCCGATTTGGGAATCATCTGATTATTGATTATTGATTTGAAATATTTAATTTAAAAGGAAGAATTTCTTTATAATATGATTATGATTGTAACGTAATATAATCCCTCTAAAATTAAATAATATCAAGTAGTAATTGGCCAATGACACAACGGGCTTGTGTCGGTCATAGCCTTCCAACATGATAGAAAAGTAGTTCTTATTTTTAAATCATTGTCGGTTCGTGCTACAGCCGAGGGCTTTGATTTCGAAATAAGAAATACTTGTCTATTACATAGAGATGTGTACATTGAATAAGAATCTAAAGGTCGGTACGTGCTACAGCCGTGGGCCTTTGGGGACTGATTCAACTGTACGGAATGTTGGGTTAGACTTGACTTAGAATATTGAGTTTGTTGTGCTACAGCCGAGACTCAATTATTCAAGAGGCTAAAGTTTGATTAGGGAATAACATGAGATGTAATTGACAAGAGTTGTATGCCTATTGAACATTACATGGCGGTTCGTGCTACAGCCGGGGTCGTGTAATGGAATGTAGGATCCCTATTCCCACTAGCATTATGAATGCTTAATTTTTCACGTAGGGGGTTGAATAAATTAGGAAAACTAGTGGGAGCCACTTATGAATAAAGACCCGATTCATATAGTGTTTTGAAATGAAATCGAATATTTGCTAAGTGTTGTTATGTGTTTATCATTTACAGATTTACTTTGTACGTTATGTCTTCTGCACTATCACTCAGGAGCATACTAGATGCTCACAAATTGACTGGTCCTAATTATGCTGACTGGCTTCGAAACTTGAGAATTGTTCTCAGGATTGAGAAGCTGGAATACGTGATTGACTCACCTAAGCCTACTGAACCTGCTAGTGATGCACATAATGATGAACATGTTGTGTATCGTAAGTGGATAGATGATGCAAATGTTGCTCAATGCATCATGCTAGCTTCCATGAACATTGAGCTACAGAAGCAATATGAGCATATGGATGCTCACACTATCCTGATGCATCTACAAGAGTTGTATGATATGGCAGGGAGGACAGCTCGATATGAGATATCGAAGGAGCTGTTCGGGTGTAGGATGTCTGAGGGATCATCTGTGAATGACCATGTACTTAAGATGATCAATTTGATTGAACGTCTTGGACAACTTGGTTTTGCCATGGATGGGGAGCTGAGCCAAGACTTGGTCTTGCAATCGCTTCCGAGTTCGTTCTCGCAGTTTGTTGTGAACTTTCACATGAATAATTTGGATGTCAGCCTGCCTGAACTCCACAACATGTTGAAGACTGCGGAATCGAATTTTTCCCCTAAGAAGAGTTCTGTTCTTCTAATTGGTGAAGGTTCCAATCCTAAGAAAAGGAAGAGGAACTCTTCCAAGAAGAAGAAAGTAGGTGAGAAAATGCCGGTTCCACCAAAAGCTGAAGACCCCAAGAGCAAAGTTGTTTGCTTTCACTGTAACAAGGTGGGGCACTGGAAGAGGAACTGCAAGGTTTACCTTGCAGAATTGAAGAAGAAGAAGGGTAGTGAGACTACCGCTTCTGATTCAGGTATGTTCATGATAGAAGTGAATATATCATTAAATCAAATTTCTACTTGGGTATTAGATACCGCCTGTAGTTCTCATATCTGCAATTGTTGCAGGGACCAAGGAGAAGTAGGACTCTTGAGGAAGAGGAGGTGATTCTACTGATGGGATATGGAGCAAGAGTTGCTGCTGAAGATGTAGAATCATTTCATTTACATATGCCTACGGGCAAGACTATTGTTTTAAATAATTGTTATTTTGTTCCCTCGATTGTGAGGAATATTATTCCCATGTTAGACTTGGCTGGATTTTCATTTATTATTGAGAATAATGAATGTTCTATTCTTAGAGATAATATTCTTTATGGACGTGGTACTTTAAATAATGGTCTGTATATATGTGACATAATTTACTTCAGATTGAACAAACTAATAAAAGAAAAGGGATGATGAAAATCTCACTTTATAGTGGCACTGCAGTCTCCATTTAGTAGACATGGAGAGAGGACTGCAAATTTGCTAGGAATGGTACACACAGATGTATGTGGACCAATGTCTAAGCAAGCCATGGGTGGATTTTCATACTTCATTACTTTCATAGATGATAGATCTGGATTCGGATATGTGTTTGATGAAACATAAGTCTGAGGCCTTTGAAAAGTTCAAAGAATATAAGTATGAAGTGGAGAAACAACCAAACATAGTATTATAACTCTTCGATCAGATCGAGGTGGTGAATACTTTAATGGAGTGTTTCTAGATTATCTCAAAGTAAATGGTATAGTCTCCCAGTGGACTCCTCCAGATTGGTATCTGAAAGGAGAAATCGAACTTTGTTAGACATAGTTCGGTCCATGATGAGCTATGCAAATCTTCCAGTATTCCTATGGGGTTATGCATTTGAAATCTCAGCATATTTACTGAATAAGGTGCCTTCCAAATCTGTTCCTCAAACTCCGTATGAGATATGGAAAGTAAGGAAACCGAGTCTTAAACACGTTAAGATTTGGGGATGTCTAGCTTATGTCAAGAAAGTTGACCCAAATAAGCTGGAATATCGATCCGTAAAATATAGTTTTGTAGGATATCCTAAAGAGACTTTAGGGTATTACTTTTACACCGATCATCGGGTGTTTGTCTCCAGACATGCTACCTTCTTGGAAAAGGAGTTTATACTTGAAGGAAACAGTGGGAGCAAAATTGAACTTGATGAAGTTCAAGAAGCACAAACTACTACGGATCAAGTGGAAATACATGTTCTGACTGAACAACCTTTTGTGGAACAACCCATTCATAGGTCAGGGAGAGTGTCTCGCCAACCTGAGAGGTAATATGGCCTTGTCATTGAGAATGACAATGAGTTGTCGATCATTGATGATGACGACCCTGTGACCTATAATGAGGCTATGAGTAGTGTTGACTCAGAGAAATGGCAAAGTGCCATGAAATCCGGAATGGAATCTATGTATACGGTATACGAAAGAATGATTAGAGCAGATGGCCAGGTGGAGACCTTTAAGGCCAGGCTTGTGGCAAAAGGATTCAAACAAAGGCAATGTATTGACTTTGATGAAACCTTTTACCTATAGCCCTGTTATAATCAGTTCGGATTTTGCTTGCGATTGCTGCTTACTACGACTATGAGATCTGGCAAATAGCCAGATGGTTTTCTTTCCAAGAGAAATGAAAACCTAGTGTGTAAGATACTGCGAACCATATATGGTTTAAAGCAAGCTTCTCGAAAGATGGAACATTCATTTTGATGAGACAATCAAAGAGTTTGATTTTATCAAAAATGAAGATGAACCATGCATCTACAAAAGGGTTAGTGGCAGCGCGGTAACATTTCTTGTATTTTATTAAATTAGAGTTGACACACATAAAAACATAGCAGACCCACTCACAAAGCTACTTTATGAAAGTCACTTTGATCGTCATAAAGACAAGATGGGTATTAGATACCAGAGTGATTGGCTTTAGTACAAGTGGGAGATTGAAAGAAATATGTCCTAAGTCCAATCATATATAAGGATTTAGGAATAACTTTTATGTAATCTGTTTTGATTTCATTGATATTAATAAAAGACTTGTTTTGTTTTTATTACGGGCTTTATCTATTTAAGTGTTTAAATAAGATATACCATAGTTTAGAGTAAAGCTTTTTATGGATTATGATGAGATCATAATAGTGAGACCTAAAAAGATGATAACTCTAAACTTAAATAGTTCCTGGTCATAGGATTACTAACTGGTAATTAATAATCCACAAAGATCGGTACATACTATGCTTGCTTCATTACGAAGGATATCTGTTCTCATAGACATTTGTGTGGTGACACTATAGCTAGTATGTAGGTGCTTATTATGGAATAAGTTCACTGAACATGACTCGCACAGCTGAACAACTGATGGAGTTCACTCACGTGTCAGCAGTTGTTCACATAGTGATAGTTGTACAAGTATCCTTAGACTTGAGGTCATCATAGTCATCTTGTGTACACTGAACTATGCTTTGGTTTAGTTCTTAGTCTCCAGGGACAATTATTAGGGCTCTTCTGGGTATAGGAATTTGTACACGAAGATAGTGTATGATCAATAAAGGATCTACCCCTTCTAGTGAAGGAAGTGAATGTTCAAGGCTGATCCACTTATGCTAGTTCAGGAATCTCTGGC
Source organism: Apium graveolens (assembly GCF_009905375.1). Lineage (NCBI taxonomy): Eukaryota > Viridiplantae > Streptophyta > Magnoliopsida > Apiales > Apiaceae > Apium > Apium graveolens. Next base: position 52,127,594 of record NC_133647.1, on the reverse strand, counting down.
CAGAGTGAATGAAATTAGAAAGAAGTTTCTAATTTGCATAGAACTAAGCATAGTAAATGGTAAGCAAGTGATTGAATTAGATAGGCTTGACACGAGATCCATGCCTTGTATTTAATCGGGACATTGTAGGGTAGAAGGAGTTTATTGTACGGTAACTATTCACTGAATAGGTTCTTGGTATTCTAAGCAGTGAATTCATATTATCCGGATAGTCGCGATATGCTGAGAAGTATCCCTCACGATGTAGAATAAATGTGATTAATTAATTAATCATATTTAATAAATTAGAGAATTTATATAAATAATGATAAAATAGTTTTATTATTATTTATTTCTACTACCGGCTTAATATTGAACCTACAGGGTCACACCATAAAAAGAGAATGATTTAATGGTGGAGGAATTAATTAATAATGGCTAATAATTATTTATTTATGAAATAAATAATTAATTGGCAAATTTAATAATTGATTAAATGAGATTTAATTGATTACAAAATAATTAAGAAAAGTTCTTAATATTATTAATTAAGGATTTAATTTTTGGAAATTAAATCAAGAGAGAGAATTATTTCTAAAGTATTTAGAAAAAGGATTAATAATTAAAAGGTGTTTTAATTATTAATGAGAATAATAAATGGGATAATAATAATATTATTTATGGGAAAATTTCAGCTGAAATTTTTTCCTATAAATACACTATTATAGACCCTATTTTATTCTAACCCACATCAAACCCGAAAACCCAAAAAGTTTGGAAAACTCAATTCTCTCCACCTCCTTCCTCCTCCTTAACATCGTTTTCTTGGTGGATACCGGTGGAGTGCTTCACACTTGAGGAGCAACTACTAAGGATCTCTGATCGTTGTCTCCGAATTATTTTAAAAGGTTAGAGTTGATCCCTCGAATTTTTATTCATGATTTATATGCTTTTATTTGGATTTTATATGTGTAAAAGTGTTTTGCCATGCCCCCGCTGCGATTAAAATCCAACACTTTTCTCTCATATCATTTTCTAACTCCCAGGTTGACTCTTCAACCTTTGGGTTTCTCCACAATACTCTTACTAACTTTACCACTTTATTTCTCAATACTTTCTCTCTTTCCTCTAGAATCTCTATCGGATTCTCTACATATGATAAATCTGCTTGAAGTTCTATTGGCTCATATTCAATTACATGCCTGGAGTATGGATTATATTTCTTAAGCATTGATATGTGAAAAACATTGTGAATGTGCTCCATGTGCAGAGGTAACGCCAACTCGTAAGCTACCTTGCCAATACGCTTTAGGATTTCAAAAGGTCCGACATATCTTGGGTTTAGCTTCCCTTTCTTCCCAAACCTCGTTAGTCCTTTCCACGATAATACTTTCAATAATACCAAGCTTCCTTCTTCAAATTCCAAGTCTTTTCTTGACTGGTCTGCATATTTCCTTTGACGATCTTGTGCGGCTATTAATCTTTTCTGGATAATTTCAACAACTTCCTTTGTCTGCTGCACCAATTCAGGTCCGAGTATTTTGCATTCTCCTACTTCGTCCCAATATACTGGAGATCTACATTTGCGTCCATAAAGGGCTTCATAAGGTGGCATCCCAATACTGGCTTGATAACTATTGTTATAAGCAAACTCTACCAGGGGTAAATGCTCGTCCCAACTTCCTTTGAAATCAATAGCACAAACATGTAGCATGTCCTCGATTGTCTGGATCGTTCTTTCACTTTGGACATCCGTTTGGGGGTGATAGGCTGTACTCATATTCAATCTTGTTCCCAAACATTCTTGAAAACTCTTCCAAAATCTTGAATTAAATCTTGGATCTCGATCAGATACAATAGACACTGGAACTCCATGACGAACTACGATCTCTTTCAAGTACATATGAACTAACTTGTCGAGCGAAAATCTTTCATTTATAGGCAGAAAATGAGCTGACTTGGTAAGTCTATCTACTATAACCCAAATGGCATCATGATTAGTCCTTGTCCTTGGTAATTCAACTATGAAATCCATGGTAATATGTTCCCACTTCCATTCTGGAATCTCTAATGGCTATAGCAATCCGCTTGGTCTCTGATGCTCTGCTTTAACTCTCTGACAGGTATAGAATTTGCTAATCCATTCCGCAATTTCCCTCTTCATATCTGGCCACCAATAATTCTTCTTTAAATCTCTGTACATTTTGGTACTCCCTGGATGGATAGAATATCTTGAACTATGTGCCTCTTGTAAAATTTCATTTTTCAGCTCCGTTACTGGTGGAATCCAAATTCGTGAAGAAAACCTAAGAATACCTTGATCATCTTGTTGCGTGTATAATTCCTCACCTACCAAACTATTTATATCTTGATCCATTACCTCTTTCTGGCATTTCTTTATTTTCTCCAATAACTCCGGTTGGAAAATCATACCGTACACTTTTGCTTCCTCAGGCTTGCAAATTCTAATCTCCAATTCCAATTTTTGAAATTCTTTACATATCTCTTCAGGTACGGATAACACATTTAACTTTTCCTTCCGACTTAATGCATCTGCTACAACGTTCGCCTTACCAGGATGATAATTAATCGAGCAATCATAATCCTTGATCAATTCTAACCATCTCCTTTGTCTCATATTAAGTTCCTTCTGGGTAAATATATATTTCAAACTTTTATGATCCGTGAAAATCTCACATTTTTCTCCATACAAATAATGTCTCCAAATCTTCAAAGCAAATACTATGGCTGCTGACTCCAAATCATGGTAGGGTACTTCTGTTCGTGTGGTTTCAATTGCCTTGACGCATACGCAATCACCTTGTCGTGCTGCATAAGAACACATCATAATCCTTTGTAAGAAGCATCGCTATAAATTACGAAATTCCCTTGATCGTCTAGAAGTGACAGAACAGGTGTTGTGATTAATCTCCACTTCAATTCCTGAAAACTTTCTTCGCACTTGTCATTCCATATAAACTTTTCATTCTTTCGTGTAAGCTTTGTCAATGGTGTTGCAATTCTTGAGAAATTCTGAACGAATCGTCGATAATATCCTGCCAATCCCAAGAAACTTCTTACCTCAGTGGGTGTTCTCGGTCTTTCCCAATTCGTAATTGCCTCGATCTTTGCTGGGCCCACTTTGATCCCTTCATTACTGACTATATGTCCTAAGAACTGAAATTCCTGTAGCCAAAACTCACACTTCGACAATTTAGCATATAACTTCTTTTTCCTTAAAATCTCCAAAGTTGTCCTTAAATGTTCCGCATGATCCTCCTCCGTCTTTGAATAGATCAAAATATCGTCTATAAATACTATAACGAACTTGTCCAAATATTCCTTGAAAATTCTGTTCATCAGGTCCATAAACGCTGCTGGGGCGTTGGTCAATCCAAAAGACATCACTAAAAACTCGTAATGTCCATACCTTGTTCTGAAAGCTGTCTTTGGTATATCTTCTGATTTGATCCTCAGTTGATGATATCCCGATCTTAAATCGATTTTGGAGAAATACTTGGCTCCCTTCAATTGGTCAAACAAATCATCAATTCTGGGTAATAGATACTTATTCTTGATTGTCAACTTGTTGAGCTTCCTATAGTCGATGCACAGTCTCATGCTTCCATCCTTCTTCTTGACAAATAATACCGGTGCACCCCACGGGGATACGCTGGGTCTGATTACTCCTTTTTCTAACAGCTCTTGTAATTGCTTTGCTAACTCTTTCATCTCAACGGGCGCCATTCTATACGGGGCCTTGGATACTGGTTCGGTTCCAGGTGCTAAGTCGATTGCAAATTCAATTTCTCTATCTGGAGGAAGTCCTGGTAACTCGTCGGGAAACACGTCTGGAAATTCCTTCACAACTGGAATATCTTCAAGTTTTGCTGGCTCCTGACTTCTGTCAATCACGTATGCTATGAAATGCTCACATCCTTGTCGTAGTAACTTCTTGGCTTGAATCATCGTTAAGAACTTATTTACCTACTCCTGTCCCTTAAACGTTACTATTCTTTCGTCTGGCATTTTCACCATTACTTTCTTATTTCGACAATCTATCTGAGCATCATGCTTAGATAACCAATCCATCCCTAATATAACATCAAATTCTCCTAACTTAAATGGTATCAAATCTACACAAAACTTACTACCAGAAATCTCAACCTCACAATTTCCACAAACTTGATTCACAGTTACACGTTCTTGATTTGCTAACTCCACAGTCATTATTTCATTTAAATACCCAACTGGAAAATTTAACTTACTAACAAAATCTTGTGAAACAAACGATCGAGTTGCTCCCGAATCTATTAACACTTTGGCATATAAAGAATTTACATTAAGCGTACCTGCCACGACATCCGTATCCTGGATCGCATCCTTCACCGACATGTCAAAAACTCTAGCCCTCGGAGTCTCATTCACTGTTGGGGTAGATCCCATAATCCTTAATGCATTACTGACTGGGGCTGGTGTCTTGCAATCCCTGGCCATATGTCCTGGCTTTCCACATTTAAAGCATGTGAATCCAATGGCTGGAACCTTCACTGCTGGATTTCGGATAGGTTGATCCTTATTTGCTGGCTCTCTTGCTGGCTGATTTTAGCACTCCCTCGAGTAGTGCCCTTTCTGGTTGCATTTAAAACATACCACATTCAACTTGTTACAAACTCCTCCATGCTTCTTTCCACATACTTGACAATCTGGAAAAGTTAATCTCAACTGATTCAACTGATTCACATTAGCTGGACGATTGCCCTGGCCTACGTCTCCTGCATTTTGTCTCCTGAAATTAAAATTTCTCCCTGGCTGAAACTTGCCCTTCTTAAAATTTAGAAACTTCCCTGTTTGTGACTGACCCTCACTTCCCTCAACTTTCCTTTTCTTGCTTTCCTTTTCTTTCTGGAACATCTCACTCTCTGTCTCTGCGATCATAGCTTTCTGTACAACCCCGGCATAGGTATCCAATTCAAAAATAGCTACCTTCCCTCTGATCCATGACTTCAAGCCTTGCTGGAATCTCTTAGCTTTCTTTCTATCAGTATCAACATACGACGGCACATACCTTGACAATTCCTCAAACTTCCCCTCATAATCTGTTACCGACATGTTCCCTTGCTTTAATTCTAAAAACTTCAGCTCCATTTGATCCCGAACAAACTGAGGAAAATACTTTTCTAAAAACAATTCCTTAAACCTTTCCCAAGTAATAACATCTGTGCTTTCCAATGTCTTCACCATCTCCCACCAATAGGTGGCCTCATTCTTCAGATAGTAACTTGCAAATTCAACCTTCTGCTCCTCTTTCACTTTTACCAAGGCAAATGCCTTCTCTATTTCCTTTAACCACACATTTGCTTCAATTGGTTCTAAGGAACCCTTGAATTCTGGTGGGTTTATTGCCTGAAAAGTTTTGAAAGTTACCTGGGGATTGGTCTGTCTCTGCTGTTGTTGTGCCAGGTGAACTGTTTATTGGGCCAAGATTTGAAGAATCTGGGCTATTGCTGGGTCCATGGGTCCTAGGTTGACATTCTGGTTTGTATCATCTTGGTTGTTATTGTTGTTGTTGTTGGTTTCTTCATTCTAGGTGTGGGTGCGGGTATTTCTTCTGGGAGGCATTTTCTGTAAAGAATCAATCAATTTATTTAGCTTTTGAATCAAATCTTTGTATAAAAGAAAAGTTTTCTAAAATAGGAATATCTCTTTTTGAAAATAGTGGTAACTAAGTAAATTGCATGCTTCTTTACAGAATATAAACAGTTATGGAAAACAGGGTACATGGTATCACAGGGTATACTGGTGCAATAAATAAGGTAAAGTAAAACAGGTGCAATAAAGTAAATGACAGTGTTGGAAAGGAAAAAGGTACTGATATATATAGATCAAAAGTTTTAGGTAGTACAAGCGTAAAGACGCTTCAAAAGTAAAAGCAAAAAGGATACAACAACCTACTCACTAATCAGCATCGCTAGTCTATAAATACAACTCAAGAGTCTACTGATACACACTATACACTACTGTACATACTATATAACCATAACAACACTGCTCAGCATCTCCGTTTCAGAATCTCTAACTCAGTTCCAAGGAAACTCTGGTCCTGCCAGCCTCTCAAAGTCCTCCATCACCTCAGTAGCCCAGCCCAGCAGTGCATCAGGGCCTCTGCCAGGTAGTATAGCTCCATGTAGCCTAGCCTCAAGAACCTTCCGTGTCACATGAATCTCCTCTCGAAGCTCCCTCACACCATGATCAATACCTGTAGTCCTGGTGATATGCTGTAACTCTCTAATCTGAGCCAACAAGGAATCACGTTCCAATAGAAGAGCCTCATACCGGTAATAAGGAACTGGGGGCAATGTAAACTGGAATGGGGCACTCGCTACTGAATGCCCAGTGGAATCTGAATCAGCTGGTGGGGGTCCTCTAACAGGTGGCCTCATGCCTGGAGGTGGAATAGCCTGCAATAGTACGGGATGCAACACCGGTGGAGGTAGAATAGCCAATGCTGGTGGAATAACAGGACGTGGATCCGATGCTGGTGCTCCAACTAAAGGCTCTGAGTGATCAGCTGATACGGGAATAAAAGAGTCGGCCATCTCTGCTATCTGAAATCATATCGTAATATAAGAATCTCGTACCACGACGCAAACTACACTAATACCGGTTATACCATAACACTCAACCTCTCGTCGTTCTATCATCCTATACCTTACTTCTAATGCTATCCCTCTACCCATTCCCGTCAACCTAGGCTTGTGTCAGTGACTTATAACCTGTAGCTCTGATACCAAACCTGTGGCGCCCTCCAAACCCGGGTCAGAAGTTTGGGGTCCACACACACACCTTAATTATAACCTGCTTATAACAATTATAAAGATAATAATAATATATGCAGTGACCCTACTTACCAACCACCACAGACCGCAACAGGTTAAAGTATGCACACAAGCCAAACACACTAATATATTACAAACCGTTCAAATCCCAACTTTTTCAAACTCAAACTGAGTATTAAACATTATTACAAACTTTTACAAACTTAAATTATCCCAAAAGAAGCCTACTAGCTCAGCTTTCTCAATCTGAACCCCTAGCTCTCGCGCTGAACTGGGGATCCTTGCTACCAAATGGTTCCTTTTTAACTGGAAAGAATATAAACAACATCGCACAAATGAGCTAACTAGCTCAGCAAGTCACAATGACAAAACTGAGAATAATGATCATCAGGTGAATATGATTATGATACCAAGTGAACAATGGATCATGATTTAGAATTGGATATTATATTTTTAATTTAAAAACCAAGATTAGGCTGCGGATCAGTCACGCACTAACCCCGAGCAAGGCACACAACATTGCTCTAACTACTGGATCCAAGGCACACATTGGCCTAACTTGACCATTATATGGTCTGACCACGAATCTGGTCCACAATTTTATAAAAAAACCAATCCAATTCTAACATAATAACAGAATATGCAATAATAGACAATTAACCGAAATCATTAACAACAATAAATGTTTAACAATGAAAAGGTTTCAATCCTTGTAAGGATCAATAAGGCAATTTAAAAGCTTAGATGCTGGGTAATGAAAGAATTGGATAACAAAGGAATCAACATTTCAGGGTTTCAAAGATTTAGGCTTTCAAAGCATATGATACAAGGATTGAATGTACAAGTAATTCAGTTCAGTGTTTGGGATTTTGTTTACATGTATTTGTGGAGTAATATCGTATACTTGAGATTTGTGTTTAGGTATACAACAATCAATGGTCTAGAAAGAATAAGGTTTATGGCTCAAGAACAATAGCTGGAATCAGAGTTTAGGTTTTAGTGCTTCAAAGCACTTGCAATATCAATCTGACTATCAAATACTACAATATCTCGAGAATGTTCAGAACACTTGCCTGATATTAGCTTACTACACTGCACTCGTTTCCAATCACAAGCGTCTTACTCTTCAACTATCTGTTTCCCTTTCCTACGTCTTGCCTCTTCTGCTCACATATCATAAGCATCTATCAATAATTTACTCATGGAATTCTATTCAACACATAATTCTATCTACCCTTCGTTTTACCCAAATCCGATTAACGGATTGAAAGTTATGCCATAATCAAGTAAACACCGAATATATAGACCGATAGTCAATTAACAAGTCATATATAGCACATAATACATCACGTAATCAATGATATATTATTTATAGAGAAGTCTCGGGTCATAAATAGGTTTTCTGGTATTTAAAATGATTTTTAAAACATTTTTCGGAATTAAAACGGGTCGTTGGATCAATTTCGGGTGAATAAACAGGGATCGGTTGGCCAATTCTGGCTCCGAAATAATTTTAGAATAATTATCGAGCCTTGGAAATAATTTAGAATAATATTTTAAAGCTCGAAACTATTTTTCGAAATTTTTAAATCATTTTTAAATAATTAAATCTAATTAAATAATTAATTAAAATCAATTAATAATTAATTAAATCAATTAATCAATTAATTTTCGAATTAATTGACCAATTAATCAATTAGAAATTAACTGAAATTAATTAACTAATTAATTTAGATTTATTTGTGAATTAAAAATAATTTTCAGAATTAAAATAATAATTTTTAGAATTTTCAGAAATTAAAAACGAATTTTTATAATAAAATAAATACGAAATATGATTTTTAAACATTTTAAAAACAGAAATCCAATTTTTGCAAAGTCTGGAAACTACAGGGACCAAACTGCATCGTTTTCAAAACTGCAGGGACCAAACTGCAATTTTGCAGTCCAGTCGCCGGAAAAAGTCGGGGATGGCCGGAGAACACGTTTTCAGCGTCCTCACCCCACCAACACCTCCAGATAACATCTACACAACACCAGGAACACAACCATGCAAATCCCCGAGTTGGCCGGAATTTGGCCGTGAAATTTTCCAGTTTCCGGCGAACATCGGAAAACTTCAAAACACAACTCCCTTCTCTACAGACCTCGTTGGTTCATGAAACTTATACGACTAGATTGCAAATTTCACAGAGAACACAACCCACTATAACACAACATCAATCTATCACAGAATAAGAAACCCCCAAATTTCAATTAAGAACATTCATACGGGTTATAAACCCTAATTTTAAAATTCGAAAATCAAACTCAAATTTGAACATGTTATTGAACTCCAAATCAGACGTATGACATATGAAAATCATCAGGAAAACAAACTCTACAACATGCAATCATCAAATCATACAAACAATCATCCGAACAAAAATTCATATTTTTAATAAAATAAATTCGAAAATAAATAAATTTTTAGAAAAATAACCTTGATTTCTGGTAGAGCTCTTCAAGACCTTCAGATTGGTTACTCGAGCTTTCCAAACCGAATTCAATAACACCTCCAAATGCTTGTTTGATTCTTAGAACAGTTCTAGGAAATTAGGGTTTTTCTCTGAAAATTATATAATTATCTTTCTGCAAATGATTTTGATACGAAATAAAATACGGTAAAAGGCTATTTATAATTACGGAAAATTTGTATCCCGTTGGATCATTCCGGATATAAAATGGTACGTTTATTTATAAAAACTGATCCAAACGGTATCGGTTTTCGGGATAATTATCCAAATCAGTACAATTTGTACTGCGGTCTTGGTCTCAGCGCCTGGTTATACGTATTACGAAGTGATAATTATGATAGTTTAATAAAAAAGCTCCCGTTTATCGAAAATACGGGTTTTATTGATTTACCGAAACGAATATTGTATCAAAAATGTTGCGCTGGGACCCGCGTAGGACAAACCGTACGCCGGATCGAAAAAGTCGAAACATGGAAAATGCTCAAAATATTACAATTAGGTTAGGAAGGAGTTCTCGAAAGAGTTTCGGGTTCCAAAAACGTAACAACGGGTGACGTCGGTTGGTTCCCGTTTTTATAAAATAGATTTTAATTACCCGGAAAAAAGATTTTAGAAATTTCATATGATTCTTATAAATCCATAAACGAACATAAAAATAATTAGGAAGATATGACAATTATCTATATTTTATTTTGGACATATAAAAATTAAAATACTCAATTAATATTATTTTTAAATATTCAGGTACAGATAACACTTAACAATTAGCTCACAGAATAGATACTGAACACACATAATAATTATATAATAAAAATAATTACACGATATATCCCAGATATTACAGCAAGCCCTCAACATATCCTCCAATGTCTGAATCATCCTCTCTGACTGTCCATCGGTCTGCGGATGATAAGCTGTACTAAAATTAAGCCTCGTACCCCAATCTTGCTGGAATCCCTTTCAAAAACGTGATGTAAACCTTGTATCTCTGTCAGAAACTATAGACACAGGCACACCATGAAGTCTAACAATATCTCGCTGAAAAATCTCTGCCAACTCATGAATAGGAGTAGTCTCTTTAATAGGCAAGAAGTGAGCGGACTTAGTAAGTCTATCAACCACCACCCATATGACATCGTTCTTCTTGAAAGTCCTCGAAAAATGAGTCACAAAATCCATAGTAATGTTTTCCCACTTCCAAACTGGAATATCTAGCTGCTACAAAAATCCACTAGGCCTCTGATGGTCTATCTTCACTTGTTGAAATGTAAGTCATTTTCCCATAAATTCTGCTATATCTCCCTTCATTCCACTCCACCAAAAGTGCTTCTTCAAATCCCTATACATCTTGGTGGAACCTGGATGGATAGAGAATGAAGATCTATGAGCCTCCTTTAAAATTTCCTCGTGAATTATCGGGTCTGTAGGAACACACAATTTTCCACCCAACCATATCACACCTTCCTCATCAACACGAAAATGTGTTCGCTTTCCACCTACCACCTCAGATCTAATAGCTTTTAAACCCGTATCACTCTTCTAAGCTTCCTTAACCTTTAAAATAAGATTTGTTTCCACTTTCAAACTTGCAATGCTAACTCCCGACCCTCTGACATACAATTCAACACCCAATCACTCCAAATCTGAAATAAGGTTCGGCTGAGTAATGAGAGATGCAACACTCCCCAAGTTCTTCCTACTAAGAGCGTCCGCCACTACATTCGCCTTCCCTGGATGGTACTGAATATTTGCATCATAATTCTTAAGAAGTTCAAGCCACCTCCGCTGCCTCATGTTAAGCTCCTTCTGAGTAAAGATGTAATTGAGACTCTTGTGATCAGTAAAGATGTCACAAGTCTCTCCATAAAGAGAGTGTCTCCAGATCTTCAAAGCAAAGACCAATGCTGCTAACTCCAAGTCAATGGTAGGATAGTTCACCTTATAAGGTTTAAGTTGCCTAGAGGCGTAAGAAATCACTTTCCCATGCTGCATAAGAACACACCCCAATCCTCTCTTAGAATCATCACTATAAACCTGAAAACCTCCACTTCTTGATGGCAACACAAGTATTGGAGCAGACACCAACCTCTTCTTCAACTCCTGAAAGCTCTTCTCGCGATCATCATTCCACTCAAACTTAATGCCCTTCCTCATTAGCTGAGTCAATGGCAAAGCTACGGAAGAGAAACCTTCCACAAAACGTCTGTAGTAACCTGCCAAACCTAAGAAACTCCTCACCTTCGTCACATTGCTAGGTCTAGGCCAATTTGTAATAGCCTCGACTTTCGGAGGATCCAACTCAATGCCCCTACCAGACACAATATGCCCCAAGAATGCCACTTCCTCCAACCAGAATTCACACTTGGAAAATTTTGCAAACAACTTCTTCTCCCTCAAAATTTCAAGTACAGTACATAAATGCTCCTCATGCTCCTCTCTGCTCCTAGAGTATGTCAAGATATCATCCATGAAGACCACCACGAATTTATCCAGATAATCATGAAAGACATGATTTATCAAATCCATAAATACCGCTGGTGCATTCGTCAACCCAAAGGACATCACGAGAAACTCATAATGACCATAACGAGTGCGAAATGCAGTCTTCAGAATGTCTTCCTCCCTAACTCGTAACTGATGGTAACTAGATCTCAAATCTATCTTCGAAAAGTACTTCGCCCCTTGCAACTGATCAAACAAGTCATCAATGTGTGGCAAAGGATACATGTTTCTGACAGTCACCTTATTCAACTCCCTATGGTCAATGCACAATCTCATGGAACCATCCTTCTTCTTCACAAATAATACAGGAGCGCCCCACGGAGACACATGGCCTGATAAATCCCCTATCCAATAACTCTTCCAACCGCTCCTTCAATTCTAGCAACTCAAGTGGTGCCATCCGGTAAGGCGCCTTAGAAATAGGCTCAGCACCTGGAACTAGTTCAATAGTAAACTCCACCTCTCTATGTGGTGGCAAACCTGGTAGCTCATCGGGGAACACATCTTCATACTCCCTCACAACTAGATAATCCTCGATGTGAGGTTCATCCTTCGATGTATCCTTCACGAAAGCAAGGTAGCCATCACAACCCTTAGATAAAAGTTTGCTCGCGTTTAGAGCGGAAATTAATTTAACCTCCCCTTTCGGCTGAGACCCTTGGTATACAAATTCTGGTTTATCTGCATCCCCAAAGATCACCCTCTTTCCTTGATAATCAATTGTGGTACGATGTTCACTCAACCAATCCATGCCCAATATAATGTCAAAGTCATGCATCTCCATCGGAAGCAAGTTAACCTTATAATTTCCTCTTATGCTAATAATATATGCGGCCTAGTTCTTTACTCTGTCCATCCTACTAGTTCGAGACTAGGAGTATCTGTAGATTACAATTGGATTTCCTAGATGTTTAGCTGCACAGGTACGCACTATGACCCCTGACCAAAGAATTACATTACTAAGTAACATAAATAATGTAATCAAATTTAAAACACCAAATTATGTACTAATTAAAATAGGATTTTACTATAAAATTAATACATCAAACTAATCATCATCGATGATGGTGATAACTAAATATTACCTTAACTATATTTTAAATTCAGAATAAGGACGTTAATCTTATTCATATAATATATATATATATACATATATATTAATAATAATAAAACAAGATTGTAGGAATAAAATTAAAACATAAATCTGGACTCACATCACAACAACAAACTTGATAAAATAATGGATATTAGTGTGTGAATTCACATATATAAACGCATAACAGTAGTACTACTATATGGTACATGAAAAAGAAAAAAAAGAGTTACCTTTCTCCTTTTAATAAAAGAAAATGGTTAGAAGGCAATTCCCCTTATCTCCTTTCCTGCTTTCTGCGACTTGCACCGTTTGTTTCTTTTCTTTTAGGGTTTTGTCACTAACTAGTTTGTGATTTTATATAGCCCTCTAATATCCTATAAATAATAGAACTCTAATAATTAATATTAACCTTTTTATAATCTCTTTACTAGTTCTATTTTAAATTGAAATCATTTCAAAATAAATAATATTATTATTATTAACAACTTAAATTACTAATTCTTTTCCTAATCAAATTACTAAACTAGCTAATATTATTAGTTCTATTATAATTCAGATTTATTATTCTTATTCTTATTATTATTATTATTATTATTATTATAAAATAATTCTCGTATATTACATAGCCTATTCCTCACAAGAAATCATATTATTATTATTAACTAGTAATAATATTAGCTAGTTCAGAATAAGGATGTTAATCTTATTCATATAATATATATATATACATATATATTAATAATAATAATAAAACAAGATTGTAGGAATAAAATTAAAATATAAATCTGGACTCACATCACAACAACAAACTTGATAAAATAATGGATATTAGTGTGTGAATTCACATACATAAACGCATAACAGTAGTACTACTATATGGTACATGAAAAAGAAAAAAAAGAGTTACCTTTCTCCTTTTAATAAAAGAAAATGGTTAGAAGGCAATTCCCGTATCTCCTTTCCTGCTTGCTGCGACTTGCTCCATTTGTTTATTTTGTTTTAGGGTTTTGCCACTAACTAGTTTGTGATTTTATATAGCCCTCTAATATCCTATAACTAATAGAATCTAATAATTAATATTAACCTTTTTATAATCTTTTTACTAGTTCTATTTTAAATTGATTCTATAGTTAATTTGTTTCAATTTCTTGGTGTGTGGTGATTGATTGATATCCTAGTATTGGTTGTGCTTATTAATCTTATGTGCGTAGCTAACATATAAGATAGCGTGTTAATCTCTATTAAAGAGAAAGTGAATATAAAGATTTAGAACTTGCCATGCTAGCATAAGTTCATATATTTATTATGCATGATTCATAGGTAATTTTAACCATCTTACTTGCCCTATGTAATCACGATAGATAACTTGTTCATTAAACCTTTATGTTGTCAAATTCAAGAGACATAAAGGTTCTCAACATAATTGGTGTCTATTAAGCTTCTATCTCTTTTGTGGATGTCTGGTAGTAGGGTATTCGTACAACGAAAGTTGGCGTTTACTAGTTTCGTATTATCTGATTAGTTGTCATCACCATTGCATGCTAAGGTTAAGAACAATGACTTTGAATGAAGTATTTAATGAAGTTAGAATCCTATGTTTATCTCATATAGTTAATTCAATCACTTTTATTCTTAGTTAATTGCATTTTAGTTTAATCTTAGTTATAAAATCTCAACTTGTTATTAACTTAGCATTGAGCGATAGCCATACCATTGTTGCATAGGTGCATAATCTCAAGTTAACTGAAAAGAGTCTCTGTTGGTACGAATCTGAATTATATCTTATACTACTTGTGAACACGTATACTTGCATGTAATTTTAGCGCGTGTTTTCGCCCTAACAGATGGGGAAATAGTCTTTGTTGTCGAAAGGACATGTATCAACTTGCGACAATTTATGTGTAAAATTCAGTGTTGTCAATATTCAAGATGGCATAAAATAACATGTTTTTACCTTTGTGGTTTGACATTTGAGAATGATAACAATGCAGGTATTCAAATATCAGCAATAAAGGCATGTGTAATATATAATAGATGATGTCAAAGATTACTGGAGCTAACAATGTCATTAGCATCTCTGATCTGAGTGGAAGATTAATGAATAGTTATTTCAGTAATCAGTTAAGCTTGGGGCCAACCCTAAGTTAGTTGTATTGTTATCTAAATTTGTATTCTATACTTGTAACACTTAAAGTCTGTAAAATGCAAAGGAGCAGACTGAAGACTTTTTCCTAAAATAGTATCAAGCCTAAGGATTCTATCTGGAAGAAGATCAAGACGATCATGCCTTAGAAGAATTTCGAAGAAGCTTGGAGTTGAATAAATCTGTTTGAAGAAAAATGTTCTAAGTCAAGATCTCTACAAGTCACATATTTAATGTTATAGAGAAGTCATTCGAGAACTCGAGAATGACTTATCGAGAAGTCATTCAAACTCCAAAGAGTACCGACGGATAAGCAATATCTACTCGACGGATGATCTATATATCCACTCGATGGATGAATAACATCTACTCGACGGATGAGCAATATCTACTCGACGGATAAGTTATACATCTACTCGACGGATGAGCAATATCTACCCAACGGATAAGCAATATCCACCTGGAGTAGAGAAGTCAGGAAAGCTACTCGAGAACTCAAAAAGATATCGACAAGTCATTCTTTCACTAGAGAACTCAGAGTTATCGACAAGTCTATATCTATTCGAGAACTCAGAGATATCTACAAGTCAAGTGAAAGTTATGAAGACTAGAGATCTCGATGAGCTGAAGACCTCTACAAGCCAAACTCATTATGGAGAACTAGAGATCTCGATAAGCCTTTGTACTTATCAAGATATCAAGTGTTTAAATGAATCAAACTGGAGATTTCGAAGTACAGTCTCAAAGTACAGAATTGCAGATCAGTTCAATATCCAAGATAAACAATCAACAAACAATCCAACAAATGGATTGACAAGTCTACAAAAAGCAGCTTGAAGTGTGCAAGATCAGTGGCAAAGATTAACTGACAGAGGAAGATTAAAGCAAACACAGGATACTAAAGATATGCTAAGCCAGAAATGGAAGATTTGCTTTTCTATAAATAAAAATGACAAGTGACAGTTTAGAAAAGCTAATAGCATGTTTATTATCCACTTTGTAAACCAGTAGTTAACTGAGCTATAAAGTTAACACTGGTCCTCTAGTTAGAAGTAACAATTTAGATCAAAATTCTTGTAACACTCTTGAGAAGAAGCTGAGCTCTTTAACTTCGAAGAGCTTAGAAATTTTGTAGCAAAGCATCTTAATTTTTAATACAAAAATTAAGTGAGTTTTGAAGATCTGTGTTCTTTATTTTGTGCAAGTTTAATTTTTGCATGAACACTTTTCTATACAGGATTTAATTTACTTTGTTCAACCATTATCTTTCAAGAAAAGCCTAAAATGAGAAAAACACATTCACCCCCCTGTGTGTTATTCATTACCTAACAAGTGGTATCAGAGCAAAATCTAAAAAAAAACGGATTCAAGATCTTGGAAGAACGAATACACAGAAAATCAGTAGCATCAAAATCCCTACCTTTGACAAAGCTAACTACACTCTTTGGAAAAAGAAAATGATGTTGTTTATCAAGATGGCCAATCCACTCTATGTTTAGATTCTCAAGAATGGACCCTTCATTCCTATGGTAAGAGTTGATGAATCTACAGATGGAGACATGGTCATACCAGCTCATTATGCTCCTAAAGGTTCAACTGAGTATTCTGACCCTGAAAAGGAGAAAGTCTCCCTGGACACCAACTTACAATTGATATTGATTGAGTCACTAGATAATGTGATGTACAACAACATTGTGAACTGTGACACTGCTAAGCAAATATGGGAGAAGATTGAAATACTCTAAGAAGGAATTGAGGAAGTTATATCTAATCAAAGAAGAATACTGATTTCACATTATGAGGGTTTTATGGCTAAGCCCAAGGAAAGCATTACTGAAGTGTTTGAAAGATTTAATAAGCTGATAAATGACTTGAAGCTTCATGACAAGTACTATGAAGCTGAAGAGGTGAATCTAAAGTTCTTTCTTACTCTTCCTGATTATTTGGAACAGAAAATCTCAGTAATCAGGGAAGGGAGAGACTTGAGCAGGATAACTCTGGAAGTTCTATATGGAATTCTAAAAACCTATAAACTAGAGATGATTCAAAGGCAATCATTGAGATCTGGCCAAGGACATGTTGTAGATGGTTCAAGTGCTTTAATAGTAAATGAAGGCCAAACATCCAATGATGAACCCAGATCTCATACCTCAGTTGCCTCAACAAGTGAGCAGAGAATAATTGATTAACAGGAGCAAGTTATACTAGAATTGGAAAAGGATGAGTTCTACACTCTTGAAGAACTGGATTAGTGTGGCACCCTCCAAACACGGGTCAGAAGTTTGGGGTCCACACACACACACCTTAATTATAACCTGCTTATAACAATAATAAAAAAAATAATAATATGCAGTTACCCTACTTACCAACTACCACGGATCACAACAGGTTAAAGTATGTACACAAGCCACACACACACACTTATTTTACAAACACCCAAATCCCAACTATTCAAACTTACAACTGAATATTAAATATTATTACAAACTTCATAAACTTAAACTATTCCAAAAGCTGTCAGCTAGCTTAACTCGATCAACCTGGACGCCTAGCTCTCGTACTGGATTGGGGATCCTCGCTACCAACAGGTTCCCTTTTAACTGGAAAAGAACATAAACAACATCGCACAAATGAGCTAACTAGCTCAGCAAGTCACATTGACAAGACTGAGAATAATGATCATCAAGTGAAAAGAGTTATGGTATCAAGTGAACAATGAATAATGATTTAGAATTGGATATTATATTTTTATTTTAAAAACCAAGATTAGGCTGTTGATCAGTCACGCACTAACCCCGAGCAAGGCACACAGCTCTGCTCTAATTACTGGTTCCAAGGCACACATTGGCCTAACTTGACCACCAATCTGGTCTGACCACGACTCTGGTCCACAATTTTATAAAATAATCCAATTCTAACATAATAACAGAATAAATAATGTAAACCAGTAAACAAAATCATAAGCAACATTGGATGTCCAATAATGAGATGGTTCCAATCTTCACAAATGAAATATGGCTATCAAATGGTGATATAAATGGATAACAAAAGAATCAAAGTTTCAAGGTTAAAAGGATTTGGTCTTTCAGAGCGTAAGGTACAATGGTTTGAATGTGTAAGCAATCTGATTCAATGTTTGATATTTAGTTTGCATGTATTTGTGGAGTAGTATCGTATATCTGTGGTTCGTATTCGGGGATTTAATAATCAATGGTTCAGAAAGGATAAGGTTTACGGCTCAAAGATCAATAGCTGGAATCAAGGTTTAGGGTTCAGTGCTTCAAAGCACTTGCAATACAGGACTATCAATAATCTACAATATATCTCGAGAAAGTTTAGAACACTTTCCTGGTACTAGCTTGCTATACTTCACCAATTTCCAATCAAAATCTCCTACTCCTCGACTATCTGTTTCCCTTTCCTACGCCTTGCCTCTTCTGCTCACATAACATAAATATCTATCAATACTCAACATACGATTCTATTTGGTATTCACTTCTATCTACCCTTCGTTTTACCGAAATCCAACTAACGGATTATAACTTATGCTAAAAACAAGTAAACACTGAACATATAGACCGACAGTCAAACAAACAAGTCACATATAGCACAAAGCATGTTAGACAATCAATGAAATTTCATTTATAAGGAAGTCTCGGGTCATAAACAGTCTTTCGGGTATTTAATATGATTTTTAAAACATTTTTCGGAGTCAAAATGGGCCGTTTGGTAGATTTTAAAAGCAATAAACAGGGTTTGGTTGGCCACATCTGGCTTCAAATTAATTTTCTAATAATTATCGAGCCTTGAAAACAATTTAAAATAATATATTTTGGAATTTTTAAATCATTAATAAATAATTAAATCTAATTAAATAATTAATTAAAATCAATTAATAATTAATTAAATCAATTAATCAATTAATTTTCGAATTAATTGACCAATTCACTAATTAATTATTAACTGAAATTAATTAACTAATTAATTAAGATTTATTTTTGAATTTAAAATAATTTTTGGAATTAAAATAATAATTTTTGGAATTTTCAGTAATTAAAAACGAATTTTTATAATTAAAATAAATAGAAAATATGATTTTTAAATAGTTTATAAACAGGAATCCTATTTTTGCAATTTCTGGAAAGTTCAGGGACCTAACTGTTTCTTCTCAAAAACTACAGGTACTAAACTGTAAATTTTACAGGGGTTCGCCGGAAAACACCCCTGTCTCGCCGGAGAAGATGATCCAGGGATGCTCAGGCCACCACCACCTCCAGATCACATCTACACAATACCAGGAACACAACCATGCCATCAATTCATTCTAAAAATCCCTGAGTTGGCCGGAAATTGGCCGAGAAGTTCGCCGGTTTCCGGCGAGCTCGACGTAAACTTCAAATCACAACTCACTCCTCTACAGAACTCGTCGATTTGCAAAACTTATACAAATCGATTGCAAATTTCATAAGGAACATAACCCACCCCTCTAGAACATCTATCTATCCCGAAATAAGAAACCCCCAAATTCAATCAAGAACATTCAAACAAATTATAAACCCTAATTTCAAAATTTAAAGATCAAACTCAATTTTGAACATGTTATTGAACTCCAAATCAGTCATATGACATATCAAAATCATCAGGAAAACAAGCTCTACAACATGCAAGCATCAAATCCAAGATCTTACAGTTTAGGGTTTGGAACATCAAAGTAAATGTAACTATTACACCATTTAAAAATAAATAAACATAACCAAATCCAAGATCTTACAGTTTAGGGTTTGGAACAGCCCAACACTACCATCTATCACAACTGATTTTAAATATCGAGTCCTCACACAAAACTACTATATCTTATTCTACCTGAGCGCGAACATAAGCATCAGCATCACAGGTCTTACGGGCGGTCTGCTTGAATCTAACCATAGCTGCTAGCTGTAATATCAGGGTAAAGCAAGGAGTGAGCCAAATGCTCAACAAGTGTTAATCAATACGATACAAAACATATGTCGAGATATACATTAAAGAATGTCAATGAGAGGACATAACCAATGATATCGAGAGATAAAACTTTTGGGGTGGTGGCATCATTTTGTTTGTATCAAAACAACTTAAAAATCATACTTTTAATCAAAAACATTTTATGACGCTACGGATTACAGCCGGTGATCAGCCGTGAAGTAATCCCGAACCTCGCTGGGTTCTACAACATTAATGGGAATCCCTAGGCAACTTTTAAGCCTAAAATAAGTGTGGAAAGGACTCGCGTCTCAGTCCAGATCCACTATTCAAGAAAATGTTTATCCCCCTTTGGGACTGAAAAATCACGTTTTATTTATTTCAAAAACTGATGTCGAAATATAACAAAATCTCTTTTAACAGAAACATTTTATCAAGGAATTATAGATCTACTCGAAACACGGGAAATATGGTACTAAATTTCAGGGCCATGATCCACAAAACTATACTCTATTAGGGTAACTGAATGGTTTTCATATATCAAAGTTTGGACAAGGGAATTTAGCGAGGCTATTGGATATTATGAAGGGTAATGCCAAACTGGGCTTAAAGCAATGGTTTCTCATTATGGTTCAAGTGCTGGATCATCAAGAAGGTAAGCTTCATGAATACTAAGGGTGTTAAGGTATGAAGAAATGATCTTTAGCTCAGGATTTATCAGAATTGTAAAGCTTTAAGATAAGAAAGAGGGGTAATCAATGAGGAATCACTATGATAAATATCTGGCTTTCAGGGTTCAAGATAAGGTTCTATAGGGGTTCAAGTATCAGGATGAGATATCAATACTTAGGAATCATTAGCATGTTAATCAAGAGAATCAACCAAGAGTTGTAACTACCCTTTCTTTTTATCATGGCATTCAAATTACTTTAAATTACTATCATGATAAGACTTTTGAACTACTTGCAATCCGTACTCAAGGGTTCATGGCATTTCAAGGATAAACATAAGATACGCTTGACTTAAATATATATATCAAAATGACTCAGGATAGTTGCATCGATATAAATGAACTATTTACAGTGAAAACGAAAGACATGTTGAATCACTTGCCTTGAGAAAGGCTGGTATGGTCTGACTGGTAGGAGCAACTGGAAGCTTTACTCGACCTTTATGGCAAGTTTTCCCTCATCTCGAGATCCTACATAAATAATAATAATCCTCATTATAATATATCCTCACCAACTTAACCTATTTACAACACGAATTTAAACACGGATGGCACTTAGGCCTATATGCACTTAATTTATATTCACCTTTAAATTATAATTACACACACATAGCCATATAATCACATATCATATATTAATACCAAATAATACCATATACACCATAATGCAACACTTGGCTTGGATGATCTCGACTCACAACTTAAGTCACTTGGTTGCTAAACTAGACAAAGTCTTCTAATTTTTGGCTTCCTAACTCGATGTGCCTTTACTAAATTTTCCAAGACCTATTGACCCTCACTTGGGCCTTTTTCTCTACTGACCATATACTATCTTACAACTATGGTGGTGAACCTAAATCTCACTCCTAAGTGTTCTAAAACTATGTGATAAGTGAAAGTGCTCACTGGTGCAAATTTCAGAATGATATCTATGGTTTCTTGAGTGTATTAGACACTCTTAAACTACAAGTTTTCCTTCAAAACTTTTACACAAGACTCTCCTGACCTAAGGGAATCTCGCAAACTTAATGTGGCTCAAGGGCCTGGCTTGGGCCTAAGTTCAAAGTCCATGGTTCCCCTGTTTTTCTGGACAGAAAATGCCCTAACTTGAATTAACTTGTGACACATGGTTCTAACTCATATCCTATGATCTATGGTTGGAAAAACTTCTCTGACACTCCCTCTAACTAAGGCCCAATAGGGCCTAATGAGGGCCTACCCATGACATGGTCAAATCTCCCTATTTCTAAGTTATAACAAATCTGTTCCCTGCTGGACAGATTTTGTTATTCTACTTGTGCACCTAACCAAATGACATGCAAACCTCCAACCAACAACTAAAACCTTTTATATACTCCCAATAATAACTTCTGGTGTCTTGGGCCTCAAATTGCACATCAATGACATGGTCAAAACTCACTCTAAACCTCAGGGTACTAAACTGATTTTCTGCAGAAACTGTAACTCTCCTTTCTCCAAGGTTTTGACTTGACAAACTCAACCACCAACAACCCAATAGCCAAACCAAGACTTAAACATGGTGATCTACTGAACTAACTCCCTTATAGTCAAAATAATCTTGGTGGAGATCATCCTTACCTAAGGTGCAATCATGGAAAAACAAAAGAAACCACATTTCACAACTCACAAATCATCAAGTTTTTGAAAATAACAAGTTATATATTCTTTATAACATATACACGAATTATTACCATACATCAAGGAGCATTAATCAATATTAACACCTTATTCCTATTGAAATTAAAGCTTACTATCAAAATCTTTCCAAATGATCAAAATCTTCCAACATTTCAAGAGAAATTCACATGCATGCATAACTTCGAGTTTTGCAAACCAAAACAACATATTTTCTAAATCTATTCTATCATAAAATTGACATGCAAGCCTAGCATAAGCTATACCTAGATGATCACTTAGCATGCAAAGAGTTTTATCAAATTTTCACTACAAGTTTCATGCCATTATCACATAAACATACAAAAATTGAACCAAGCAACAAGAATGATCTCTAGGACCATTCATTCGGCTCCCTTAAGGTCATGGCCGAATGAAATGGAAGGGAATGACCATTTAACATCAAGAGTTTCTTTCTCAAGACTTGGCACTTCACCATTCCTTGTAGTCCTCTAAAAAACAACCTTAAATCCACAAAAATCAAGGTTGTACTTTGAGTTTCAACTAAAACCTTAACATGCAAGTTTAAAACTTGAACTTTTTACTCAAAACTCCTTGGAATATATGTCATCATGGTATGGGAAGTAACATTTACTTGTGTAGAAGGTGGAAACTTGGTGGAGGAATGAAGAAAATGGGGAGGGGGTTGGTTTCGGCTGAAAAACCGAGAGAAGGAGGGGGAGGGCCGAGAGTGAGGGAGTGAGGAGGGTGGGAGGAGAAAGTGTGATGGTGAGTGGAGTGGATGATCATATCAATTGCTTGCTTTATGGTTTTTGATTTGGCAAATATGAGTGGGAATGAGAATTGACAAGACTATCCCTCCACTTATACTTGGTTCATTTTGCATGCAAGGGTAAAGAAGGAATTTGGCTAGAAAAATAAGAGTTAGTGGGGTTGGAATTGTCTCTTTAGCCCTTTGAATTGAATATAGAAGAATTTGCATGCAAGGACAACCATGTAATTTGATAATTATGACAACTAACATTTATGAAAATTCATTTTTATAAAATAAAATACAAGTTCAAAAATTATAAAATTTATACCATAAAATAACTTGGATTTTTAGAAATTTTATAAAACCACTTTTGAATTTTGTGAACAAAATAACTTTTAAAAAAATATTTATTCAAGATTTAAAATATTTCTTATAAATCAAAAATAAAATAAATAAATAAACTTTTGTTTTGAAAAATCATATACCATATATCGAAAATTTAAGACGTAGAAATTCTCATTCACACAAACATACAATAGTTGAATATATTGGCATTCGGCTTTTAAAATTACACCAAATTTATAATTAATATTACACGAAAATGCCGGTTGTAACAGTACAAGCGATAAAATGCTTCAGAAGTAAAAGTAAAAGGGTACAACAAACCTACGCACTAGTCAGCAGTTTTAGTCTATAAATACAACCCAAAAGTGAACTGATATATACTACACACTACTGTACATACTAAACAACCACAACAGCACTAGTCAGTATCTCCATCTTTGGATCTAACTCCAAGGAAACTCTGGTCCTCCTAGCCTCTCAAGATCCTCCATCACCTCACTAGCCCATCTCATAAATGTATCAGGGTCTTGGCCAGGTAATGTAGCTCCATGTAGCCTAGCTTAAAGAATCCTGCGTGCCACATGGATCTCCTCTAGAAGCTCCCTCATACCACGATTAACATCTGTAGTCCTGATGATATGCTGCAGCTCTCGGATCTGTGCCAACAAGGAATCACGCTCCAATAGAAGGGCCTCATTCCGGTAATAAGGAACAGGATGCAATGTATACTGGAATGGGGCACCCGCAACTGAATGCCCAGTGGAATCTGAATCAGCTGGTAAGGGTCCTCTAATAGGTGGCCTCATGCCTGGGGGTCGAATAGCCTGCAGTGGTACGGGCTGCAACACAGGTGGAGGTAAAATAGCCAACACTGGTGGAACAACATGACGTGGATCTGAAGATGGTCCTCCAATTGAGGGCTCTGAGTGATCAGCTGGTATGGAGATGAAAGAGTCGGCCATCGCTACTATCTGAAATCATATCGTAATATAAGAATCTCGAACCACAATGCAAATTATACTAATACCTGTTATACCGTCGTACTCAACCTGTCGACATTCTATTTTTTTTTTCTACTTCTTACTTCTAATCCTAACCCTCTACCCATTCCCGTCAACCTAGGCTTGTGTCAGTGACTTTTAACCTGTAGCTCTGATACCAAACCTGTGGTGCCCTCCAAACCTGGGTCAGAAGTTTGGGGTCTACACACACACCTTAATTATAACCTGCTTATAACAATAATAAAGATAATAATAATATGCAGTGACCCTACATACCAACTACCACGGATCGCAACAGGTTAAAGTATATACATAAGCCACATACACACACTTATTTTACAAACGCCCAAATCCCAACTATTCAAACTTACAACTAAATATTAAACATTATTACAAACTTCATAAACTTAAACTATTCCAAAAGCTATCAGCTAGCTTAACTCGATCAACTTGGACCCCTAGCTCTCGCACTGGATTGGGGATCCTCGCTACCAACAGGTTCCTTCTTAACTGGAAAAGAACATAAATAACATCGCACAAATGAGCTAACTAGCTCAGCAAGTCACATTGATAAGACTGAGAGTAATGATCATCAAGTGAAAAGAGTTATGGTATCAAGTGAACAATGAATAATGATTTAAAATTGGATATTATATTTTTATTTTAAAAACCAAGGTTAGGCTGCTGATCAGTCACACACTAACCCCGAGCAAGGCACACAGCTCTACTCTAATTACTGGATCCAAGGCACACATTGGCCTAACTTGACCACCAATCTGGTCTGACCACGAATCTGGTCCACAATTTTATAAAACAATCCAATTCTAACATAATAACAGAATAAATAATGTAAAGCAGTAAACAAAATTATAAGCAACATTGGATGTCCAATAATGAGATGTTTCCAATCTTCACAAATGAAATATGGCTATCAAATGGTGAAAGAAATGGATAACAAAAGAATCAAAGTTTCAAGGTTATAAGGATTTGGTCTTTCAGAGCGTAAGGTACAATGGTTTGAATATCTAAGCAATCTGATTCAGTGTTTGGTATTTAGTTTGCATGTATTTGTGGAGTAGTATCATATAGCTGTGGTTCGTATTCGGGGATTTAACAATCAATGGTTCAGAAAGAATAAGGTTTACGGCTCAAAGATCAATAGCTGGAATCAAGATTTAGGGTTCAGTGCTTCAAAGCACTTGCAATATAGGACTATCAATAATCTATAATATATCTCGAGAAAGTTCAGAATACTTTCCTGGTACTAGCTTGCTATACTTCACCAATTTCCAATTACAATCTCCTACTCCTCGACTATCTGTTTCCCTTTCCTACGCCTTGCCTCTTCTGCTCACATAACATAAGTATCTATCAATACTCAACTCTTACGATTCTATTTGGTATTCTCTTCTATCTATCCTTCGTTTTACCCAAATCCGACTAACGGATTGAAAGTTATGTTTAAAACAAGTAAACACTGAACATATAGACCGACAGTCAAACAAACAAGTCACATATAGCACATAGCATGTCAGACAATCAATGAAATTTCATTTATAAGGAAGTCTCGGGTCATAAACAGTCTTTCGGGTATTTAATATGATTTTTAAAACATTTCGGAGTCAAAACGTGTCGTTGGGTAGATTTTAAAGCAATAAACTGGGTTCGGTTGGCCACATCTGGCTTTAAAATAATTTTCTAATAATTATCGAGCCTTGAAAACAATTTAAAATAATATTTTAAAACTCGAAACTATTTTTTGGAATTTTTAAATCATTAATAAATAATTAAATCTAATTAAATAAATAATTAAAATCAATTAATAATTAATTAAATCAATTAATTTTTGAATTAATTGACCAATTAACTAATTAATTAATAACTAAAATTAATTAACTAATTAATTCAGATTTATTTTTGAATTTAAAATAATTTTTGGAATTAAAATAATAATTTTTGGAATTTTCAGTAATTAAAAATGAATTTTTATAATTAAAATAAATAGAAAATATGATTTTTAAATAATTTATAAACAGGAATCCTATTTTTGCTATTTCTGGAAAGTTCAGGGACCTAACTGTTTCTTCTCAAAAATTACAGGTACTAAACTGCAAGTTTTGCAGGGGTTCGCCGGAAAACACCCCCGTCTCGCCGGAGAAGACGATCCAAGGATGCTCAGGCCACCACCACCTCCAGATCACATCTACACAATACCAGGAACACAACCATGCCATCAATTCATTCTAATAATCCCTGAGTTGGCTGGAAATTGGCCGAGAAGTTCGCCGGTTTCCAGCGAGCTCGACGTAAACTTCAAATCACAACTCACTTCTCTACAGAACTCGCCGATTTGCAAAACTTATACGAATCGATTGCAAATTTCATAAAGAACACAACCCATCCCTCTAGAATACCTGTCTATCCCGAAATAAGAAACCCCCAAATTTAATCAAGAACATTAAAACAAATTATAAACCGTAATTTCAAAATTCGAAGATCAAACTCAATTTCGAACATGTTATTGAACTCCAAATCAGTCATATGACATAACAAAATCATCAGGAAAACAAGCTCTACAACATGCAAGCATCAAATCATTCAAACAATCATCCGTACAAAAATTCATATTTTTAATCAAAGTAATTCGAAATTAATAAAAATTATATATAAATAACCTTTGATTCTGCAGTTCTGACACTTGTATAATTTGATAGTACTCTTCAAACCCTTCGATTTGGTTATTCGAGCTTTCCAAACAAAGATCAATAACACCTCCGATTTGCAGTTTGATTCTTGAAAGGTTATATGAATATATGTATTTTCTCTGTAAAATTATATAATTACTGTTTGCAAATGATTTTCGGTACGAAATAAAATATGGTAAAGACTATTTATAATTACGGAAAATTATTATCCCGTTGGATCATTCCAGATATAAAATAGTACGTTTATTGATAAAAACAGATCCAAATGGTACCGGTTTTCGGGATAATTATCCAAATCAGTACAATTTATACTGCGGTCTGGGTCTCAGCGCCTGGTTACACGTATTACGAGGTGATAATTATAATAGTTTAATAAAAAAATCTCGGTTATCGAAAATACGAGTTTTATTGATTTACCGAAACAAATATTGTATCGAAAATATTACGCCGGGACCCGCACAGGACAAACTGTACACCAGATTGAAAAAGTCGAAACATGGAAAATGGTCGGAATATTGCAGTTAGGTTAGGAAGGAGTTCTCGGAAGAGTTTCGGATTATAAAAACGTAAAAACGGGTGAAGTCGACTGGTTCCCGATTATATAAAATAGTTTATAATTACTCGGAAAAAGAATTTATAAAATCCATAAATTTCCTATAAAATCATAAATCAACATAAAAATAAATAGGAAGATATGACAATTATCTATATTTTATTTTGGACATATAAAAATTAAATTACTCAATTTATTTATTTTTAAACATCCAAACACATATACCACTTAACAAATACTTCACAGAATAAATACAGAACATGCATAATATTTATTTATTTGCAAAATAATTACACGATATATCCCAGATATTACAATGAGCTAGATCAGTAAATGGCCTATCTAGCTAGAAAATTCTCTAACATTAGAGTAAGGAAGCCAAGATACTTCAAAAGTAAAGGACAGTCTTTTAACAAAGACAACAGCTGGAAAGAGAAAGGCAAGTACAATTCTGATAGCAAAAGTGGTTACAAAACTGGATCTGTTGACAGATCTAATATAAGGTGCTTCAGCTGTGATGAACTAGGTCACTTTTCTACAAAATGCAGGAAACCCAAGAAGGCAAAGAAAAATAAGGCTTATCTTGAACTTGAAGCAAAGTATGAAGCTCTTCTGAAGAAACAGCAAAGCAAAGCTTATATTATAGAAGGTAAAAGTTGGGATGATTCTGAAAATGATGAAGATGAAGAACTTGGAAACTATGCACTCATGGCCTTGGAGAAAGGAGAATCATCCTCATCTAAATCACAGGTACCAACCCTTACCTCCAGTGATTTAAATGAGAATCAATATAAGAAAACTGTTGAAAAAATGAGCACAGAAATGTTTTACATTCATACAAGCATGGTTGCTGCTAATGAAGAAGTTAGCAGATTAACAAAGTTAAATGAGAAGCTTGAAAGTGAAAAACAAGAAGCTGAATTGTTGATAGTGGAGCTTGAAGCCTTGAAACAAGAAAATGGCTATCTGAAAAACAAGCTCAAGTGTGCAAATGAGATTGAGGGTGTGCTAAGAGAAAAACTATAGAAAAGTGAAGTAAAGTTGAAGTCCTTCAAGAATGCATCTAAATTGGTTAGTCAGTACCATGAGAAAAACAAACCATGTGCAAAAATTGCCATTGGTCTTGATTATAATACCTTAAACAACAAGAAGAAAATCACCGGTGACAGAGGAAAAGCAACAAAGAGTGAAAATGTTCCAGCAATGCTAAAAAATGTTGGGTCACCAGTATTTAAGACTTGTGAGGTAAACTCCAGTGAAGAAGAATTGATTATCAAGCAAGAAATTGCAGATAAGGATAATGAAAAGAAGAATGTAGATTCAATTCAATCTTCCAAGGCTGAAGAAAATCTCATGGACAACCAAAGTACCAAAACTCATGTCAAAGAAACTAAGGTTGAAGATGCAAGTAACAAGAAGAAAAATAGAAGTGGAAGAATTGGGAAAAACAAAAGCAACAATCTGAACTATGTTGCAGACATTCCTAGAAAGAAGCGTGGAATATGTAGTTCTACAAATCATCTAACTCATCTTTGTAAAAATGGTGTTAGTAAGCCAACTGAAGGAACTTGCAAATCGATGAAGCAGATTTAGATGATCCCTACTCATTCTGTGATAAGTTTGATTACATCCCTTGCAACTTGAAAGTGATGAAGAATTGTCACAAACTGAGAGTAGACCTAAAAGAAACACAAATTGAGTCTACATCAGAAAGGGAAAATGCACAACAATCACTGAACTATATTTTATCTGAAACAAATCACTCTACTTCTGCTAAATCAGTTAATAAGAAGAAAGTACCAAACACTGCTTCGATTACTAAACACCTGAATCTCATTGTGTGCAGGGCAAAGTGAAGAAAGTCTTATGGATCATTGACGATGGATGTTCCAGACATATGAAAGGTGATAAGGCCCTGCTATCACAGTTCGAGGAGAAAGCTGGCCCATTGGTGACCTTTGGAGACAACAACAAAGGATTCACAATGGGATATGGCAAAATTGTTTCTGAAAATGTTGTCATTAATGATGTAGCACTAGTAGCTGGTCTTTAGGTGAATCGTGTCAGTGTTAGCCAATTTGCAGATAAAGGCTTTGAAGTTTTATTCAACAAAGAAGAATGCACCTTTATCAGCAAGAAAACTGGTGAAATTGCTCTGAAAGGAGCAAGGAAAGGAAGCTTGTTTATTGCAGACTTGGACTCAACACATAAGGATGATATTTGCTGCTTCTACACCAAGGCATCAGAAGAACAAAGTAAGCTATTGCACAAGAAGTTGTCTCACTTGAATTTCAAGGCAATTAATGACTTAGTCAAAAAGGAGTTAGTAAGAGACATGCCAAAGCTGGAGTTTGCTCAAGTTGAAGCCTGTGAAGCTTGTCAGAAAGGAAAGATGAAAAGATCTAGTCACAAGTCAAAAAATGTGAATTCTATTAGTGCACCCTTACAACTTATTCACATGGACTTGTTTGGACCAGTAAATGTCTTATCAATCTCAAGGAACAGATATGCACTTATGATGGTGGATGATTTCTCAAGATACACTTGGGTAGAGTTTATGTACTCTAAAGATGAAACTCCACATATCATAATTAAGCACATCAAGAAGATAGAAAAGCAGGCTGAAGATTTCAATTGTGTGAAAAGACTGAGAAGTGACAATGGAATAGAATTCAGAAATGCTACATTAAGTGAATTCTGCAAAGGCAAAGGCATTGTTCAAGAATTCTCAACTGCCAGGACACCACAACAAAACGGAGTAGTTGAAAGAAAGAACATAACATTGGTTGAATCTGCTAGAACAATGCTGCAAGATGCCAAGTTGCCAACAAGTTTCTGGGAAGAGGCTGTCAACACTGCATGTTATACTCAGAACAGATATCTCATTAACAAGGCACATGGCAAGTCACCCTACTTAATCATGTCCAAGAGAAAGCCCACTGTAAAGCATCTTCATGTGTTTAGAAGCAAGTGTTACATTATGAAAGACAGTTCTGAATATGTGGGAAAATTTGACTCAAAGGTCTTTAAAGCAATTTTTCTGGGATATTCACTGGAAAGAACATCCTACAAAGTGTATGTGACTAATCAAAAGAAGATTATGGAAAGCACAGATGTGACCTTTGATGACGATAAATGTCCAGGCTTGGAATGCCTTGATAATAAAGAAGGTGAAGCCCTTACATTTGAAAACCTCAACATTGATAGTGATTCCGATGGAGAAGATGAAGTCAATGCACAACAAATGATGAATGAAGAGTCTACTGAATAGGGAAATCATGGTAATGGAAGCTCATCTCAAACACCTGATCTTGATGGCACAAACTCAGGGGGAGAAAGAGAAGAAGGATCTACCAGTCATACTAATAATGAAGAAAATAATGAAAACACAAGTCAACAAACTCATACTAGGAAATTGGATAGAAGTCACACCAGAGAAGAAATTATTGGTGATCCGACTGCTGGTGTGAGGACTAGAAGTACAACTGCTAATGAGTGCCTACATGCATGCTTTCTGTCTCAAGCAGAGCCTAAGAAAATTGATGAAGCTTTGCTGGATCCTGACTGGATATCTGCCATGCAGGAAGAGCTGAATCAGTTTGAAAAAAGCAAAGTCGGGAAGTTAGTTCCTGTACCAAAGAACAGAAGCATTATTGGAACAAAATGGGTGTTCAGGAACGAAATGGATGAAAATGGTATAGTCACCAGAAAAAGCAAGGTTGGTTGCAAAAGGCTACTCACAAGAAGAAGGGATTGATTATAATGAAGCTTTTGCTCCTGTTGCAAGACTTGAAGCTATAAAAAATTTTCTAGCATTTGGTGCACATTCAAATTTTAAAGTGTATCAAATGGATGTCAAAAGTGCCTTTCTGAATGCTGAGCTAGAAGAAGAAGTTTATATACAACAACCTCCTGGCTTTGAGGATCCAAAATTTCCCAACTTTGTGTATAAGTTACTCAAGGCTCTATATGGACTAAAACAGGCACCTAGAGCTTGGTATGACACATTATCAGATTTTCTGTTGAAGCATGGTTTTACTAGAGGAACAATAGACAAGACTATCTTCTACAAGAAACATAGTGAAGATATGATCCTAGTTCAGATCTATGTAGATGATATTATCTTTGGTTCTACTAATGAGAAGTTGTGCCAAAGATTCTCCAAGCTTATGCAAAGTGAATATGAAATGAGTATGATGGGGGAACTGAGTTACTTCCTTGGACTTTAAGTCAGCCAAAGAAGTGATGGTATCTTCATCAGCCAAACTAAATATGTCAAGGATCTTTTGAAAAAGTTTCGAATAGTTGATTGTTCACCTGCATCTATACCTATGTCTACTGCAAGAAGGTTGGATGAAGATAAAAAGGGAAATAGTGTAGATACCTCAAGCTACAGAGGGATGATTGGATCATTGCTTTACTTGACAGCAATTAGACCAGACATCATGTTTGCAACATGTCTATGTGCAAGATTTCAAGCCAATCCAAAAGAATCACATTTGATGATCGTAAAGAGGATTTTCAGATATTTGAAGGGAACTCCTAACTTGGGATTATGGTATCCTAAGGGAACTAGTTTTGAAGCTGTTGGATACACAGATACAAATTTTGCTGGATGCAGGGTTGACAGAAAGAGTACCAGTGGAAGCTGTCAATTTGTTGGATAAAGACTTGTATCTTGGTACAACAAGAAACAACAATCTGTATCAATCTCTACAGCTGAAGCTGAATATAAAGTTGAAAGGAGTTGTTGTGCTCAAGTGCTTTGGATTAGAAATCAGCTAATGGATTATGGCCTAGTGTTACACAAAATTACTATCATGTGTGACAATACTAGTGCTATATCTATAGTAGCTAATCCAGTTAATCATTCTAGGACAAAACACATTAATGTGAGGTCCCATTTCATTAGAGAACATGCTACTAATGGTACCATTGAGCTCATTTTTGTACCAACAGAAAAATAACTAGTTGACATTTTTACTAAACCTTTGGATGAAGCAACTTTCACTAGACTTGTAGGTGAAATTGGAATGCTCAATTCTTTATCCTAAGGCAAGAACTTAGCTAATATTGTGTAGCAGATTAATCTCCAGTAAATCAAAATTAATTTGATTAAATTGGAAATTAACTGAAATATGAATTATAAATATTTCAGAAATCTCTGTATATTTATCTTTCAAATTTAAATTAACTTGGAATTTTTCAAATTCTGAGTAAACTGCTTAGTTGTTAATTTACATCCTTAATATGTAAAATTAACTCAAGGCATAATTACAATAACTAAAAGTATCTAGAGAAATGAGTTCTTGATAAGTATAAAGTGACTTCTCGACAAGTCATTTTAGGACTTCTCGAGTGAGTCTTCGATAAGTCAACTTACTGACTTCTCGAGTGACTTCTCGATAGGCTCAAAATGACTTATCGATAAGTCCTTATAGAGTTCTCTAGTAGTATTCATTCACAGAGTTCTCTATAAATACAAACTTTAACTCATCAATAACTCAGAACTGAGATAATTTAAATTGAT
Organism: Apium graveolens; assembly: GCF_009905375.1. NCBI lineage: Eukaryota > Viridiplantae > Streptophyta > Magnoliopsida > Apiales > Apiaceae > Apium > Apium graveolens. The sequence continues at coordinate 52,094,286 of NC_133647.1, read as the reverse complement.
AAATTATCTTAGTAAAATACTTTTGGAAAATGCATTCTAATTTTATTTTGAATTTATTCAAGTAAAAGTTAGAATTAATTCAGTCGACTTTTGGGGACAAACTGGGTATTTATTTGACATTTCGATAAGTCAAGTTTGAGTTCTTTATAAGAGTGATTTAAAATGACTTCTCGATATGTATTCACTTCTCTAAATGACTTCTCGATAGACAAACTCCAAATGTCTATTTTTGAGTTCTCGACAAGTCATCTTCTTTCACTATAAATACCCAGACCTCTCGATTAATTTGAACTTGGATTTTTTTTAATTCTAAGAAAACTGAATATTTATTACTTCATATCCTTAGTATATGAAGTTAATAAATAACAGATCAAAAGAAGCAAAAAGTATGAAAAACTGAACAAATTTAAATCATAAATTCTGTTTAGAAAAATACTTTTGACATACTTTGTCTCTAATTTCTCTGACTTATTGACACATTTACATACTCTTGTGATTTCTTGTTTATGTGAAAATAGGTTAGTCTAATGTTGGTAGACTAGTACATTATTTGTGTTGTTTTGAGTATGCTGATAGTATTAAATTATTTGACTATTTACTGATAGGAGTAATTATTTTTTTTGTAGGGAGTACTTGTTTATTTGCATGGGGAACAATTATTCTAAATAGTGAACTAATATTCTTGAGTACTTTCATTGGAAATAGTAACTAGTCATTTCTAACTGTCAAATGTGCTTATGTGATTATTACTCTTATTATCCGGGTAACTTAAGAGTCTATTGGTTTCTATTTTTACTCCCTCTATAAATTAAAATACTTCACTCTTTATCATTCAACACTCTTCTATTCTCAACCGACATCTGATTTCAAACTCACCTCCTGTTCATCTCTCTCTCTCTCTCTTTCTCTAATGGATGCTCCAGTCTTTTACAGACTTAATCATGGAGCTTATCAGCCTGTTCATCATTTAGATGAAGATCAAATTTACTTTGATCCCTTCGGACTCCATGTCCATCTCAAGAGGGTTGTTTGTATCCCCTTATTCCAAGAGAGATCTTTGATGAACTCTCATGGGATGATCAACTCAGCATCCTTTTCTTTGAGATGGAAGTCTCTCTCGAGCAGGAGAGACGTGCAAGAGTAGTTGAGTAGCAACGCCTTGCTGCTCTGGAGTTACAGGAGAGAATCATTTCTCTTGTACACTCCATGTCCAGAGCTTATCAGCGCATGACAAGGAGGTTGGAGGCAGAGAAGAAGAAGTCCAAACTAGAGTAGTTAAGATTAAGATTTACTTGTTGAATCTATGTCTTAATGTACTATGTTTTTATTATTAATGAAAAACCAAATTCTTCTCTAAGCATTCTTTTGTTTGTGTAATGATTCCTATGTGCTTATATCTGTATTGAATATTGTCTTCTCTGCAATAATGCTTGAAACTAAAATATCTTACAATTTCTTTGTCTAACGAAACTCAAAAAGGGGGACATTTGTTCAATGCATTACAGGTTCAACACAACAGGGAATTCAGATAATCTATCCACATGTATTAGTACTAAAACTGTAGCTAAAACATTTCAAAACTAAACTGCAGCTCACCAAAGCAGAGCAACACAAACACAAACTCAAACACAATCCCACTCAGGTAACTCTCAAAAGGAACCTGTTTTATAAAAGGACAAAATCCCCAGAATGTTCTTTAGTTGTTTTGTTGTTTGAGAAAAAGGAACTGGTATCACAAACATGGAAACTTATCGATCTTTCATGAATATCACTCATGCACTTTCATGTGCAAAACAGTCTTAACATACTGATAGGTTTGAGGGTATTACTCCTGAGGGGGAGCTATCTAAATCCTCTCCAATTCAATTGGAAGTTCCTCAAGAAGGAACAACTCCCCTCATAACTCTAGCAAAAGCTGCCTTAGCAGTAAAAGCTAGAAGTACAATTGCCCATGATCCTGTCATAGGGGAGGCAAGCTTAGCACATTCAAGTGTTAGTGTATTGCAAGACACACAAAGGTTTGAGGCTGGTGCACTTGACAGTAACCCAGTCAAATCCCCTCCAATTCAATTGGAGGTTCCCACTACAAATGGAGGACAACACACTGTCATAACCACAGAGCAATCTATGAGTCAAACTGTGACCCTAGTCACATATGCTTATGCACTCACTATTCTGGTGAAATGAGTATGATTAGCCCTATATGGATTTCCCCTAATCATATGATCACAGATTAACTCTTCTCAGCCACCTCTTATTTCTGTAGGACAAACAACAATTGAGCCTTTCATGTGAGAATGTGAGAAAAGATTGAGAGAATCACAAAAAATAAAAGAGGCAGGATCCTTCCTAGAAAAAGGAGAGGTAGACGAGTGTCTGGATTTAGCAATCCTTGTGAGGTTACTCTGACTCTTAAAAGTCATGAGGATAGTACAGCGAGAAGTAGTGAGACTACTTATTCAAAAGAACAGAGAGCTTAGGAATTTCTTATTCTATTCTACTTGATAATCATCACTACAGACTTCGCTAAAACTTGAAGTTGCTGATAGTGTTCTAAATGAATATTGACAAAAGCTTGAACAATGTGCATCTAGCTGGATCTTTCTTCCCGAAGATAATGTCAAAAAGAGGGAGAATATATCTAAATGCCAAAACAGCTAATGGATGTTGCCAGATAATAATACTCCTTTCTTGACAGTGGGAGAAGGAAGAATAAATCTAAATGCAACTCATAAAAGAAGATCAGATGGGAAAATTGGGTTCTTGGGTTCTGCATTTAGATAAAGTTTTGACATCATCAATCAGAACTTGTGCATAATTTCATAATGAACAAGTTGGGGGAGATTGTAATATATAATAGATGATGTCAAAAATTACTGGAGCTAACAATGTCATTAACATCTATAATCTGAGTGGAAGATTAATAAATAGTTATTTTCAGTAATCAATTAAGCTTGGAGCCAACCATAAGTTAGTTGCATTGTTATCTAAATTTGTATTATGTACTTGTAATACTTAAAGTCTGTAAAAATGCAAAGGAGTAGACTGTAATCTTTTTCCTAAAATAGTATCAAGCCTAAGGATTCTATCTGGAAGAAGATCAAGATGATCATGCCTCATAAGAATTTTGAAGATGCTTGGATTTAAATAAATCTGTTTGGAGAAAAATGTTCTAAGTCAAGATCTCTACAAGTCACATATTTAATGTTATAGAGAAGTCATTCAAGAACTCCAGAATGACTTATCGAGAAGTCATTCAAACTCCAAAGAGTACCGATAGATAAGCAATATCTACTCGACGGATGAGCTATATATCCACTCGATGGATGAATAACATCTACTCGGCGGATGAGCAATATCTACTCGACCAATAAGCTATACATCTACTCGACAGATGAGAAATATCTACTCAACGGATAAGCAATATCCACCGGGAGTAGAAAAGTCAGGAAAGCTACTCGAGAACTCAAAAAGTGTTAGGTCCCAATTTGTTTGTAGAAGGGGGGGGGGTTGAATACAAACAGTACCAAATAATCGAATAAATGCGGAATAAAAAATGTGAAACAAAATTCAAGTTAAATAAAAATATTATTAAACTTGAAAGGTGTTACAACAACTGTATCGATTACAAGGTATTAATCTCAAATCAATTATCACAAATCTAGAATAAATTCGACATGAACTTTTTCTATTTTTGCAATAATTAGAATCAAATGCTAAACGCGATTTGAGATTAAGTTCTAGGGATTTTGATCCGCTAGATTGTTACACAAGAACAAGATAAAGATTTCTAGTTGATTGGATTTAACTTTGCAATCTAGAAATTGATCTTTGAAATAAGCAGATGAAAAATGAAATATTTGCTGCGGCTGCTGTGTTCTTGTTTTTTGTTAGATTGGATTCTATAAGAGACTTGATCAATAAAAGTCTTCTGCTTCTTTTATCAAACACCGAACTGAAAAATGTACTGGCATGATAATCTCTTTGGCCAGCAAGACTTTCGGTATGACAATATTTACAACTAGCAAGACAATCAAAATGAACTAGCAAGACTTTCGGTATGACTATTGATTGTCATACCGATTGTCATATTAGTTCAAATAAATTGTCTTGCTGAATTAATAACAGATTTTAATCTAAACAGAAATTCTAATAAGACAATTAAATGTATTGGCATGACTTTCGGTATGACTATCAATTGTCATACCGATTGTCATACTAGTTCAAATGAATTGTCTTGTTTTGAATTTAAGCAGATTTTAAACCAATTAAAATCTTGTAAATCCTCAATATTAATTCTAAATTAATTAATCAATTTAATTCAATTAATCAATAAATTAATATTTGCAGATATAATTTATTTTCTTAATTAAATTATATGACTTAATTAGTTAATAGAGAATTAATACTAACCCTGAGCAGCATCCATTCTTCTGAAAATCTTCTGATAATCACAGTCAATTATGAATCAATTCCACCACTTCAACGTTGACACTCGATGTACTGTCTGGTTCATGAGTGACTAACTTCCGTGACGTTTCTTCATGTCTTGACTTTGACACATTGATTTTCTTCAGATTAAATCCTTGTAATTAATGATACTCTGACGAGATCTCTGTCACTTGATTAAATCCACGATCTTGATTTATATCACTGAGGCATGATCAACTTCTTGAACTTCTTCCAGTGAATTAACTCCTCAAGTCTGTAGATGAACCTTGTTTCTGAATCCTTTGACAGATATTACTTTGCGAGATCTCTCTGACGGTCGATCCACTATTTACTTATTACATTCTTATTTGAGTTGAGTTGAATCCTCAAATATACAAATAGGCCTATGACATATGACTTACAATCTCCCCCTATTTGTTTGTTAGACAATAACACACAAATACCTAGAGGATAACTCAACTAACAAATAAGAAAAAGATATAAACATACATGCAAAGTAAATAGCAGAAAAGTTCTGGATGAGATTTAACATTTTCCAGATTCCAAGTAGATGTTCCTCTAGACTGAACATATCTTCAAGTAGTTCCATCTTCATTTGTACAACCACATTTCCTGTTGAGAAGCCCATACCTATGAGAATCAACTGATTAAAGAAGATCACCTTCGTTTTACCACCTCTCCCGTACAATAGGATCCGCAGATAAAAACCAATGGTACTCCCCTAACAGCTTCTTCCCTTACTAGGAAATCACCTTGTATTTACCACCTCTCCCGTACAATAGGATCCGTAGTTACAAACAACAATGGTGTGGTGTAGTGTACATGTAGGATCTTTTTCTTACTCCCTGCTATTTCTCCCCCTTAGTTGAGGAATCCTCCAAACTATTACTTAAGCTTTTATCTCCCCCTTAAAGAAGGAATGTATGCCGTCGTCTGAAGGAGTTCTCATATTTCACTTGGTTGGAAAAGAAATAACAAGTAGTTTCTCTTTCTTCCTCACTGTGAGTGTGTGATTGTGTTTTAGTGTACCTCACATGTGTTTCACTCTTCTCTCCACTCGTGTTTACACTCATTCTCACAAGTGTATCACTCTTCTCTCATAGCTCCATAATCCAGCTGTACCTGCAAGGAAAATCACCTTAGCCATCCTTAAGGAGGTCATAGGTGGTGCAATGGGAGTTCGCAAATCCCCATCCTTGTTAAACTCTTCAGATGAATCTGAGTCATAATCTACAAGTTGCTAGTTTCCCTTTTAGGGTTCCAGATTTGAATTCTGGGAAGGTAAACAATGATCCAAAGAATTTAGCATAAAGATCAAAGTTCCCTTCTAATGTCTGTGAAGACATTTCCTTGTGACTTATCAGGTAATATCTGAATCATTGTCAACAAGTTGCCGATCTGCACCTATGTCAGATCCACTATCCGCAGATGCATCCAGGGGATTTAAGCCTGGGGAGGTAGACACTGACCACTGACATATGGCTTTTAGATCAGTATCCTCTCCTAACACCTGTAAAGGCAATTGGTCCATTAACGAACCTTGAACAATCGAATCTGACCTTAAAATGGTCGGAACTCTTGTTTCCGTCAACTCATCCTCTGTGTGTGTAACCTTTCCTTGTGTATTAAGAATTGTTTATATTTGAGGTGGTGACACTACATCGGATACCATGGCCGACAGGCAAAATTCAATAGACACACCCTGTTGAGAGAATGAATCTAGTAACTGTTTTTGTGCCTTTTCAGCCATTACATCTTTTTAAGAAGATGTATGGGGGCTAGCAGTTGTCTTGGTTTAAATACTACTCATCTATGTAGGAGACATAGCTACTGGGTTGACTTCAGAACCTTCCTTATGTGGTGCACTAAGGCACTATCTCCCTCACGCTCATTCATACTATATTTAGTGGTAAGAGAGTGTTGGTTGGTTCTGTTTCTGTGTTTGTCTTTACAATCTGGGATAGAAGTTGTGGGTTTTCAACCTCATGACTGTCAATGAAAGAAAGTCATTGGAGACTGAACCTGTAACACAGAATATATGGTAATAGAGAGAAAATGATTTACAATAGTGATTTCAAAAGATTTTACATGAAATAAGAAATCACTAATGTAGAAAGAAGTTTGATTTTATTTTTCAATATGAATGAGTTTTTGATAAAACATTGATCACTTAGGGTAAAGTCTAAGTAATTCTCATTCATGTCAAAAGCTTACAAATATCTGCAACATAATGTTAACAAGATATCATTGACCGATACTTGTCAAGTACTTTAGATACTAATTGTTATGTTGCATAACCAATATACCACTGCACATATAAAACAATATGATTGTGCCTAGTGATAAGATAGTTATAAATATGACGACTCTACTAGTTCATATAAAACTGTAACTGCAGTTAGAGTGCCATACCATGTCCTTGACGATTGCTTGAGCAGCATACTAGTTCATACCAACCTGAAGTGAGATTGTGAAGAAGAGATTGCATAGTCCAATAGATCTGCAGCTGCAAAGTCCATGAACTGTGGTGCACTGACTTCCTCTTTTAACTCACCAATCAGGAGTACACTTGTACACATCTTACTAGAGTACAATTCCAAGTGTAATGTGCAGCAGGTGCCTGATATGTCGTAATATTCTCAAGTCTCGTCACTGGTGCTATATGTTGGATACTGCTTCCTGATAATAACCTAGCACAATATACAAAATTTCACTGATAACATTCCCAGCTTGCAAACAGCCATATCCCTCAGATAAACCTTTGCTGTTATCTCCAAAGGTAACCAGGGGGCCAGCTTTCTCAATCCACATTTGATAGCAGGGCTCTATCTCCGGTCATATGTCTTGATGATCCACTGTCAAGAATCCACACTACCGGTTACACCTGTTTAATGCCCTGCACTACAAATGGATTAGACCTTCTTCGGAACCCAAACTTGGTTGGGCCCGGCATACTTGTAGAACTGTCCTTTGTCAGGCAAAACAACATTTTTAATTTTAATTGCCTCAACTTTCTCAATGACTGAACATTTGACCTTGTAAACAGCCTTAACAAATTTCTGTTTAAGCTTAGGCACAAATGTCTCCTTTCTAGCCTTAGAAGGACTAGCAGTCTTAGACCTATCATGCTTCTTGTTATTCACATGCTGACGAGGAGTAGTCTTATCATTAGATATATGCTTACCATTAAAATAAGCATACATCATATTAAAAGCACAAGACATACAATTAGCAACACCACATGCTTTATGAGAGTGATTAACAGCAGGTAATTTATTCATGGTAGACATGGAATTATTGTTATCCAACTCATGTGTGTCTGAGTTAGTCTCAGTTGCTTTAACAACTTTGACTGGAACTTTCGACTCACTTGACTTGGAAACAATCTTCTCATTAGCATGATCTTCAGCATGTATTTCTTCATGAATAACAGAAGAGGTCGCATTAAATGGTTCAGCAATTGATGCTTTATAGAGGGGTTCATCAACACCCTTAAGCACATGTGGTACTTCCCTCCCTTTAGCACAGACATGAGGAGGGGAGTTTATGCCTAATTCTCTAATAGCAGCATTGTAATCATAACCTATTCCAGATGTTTGATTAACAGCTTGCTTACTGTAGAACTCTTTAGCCTTCGAACAAGAATTGAAGTAGACTCTAACCTTAGTCTCAAGACCGGTGATCTTGTCTTTGAGAATAGTTTCGAGTTTTCTATAACAGTCAACTCTATTCTCTAGAAAAGATACCTGTTCTTTTAATTTGTCTTGATTAATGTGCACAAGTCTTAATTCATTGACCTCTTTCTCAAGGTCTGTGATCTGTAAACTTAACAGTTCATTATCACGACGTGCACAATCTAAGTTACCTCTTAGATGATAAACCATTTCAGCATCAGAAAGTTTTACCTCTATTCTTGACGATGAAGCTTTTCCATCAATAGCCATAAGAGCAAGATTCCCTTCTTCTTCATCTTCACTGTCAGTATCATCCCAGCTTCTTCCCTTTGCCAGATAAGCCCTTTTAGAGTTCTTTCTTACTTGCTTTGGCTTCCTACATTCTGTGGTAAAGTGTCCCAACTCATTGCAGTTATAGCATCTAATGGTGCTTCGATCAACCATTCCTGTTTTGTACCCACCACTGCTGGTGTTAGAGGATGAAGATCCACCTTTCTGGAATTTGTTGTAGTTGGACTTGTACTTAAGCTTGGGATTCCTCCTGAATCTGACATGGGAGAATCTCTTGACAATTTGGGCCATTGATTCATCTTCCAATTGCTCCAGCTCTTCCAAGGAATAAAAATCATCACTTGATTGATTTGTAGTAGGAGGATCATATTCTGCTACTAACTCATTTTCCTCACCCTTGGAAAACTGTACCATTCTTTCTAACTGTTGAGATTGTTGTTGTTGTTGACCTTCAGCTACAAGTGCATTAGATGTGCTGACCATTCTATCCTTCCCGTAGACTTCCTTCTGTTGAATCTGCTCCAACTCATAAGTTTTTAACACTCCATAGAGCCTGTCCAAAGAAATCTCACTCAGATCTCTAGCTTCTCTAATGGCAGTGATTCTATGTTCAAGATGAGCTGGCAGTGTTAAAAGGAACTTTTTGTTGACCTCCCTGATTGAATAATACTTTCCATTGATGTTCAGGTTGTTGATCAACGCATTGTACCTCTCAAACACTTCAGTAATTCCTTCTCCTGGATTTGATTTGAAATGTTCATATTCAGAGGTTAGGATTTCCAACTTGTTCTCCCTAACTTCCTCTGTGCCTTCATTAATTACCTCAATAGTTTCCCACATGTGTTTAGAATTTTTACAGTTCATCACATGTCTGTTCATCAAGGGATCAAGGGAATCAATTAATATTAATTGAAGGCTGGCATCCAAGGAGGCTTCTTCCTTCTCAGCAGGAGTAAAATCTTCGGGCTCTTTTGGATAGGTTCTAGCTTTAGTAGTCACCACACCATCTATTATTACCTCCGGTTCAATAACCATCGGAGTTTTTATACCCTTCTTTAACAAGTTTGAATATTTGGGATTTGCAACTTGTAAAAATAATAGCATCTTCTTCTTCCACATGATATAATTCTCTTTATCAAATTGTGGAATTTTAACGGTTCCAACTTTATGTGAATTCATTATGAATTTTTGAATAAATAAAAATTCAAGGAGTTGAAAAATCACAAAAGTCTAGGATCTTGATTTGTTCGTTAATCAGAAGGCTCTGATACCAATTGTTAGGTCCCAATTTGTTTGTAGAAGGGGGGGGGGGTTGAATACAAACAGTACCAAATAATCGAATAAATGCGGAATAAAAAATGTGAAACAAAATTCAAGTTAAATAAAAATATTATTAAACTTGAAAGGTGTTACAACAACTGTATCGATTACAAGGTATTAATCTCAAATCAATTATCACAAATCTAGAATAAATTCGACATGAACTTTTTCTATTTTTGCAATAATTAGAATCAAATGCTAAACGCGATTTGAGATTAAGTTCTAGGGATTTTGATCCGCTAGATTGTTACACAAGAACAAGATAAAGATTTCTAGTTGATTGGATTTAACTTTGCAATCTAGAAATTGATCTTTGAAATAAGCAGATGAAAAATGAAATATTTGTTGCGGCTGCTGTGTTCTTGTTTTTTGTTAGATTGGATTCTGTAAGAGACTTGATCAATAAAAGTCTTCTGCTTCTTTTATCAAACACCGAACTGAAAAATGTACTGGCATGATAATCTCTTTGGCAAGCAAGACTTTCGGTATGAAAATATTTACAACTAGCAAGACAATCAAAATGAACTAGCAAGACTTTCGGTATGACTATTGATTGTCATACCGATTGTCATATTAGTTCAAATAAATTGTCTTGCTGAATTAATAACAGATTTTAATCTAAACAGAAATTCTAATAAGACAATTAAATGTATTGGCATGACTTTCGGTATGACTATCAATTGTCATACCGATTGTCATACTAGTTCAAATGAATTGTCTTGTTTTGAATTTAAGCAGATTTTAAACCAATTAAAATCTTATAAATCCTCTATATTAATTCTAAATTAATTAATCAATTTAATTCAATTAATCAATAAATTAATCTTTGCAGATATAATTTATTTTCTTAATTAAATTATATGACTTAATTAGTTAATAGAGAATTAATACTAACCCTGAGCAGCATCCATTCTTCTGAAAATCTTCTGATAATCACAGTCAATTATGAATCAATTCCACCACTTCAACGTTGACACTCGATGTACTGTCTGGTTCATGAGTGACTAACTTCCGTGACGTTTCTTCATGTCTTGACTTTGACACTTTGATTTTCTTCAGATTAAATCCTTGTAATTAATGATACTCTGACGAGATCTCTGTCACTTGATTAAATCCACGATCTTGATTTATATCACTGAGGCATGATCAACTTCTTGAACTTCTTCCAGTGAATTAACTACTCAAGTATGTAGATGAACCTTGTTTCTGAATCCTTTGACAGATATTACTTTGCGAGATCTCTCTGACGGTCGATCCACTATTTACTTATTACATTCTTATTTGAGTTGAGTTGAATCCTCGAATATACAAATAGGCCTATGATATATGACTTACAAAAAGATATCGACAAATCATTATTTCACTAGAGAACTCAGATTTATCGACAAGTGTATATCCATTCGAGAACTCAGAGATATCTACAAGTCAAGTGAAGTTATAAAGACTAGAGATCTCGATGAGTTGAAGACCTCTACAAGCCAAACTCATTATGGAGAACTAGAGATCTCGATAAGCCTTTGTACTTATCGAGATATCAAGTGTTCAAATGAATCAAACTATCTCGAAGTACAGTCTCAAAGTACAGAATTGCAGATCAGTTCAATATCCAAGATAAACAATAAACAAACAATCTAACAGCTGGATTGACAAGTCTACAAAAAGTAGCTTGAAGTGTGTGCAAGATCAATGGTAAAGATTAACTGACAGAGGAAGATTAAAGTAAACATGGGATACTAAAGATATGCTAAGCCAGAAATGGAAGATTTGTATTTCTATAAATAGAAATGACAAGTGACAGTTTAGAAAAGCTAATAGCATGTTTATTATCCACTGTGTAAACTAACATTTAACTGAGCTATAAAGTTAACTCTGGTCCTCTATTTAGAAGTAACAATTTAGATCAAAATTCTTGTAACACTCTCGAGAAGAAGCCGAGCTCTTTAACTTCGAAGAGCTTAGAAATTTTGTAGCAAAGCATGTTAATTTTTAATACAAAAATTAAGTGAGTTTTGAAGATCCGTGTTCTTTATTTTGTGCAAGTTTAATTTCTGCATGAACACTTTTCTATACAATATTTAATTTACTTTGTTCAACCATTATCTTTCAAGAAAAGCCTAAAATCAGAAAAACACATTCACCCCCCTCTGTATGTGATTCATTACCTAACAACATGTCAGTATCCGAAAGGGTGTGTGTTGGGAATGTTAAGGATACTTTTATTGAAATGAAACGCAAAAATAATACCTGTTAGTATGGGTTAAATATTCTCTCTAAGCTTTCTAAGCAACACAAATGGGGGGCTGCATACATACACCAGTACCAAAAATGTTATTTTGGGGCTAACTAAAAATATAGCAGCTGGGATTGGAGTGGGAGCACATGGAATAAGAATGGACTGTATTTTACCTTATGTAGTTGGTATAACTATGGATTTTTTGCACTTGCCTGGGAGGAAATGACATAGAATATTTTGATAAGTTGCCTAGCTTTCGTTTAGAAACAAGCTAATCTTTAAGGCATGGAATTGACAATGAATGACGTACCAAATTAGCAGCTGCTTTTGGCCAGTGATGAAGCAAGGTACATAGGTGGGGGCAATCTTATTATCCGAGGTTTTATAAGTATAAGTCACTTGGTGTCTTGTTGTGATAGATTTTTTTTCAAAATAATTATTTTTAATATGTGTCATTGATGTATTGTTTCACCTGGATATATAAGATTTTATCTATGTTGCACTCAGTTATCAATATATTATTAATTTTAAATATAAAAGTTGTAAAATGAATTTCTTAGTGATTGAAGACATTGCTCCTAAACTGACGGAGAAGAGAGTCATCAAATTGACATCCTAGAGTAGTTGGAATTTACTTCTATTAAATTTTGACAAACTGATTTAGTCGAAAACTTTTAGGTCCTTGATTTGCAAGATGACCTATATTCAAAAACTGTTGTTAGTGAAAAGTGTAAAAAGGTTGGTTGAAAATATTTCCACAAATACTATCACGAGAAGTTGATAGCAAATCTTATGATATTTATTATAAGACAATGAGTTGATTATAAATGCAAATAATGAGTTGCTGCTTATTTTTGTCCTCTGAATTAATTACCAAGTGTCTGATCTTTGCTATTGTATTACCTTTATTTTATATGTCCGGCAACCCTATCTGTTCATGTTATTCCCTAACAATTTAACAAAGAATTACAGATGGGGGGTTGAATGTAATTCTGGCTACTTTTTCAATTTTAAGAACAATTCTTGTTAGTCCCTAACAATGCAACAAGAATTACAGAAGGGGGGTTGAATAGAATTCTTGAAACTTTTTCTGAATTATAAAATGTTCTAACTTAGGATATATATGACAGTGTTTTGATTTGCAAAGTACGGAATAACAAGTTAAATATGAATCAAAACATAAAGTAATAAAAACACAAGTCTTTAAAACTTTCTGGTGGATTAGAATGTATCCACCAGATATATATATATATATATATATCAAGAGAACTCTTTGAAGCTTGAATAGCTCACAGCTGCTTACAAATAAGAACAACTAAACTTACAGAGAAATGCTAAGGATACAGCTTACAAATTTTTCTCTGAGAAAATATTTGCTTAGTCTTATTGTTGTTCTATTTGCTACTCTTGGTTTATATATCACCAAGATTACACAGTTTTAAGACAAGATAATAAAACAAAACCTATCAAGTCTAAAACTATGCTGCTTCACTACTCTATTCCAGTATCTTTGAATATCTTCATAATAGCATGGAAATGGCAATGCTTCTTTGTTCTCAAAAACCCAGTTGAAAAGGCTCTCACAGTCCTTCACTCGACGCATGTGACTGTGTTGTCACTGTCAACAGATGTTTGAATTGATTATCCGTCGGGTACATGATCATCCGTCGGGTTGCCTTGTTGATCATTCATCGGGTTGCCTTGTTGATCATCCGTCGGGTAGGTTTGTTGATCATCTGTCGGGTAGCTATTTGGCACTTGACTTCATTTCATTTATGCAGAATTACAAGACATCATCTATGTACAATTAATCAACCTATTATGCATATCTAATTAAAGTCAACATGACTTATATGCTACTACAGAATCTATACAAAGGTGTATGTGGAAATGTGCTACATGAGTTATTGTTACATAAGCTACTCACTCGATAAATGTCAAATCATCATCCGTCGAGACTATATAGAGTCATCCGTCGGGACTATATTTGCTTATCCATCGAGTGCTACATATTTCACTAAGTTAAATCTACTAAGGTGTTTTGTTAATGAAATCATCAAGTTGTCAACATATACACAACAATCTCCCCCAATTTATGTCTACTAGAATTGTAGCCATAAATTAAGAGAAACTTGATGATAACAAAACACCCTAAAAATATAAATTTAAATGGAAGTAGATAAAACTGTAAAGTGCTGCAATTAACAAAATGTACAAAGATTTGCTCACAGTCATTTTCAAGGTGCTCCTCTAGCCTGAGCATATTAATCTATTTCCTTGAAGATCTAGATCTCTTTCCAAGCTTCCTGTTGTTTTCTTCTATCTGATTTTGGAGCTGTCTGTGGAATTCCAGTTCAATAGCGTCTGAGAGATTTAACATTTCTTGCATTTCCAAAAGAGTCTCATTGCTAGAGATGCTCAATTGGTCTTCTAATCTGAAGAATCTTCTAACTCCTTTATCATCCATGAATTCCATCAGCCAGTAGGGCCTTAGATGCACTCTACTTCCTGTGTAAGGAATAGTTAGAGTCTTTGGGAGTGCATCTTTGGCTCTAATACTCCTCAGTTCTTCAATCTTCTTTAGAACAAGTCTTCTAGCTGTTACATTGAATCCAAAGTTCTTCTTTAAGGATGAATAAACCTTTATTAGCACACATTGGCTTTCTTGAAGGATCATGTGAAGTGGCCACTGTATCTCTCTTCCTCCCTTGTACTTGAATATTAACCTTTCAGGTAGATTCTTGTAAGCATCAATCCCTCTAACTTCTTCCAGTTCATCTAGATAGAGGTTTAAATCTGAGAATTCCTTGATGTCACAGATGTACATGATGTCTCCCTTGTTGACTTTGGTTTGAACTTTGGTTAGGGACTTGGATCTGAGAGTTGAGGGCTTCACTTTCTTGACTACTCTGGTCTTTGTCTTCTATGGCTTCATGAAGTGAGGTAGATTGAGTTCAGGTATTGGTAGACTATCCCAGTCTATTGGTTCATCCTTTGGAATGATAGGTTCACCATGGAAATTCTTGGATGGATCTATCTTGAATTCTTCATATACCACAGAGGGCATGGATGTTTGAGTTGTTGTAGAAATAAACTCTTTGGGAAAGTATCATTCCATCTCCTCATCACTGAAATCCATTTTTCTCTTGATTCTTTGCTTGTACATTGGCTTCTTTGTCGGTGGAGGTTCATTTTGCATTACTTGATCTTGAGATTCAACAATTTCAGATGGTTGTGCAGAAATTTGTTGTGTGGGTTTCACAGCTTGCAACTTGGCCAAGATAGCAACTTGCTCCTTCTTTTATTTGACCTTTTTAGCATCTAGAGCAACTTGCTTCTTTTCTTGCTTCAATCTTTCCCTCTTTGCTTCAGTAAATTGAGGGTGTCCAGCCACCACACAAATTTCCTTACCATTCCTGAAAACTTTAGCAATTCTTCTTTTCAATGTTGAATCACCTGGATCCTTGTAGAATTCTATAGACCTGGCCAACAGCTTCTTTTCATCAGGTTTTGGTGTCTCATACACTATGTCCAAGGGGTTCTTTAGTGAAGATTTTGGATAGTTCACCTTTGGCTTCAAAATTAGCTTAGCCTTTGGAGATTTGATGCATGATGGCTGTCCTCTTTCTAGATTATTAATGCTCATTTCATTCACAGAGATTTTCCTGACTTGAGAGTGATGAATGGCTGATTTTTATGGCTTCTTTACTAGCCCAAATCTCTTTTGAATATCCTCATCAATTTTCTCCCAGTTGATTGGGCTCAACTGCTTCTTTTCAGCTGCTCTCAATGTGGTTGCTGTTTCATTAATCAGATCAATACTGTCCTTAGTTGGTGGCTTGGTGAAAGCAATTATAGGCATAATTACTTTGATAACTTGAATATTGAGCTGTTACTCCACCTCACTTGATCCTTTCTCCCCCTTTTTGTTATCATCAAGTTGTTTGGGAGGGAGTTGAGCAGCCACCAATTGTTGGAGTAGTGTAGTCTGAGCTTCTTGATTGTTTAGTATCTTGGCCATTGACTTCTTTACAGCAGATAGTCTTGAGTCCATGGCCTCAACTTTCCTATTAAGATCAGCCTCCTTCCTTAGTTTTTGAGCAATTTCAGTCATGGTGGTTGCAGGGAGTCTAGCATCCATCCTTTCTATAACATCTTGCTTGACTTCAGAAATTTCCTGCTTGATTGCATCCACACTCTGACTATGTTGGAGGGCTTGAATTTTATGCAGCTGGAGTGCTTTAAGATCTGCTGTGAGTAGCTTCTTTGTGCTAGCATTGGAAGATGCCTGAATGGCTACTTGGGTGTCATGAATTAGCTTGAACAAAGTTGATTGGAGATGTGAGTAGGAACAATCTTTTGCAAGCATCCAGGCAGGAACAGCTGAAAGGAATATGTCCTAAGTCCAATCATGTATGAGGATTTAGGAATAACTTTTATGTAATCTATTTTGATTTCATTGATATTAATAAAAGACTTGTTTTGTTTTTATTACGGGCTTTATCTATTTAAGTGTTTAAATAAGATATATCATAGTTCAGAGTAAAGCTTTTTATGGATTATGATGAGATCATACTAGTGAGACCTAAAAAGATGATAACTCTAAACTTAAATAGTTCCTGGTCATAGGATTACTAACTGGTAATTAATAATCCGCAAATATCGGTACATACTATGCTTGCTTCATTATGAAGGATGTCTGTTCTCATAGACATTTGTGTGGTGACACTATAGCTAGTATGTAGGTGCTTATTATATAATAAGTTCACTGAACATGGCTCGCCCAGCTGAACAACTGATGGAGTTCACTCACGTGTCAGCAGTTGTTCACATAGTGATAGGTGAACCCTTTCCAGTGAAGGAAGCGAATGTTCAAGGCTGATCCACTTATACTAGTTCAGGAATCTCTGGCCAGAGTAAATGAAATTAGAAAGGAGTTTCTAATTTGCATAGAACTACGCATAGTAAATGGTAAGCAAAGTGATTGAATTAGATAGGCTTGACACGAGATCCATGCCTTGTATTTAATCGGGACATTGTAGGGTAGAAGGAGTTTATTGTACGGTAACTATTCACTGACAGGTTCTTGGTATTCTAAGCAGTGAATTCATATTATCCGGATAGTCGCGATATGTTGAGAAGCATCACTCACGATGTAGAATAAATGTGATTAATTAATTAATCATATTTAATAAATTAGAGAATTTATATAAATAATGATAAAATAGTTTTATTATTATTTATTTTTACTACCGGCTTAATATTGAACCTACAGGGTCACACCATAAAAAGAGAATGATTTAATGGTGGAGAAATTAATTAATAATGGCTAATAATTATTTATTTATGAAATAAATAATTAATTGGCAAATTTAATAATTGATTAAATGAGATTTAATTGATTATAAATTAATTAAGAAAAGTTCTTAATATTATTAATTAAAGGATTTAATTTTTGGAAGTTAAATCAAGAGAGAGAATTATTTCTAAAGTGTTTAGAAAAAGGATTAATGATTAAAAGGTGTTTTAATTATTAATGAGAATAATAAATGGGATAATAATAATAATATTTACGGGAAAATTTCAGCTGAAAATTTTGCCTATAAATACACTATTATAGACCCTATTTTATTCCAACCCACATCGAACCCACACAGAACCCAAAAAGTTTGGAAAACCCAATTCTCTCCACCTCCTTCCTCCTCCGTAACATCGTTTTCTTGGTGGATACCGGTGGAGTGCTTCACACTTGAGGAGCAACTGCTAAGGATCTCTGATCGTTGTCTCCGAATTATTTTTAAAGGTTAGATTCGATCCCTCGAATTTTTATTCACGATTTATATGCTTTTTATTTGGATTTTGTATGTGTAAAAGTGTTTTTCCATGACCCCGCTGCGTTAAAAATCCAACAATGGTATCAGAGCATAGGTTGTATGCATATAGATCTGTGGTAAAAATTTCAGAATTTTATGTGCTTGTATGAATTAATTATGATTTTTACAAGTTATATTATGGATTAATTTTATCTGATGAGAAATCGTTTCTCAGAATAATTTTGAATGTTAATCTGGGTTCTACAAGTGTTGTAGATCGTCTGGGTATTTTTTTCATAATTTTAGGATGTATAGATTTTTTATTATGAATTTTTGAAGTTCTTGCAATTAAATTCGTAATTAAATAATCATATATATATAAATTAGATGTATGTATATGTATTTGTATACCTGCTGCTGTTCCGTTGCTTGTCTGCTGCTGCACGGAGAAAAAGCAAAGCAAGGTACAGGTCTGACATGCACGGCAACCGAGGAGAGAAAAGGCGGCTGCTGCGAAAAAGAAAAAAAAATAGGGGTGTAACGCATTCCGGGAATGCGTTACACACCTGTGGCGCATTCACGGAATGCGTTACACCCTTGTAACGCATCACGGGAATGCGTTAT
Organism: Apium graveolens; assembly: GCF_009905375.1. Classification (NCBI taxonomy): domain Eukaryota; kingdom Viridiplantae; phylum Streptophyta; class Magnoliopsida; order Apiales; family Apiaceae; genus Apium; species Apium graveolens. Next base: position 52,075,879 of record NC_133647.1, on the reverse strand, counting down.
AGGGCTTGTAACGCGTTCCTGTAATGCGTTATAGCCCGTCTGTTTATTTTAAAATTGATTTTCTGGGAGTTTCGTAACTCCGTTTTGGGCGTGCAATATACCGTTGGATTCGTTTTTCCGAGACGGATCTAAAGGAGTGATCAATTTTATTTTATACAAAAGTTTTGAACTGTTTATATTTCCATGAAGTGTTTTAAAGCTGTTTTTGACTGTTTTAATTGCTTTTAAATGCTTCATGTGATACATAGAGATGTATAATGCATAGACTAATGTGCTAGATGATGTAACATGCCTACCTTAATATTTATTCATGTTGATATATGTGATATATGCTTAGTTTATCATGCGATGATAGATTTAGGTGAACTTAAATAAACATAAGGCGTTTGTTAGACAACCTAGTATAGTGAAATTGTTTCATAACCTTAATAACAATATTATGAATACAATCATGAGATTCTTGTGTTTTTGAAACACGTAATTGAATATGAATTTTCGATATGAGAGAAAGGATGATTCTGTCAACAACGGATTTCTATCTGTAAGAAAGGGTTATTAAGTGACGCCTCTTGACAATGCTCCACCTGATCTGGGAATCATCTGATTATTGATTATTGATTTGAAATATTTAATTTGAAAGGAAGAATTTCTTTATAATATGATTATGATTGTAACATAATATAATCCCTCTAAAATTAAATAATATCAAGTAGTAATTGACCAATGATACAACGGGCTTGTGTCGGTCATAGCCTTCCAACATGATAGAAAGTAGTTCTTATTTTTGAATCATTGTCGTTTCGTGCCACAGCCGAGGGCTTTGATTTCGAAATAAGAAATACTTGTCTATTACATAGAGATGTGTACATTGAATAAGAATCTAAAGGTCATTACGTGCCACAGCCGTGGGCCTTTGGGGACTGATTCAATAGTACGGAATGTTGGGTTAGACTTGATTTAGAATATTGAGTTTGTCGTGCCACAGCCGTGACTCAATTATTCAAGAGGCTAAAGTTTGATTAGGGAATAACATTAGATGTAATTGACAAGAGTTGTCTGCCTATTGAACATTACATGGCATTTCGTGCCACAGCCGGGGTTGTGTAATGGAATGTAGGATCCCTATTTCCACTAGCATTATGAATCCTTAATTTTTCACGTAGGGGGTTGAATAAATTAGGAAAACTAGTGGGAGCCACTTATGAATAAAGACCCGATTCATATAGTGTTATGAAATGAAATCGAATATTTGCTAAGTGTTGTTATGTGTTTATCATTTACAGATTTACTTTGTACGCTATGTCTTCTGCACTATCACTCAGGAGCATACTAGATGCTCACAAATTGACTGGTCCTAATTATGCTGACTGGCTTCGAAACTTGAGAATTGTTCTCAGGATTGAGAAGCTGGAATACGTGATTGACTCACCTAAGCCTACTGAACCTGCTAGTGATGCACATAATGATGAACATGTTGTGTATCGTAAGTGGATAGATGATGCAAATGTTGCTCAATGCATCGTGCTAGCTTCCATGAACATTGAGCTACAGAAGTAACATGAGCATATGGATGCTCACACTATCCTCTTGCATCTACAAGAGTTGTATGATGTGGCAGGGAGGACAGCTCGATATGAGATATCGAAGGAGTTGTTCGGAAGTAGGATGTCTGAGGGATCATCTATGAATGACCATGTACTTAAGATGATCAATTTGATTGAACGTCTTGGACAACTTAGTTTTGCCATGGATGGGGAGCTGAGCCAAGACCTGGTCTTGCAATCGCTTCCGAGTTCGTTCTCGTAGTTTGTTGTGAACTTTCACATGAATAAGTTGGATGTCAGCCTGCCTGAACTCCACAACATGTTGAAGACTGCAGAATCGAATTTTCCCCCTAAGAAGAGTTCTATTCTTCTAATTGGTGAAGGTTCCAATCCTAAGAAAAAGAAGAGGAACCCTTCCAAGAAGAAGAAAGTAGGTGAGAAAACGCCGGTTCCACCAAAAGCTGAAGACCCCAAAAGCAAAGTTGTTTGCTTTCACTGTAACAAGGTGGGGCACTGGAAGAGGATCTGCAAGGTTTACCTTGCAGAATTGAAGAAGAAGGGTAGTGAGACTACCGCTTCTGATTCAGGTATGTTCATGATAGAAGTGAATATGTCATTTTTACTTGGGTATTAGATACCGCCTGTGGTTCTCAAATCTACAATTTGTTGCAGGGACCAAGGAGAAGTAGGACTCTTGAGGAAGAGGAGGTGATTCTACTGATGGGAAATGGAGCAAGAGTTGCTGCTGAAGATGTAGAATCATTTCATTTACATATGCCTACGGGCAAGACTATTGTTTTAAATAATTGTTATTTTGTTCCCTCGATTGTGAGGAATATTATTCCCATGTTAGACTTGGATGGATTTTCATTTATTATTGAGAATAATGAATGTTCTATTCTTAGAGATAATATTCTTTATGGACGTGGTGCTTTAAATAATGGTCTGTATGTATGTGACATAATTTATTTCAGATTGAACAAACTAATAAAAGAAAAGGGATGATGAAAATCTCACTTTATAGTGGCATTGCAGTCTCCATTTAGTAGACATGGAGAGAGGGCTGCAAATTTGCTAGGAATGGTACACACAGATGTATGTGGACCAATGTCTACGCAAGCCATGGGTGGATTTTCATACTTCATTACTTTCATAGATGATAGATCTAGATTCGGATATGTGTTTGATGAAACACAAGTCTGAGGCCTTTGAAAAGTTCAAAGAATATAAGTATGAAGTGGAGAAACAACCAAACATAGTATTATAACTCCTCGATTAGATCGAGGTGGTGAATACTTGAACGAAGAGTTTCTGGATTATCTCAAAGTAAATGGTATAGTCTCCCAATGGACTCCTCCAGATTGGTATCTGAAAGGAGAAATCGAACTTTGTTAGACATAGTTCGGTCCATGATGAGCTATGCAAATCTTCCAGTATTACTATGGGGTTATGCATTGGAAACCTCGGAATATTTACTGAATAAGGTGCCTTCCAAAATCTGTTCCTCAAACTTCGTATGAGATATGGAAAGAAAGGAAACCGAGTCTTAAACACGTTAAGATTTGGGGATGTCCAGCTTATGTCAAGTAAGTTGACCCAGATAAGCTGGAATATCGATCCGTAAAATGTAGTTTTGTTGGATATCCTAAAGAGACTTTAGGGTATTACTTTTACACCGATCATCGGGTGTTTGTATCCAGACATGCTACCTTCTTGGAAAAGGAGTTTATCCTTGAAGGAAACAGTGGGAGCAAAATTGAACTTGATGAAGTTCAAGAAGCACAAACTACTACGGTTCAAGTGGAAACACCTGTTCTGACTGAACAACCTTTTGTGGAACAGCCTATTCATAGATCAGGGAGAGTGTCTCGCCAACCTGAGAGGTATTATGGCCTTGTCATTGAGAATGACAATGAGTTGTCGATCATTGATAATGACGACCCTGTGACCTATAATAAGGCTATGAGTAGTGTTGACTCAGAGAAATGGCATAGTGCCATGAAATCCAGAATGGAATCTATGTATATGGTATACAAAAGATAGATTATAGCAGATGGCCAGGTGGAGACCTATAAGGCCAGGCTTGTGGCAAAAGGATTCAAACAAAGGCAATGGATTGACTTTGATGAAACTTTTTACCTGTAGCCCTGTTAAAATCAGTTCGGATTTTGCTTGCGAATGCTGCTTACTACGACTATGAAATCTGGCAGATGGCCAGATGGTTTTCTTTCCAAGGGAAATGAAAACCTAGTGTGTAAGCTGTTGCAAACTATATGTGGTTTAAAACAAGCTTCTCGAAAGATGGAACATTTATTTTGATGAGACAATCAAAGAGTTTGATTTTATCAAAAACGTAGATGAACCATGTGTCTACAAAAGGGTTAGTGGGAGCGCGATAACATTTCTTGTATTGTATTGAATTAGAATTGACACACATAACAACATAGCAGACCCACTCACAAAGCTACTTTATGAAAGTCACTTTGATCGTCATAAAAACAAGATGGGTATTAGATACCAAAGTGATTGGCTTTAGTACAAGTGGGAGATTGAAAGGAATATGTCCTAAGTCCAATCATGTATGAGGATTTAGGAATAACTTTTATGTAATCTGTTTTGATTTCATTGATATTAATAAAAGACTTGTTTTGTTTTTATTACAGGCTTTATCTATTTAAGTGTTTAAATAAGATATACCATAGTTTAGAGTAAAGCTTTTTATGGATTATGATGAGATCATAATAGTGAGACCTAAAAAGATGATAACTCTAAACTTAAATAGTTCCTGGTCATAGGATTACTAACTGGTAATTAATAATCCGCAAAGATCTGTACATACTATGCTTGCTTCATTATGAAGGATGTCTGTTCTCATAGACATTTGTGTGGTGACACTATAGCTAGTATGTAGGTGCTTATTATAGAATAAGTTCACTGAACATGACTCGCCCAGCTGAACAACTAATGGAGTTCACTCACGTGTCAGCAGTTGTTCACATAGTGATAGTTGTACAAGTATCTTTAGACTTGAGGTCATCATAGTCATCTTGTGTACACTGAACTATGCTTTGGTTTAGTTCTTAGTCTCCAGGGACAATTATTAGGGCTCTTCTGGGTATAGGAATTTGTACACGAAGATAGTGTATGATCAATAAAGGATCTACCCCTTCCAGTGAAGGAAGCGAATGTTCAAGGCTGATCCACTTATGCTAGTTCAGGAATCTCTGGCCAGAGTAAATGAAATTAGAAAGGAGTTTCTAATTTGCATAGAACTACGCATAGTAAATGGTAAGCAAAGTGATTGAATTAGATAGGCTTGACACGAGATCCATGCCTTGTATTTAATCGGGACATTGTAGGGTAGAAGGAGTTTATTGTACGGTAACTATTCACTGACAGGTTCTTGGTATTCTAAGCAGTGAATTCATATTATCCGGATAGTCGCGATATGTTGAGAAGCATCACTCACGATGTAGAATAAATATGATTAATTAATTAATCATATTTAATAAATTAGAGAATTTATATAAATAATGATAAAATAGTTTTATTATTATTTATTTCTACTACCGGCTTAATATTGAACCTACAGGGTCACACCATAAAAAGAGAATGATTTAATGGTGGAGAAATTAATTAATAATGGCTAATAATTATTTATTTATGAAATAAATAATTAATTGGCAAATTTAATAATTGATTAAATGAGATTTAATTGATTATAAATTAATTAAGAAAAGTTCTTAATATTATTAATTAAAGGATTTAATTTTTGGAAGTTAAATCAAGAGAGAGAATTATTTCTAAAGTGTTTAGAAAAAGGATTAATGATTAAAAGGTGTTTTAATTATTAATGAGAATAATAAATGGGATAATAATAATAATATTTACGGGAAAATTTCAGCTGAAAATTTTGCCTATAAATACACTATTATAGACCCTATTTTATTCCAACCCACATCGAACCCACACAAAACCCAAAAAGTTTGGAAAACCCAATTCTCTCCACCTCCTTCCTCCTCTGTAACATCGTTTTCTTGGTGGATACCGGTGGAGTGCTTCACACTTGAGGAGCAACTGCTAAGGATCTCTGATCATTGTCTTCGAATTATTTTTAAAGGTTAGATTCGATCCCTCGAATTTTTATTCACGATTTATATGCTTTTTATTTGGATTTTGTATGTGTAAAAGTGTTTTGCCATGACCCCGTTGCGTTAAAAATCCAACAACAGCTGCATCTCCCCCTATGTCCATGTTGTCTTCCTCATCATCCCCATCAGCATCCCCAAAAGAAGCTTCATCCAGTTCAAAATCACTGCCAATGTTGGAAGGCATAGCAGTGATTGCATCCTTTGCTCTTTGTAATGATTGTGTAGTATGCACCAAGTTCAGCAATCTTTCAGCCTCCTCATTGCCCTGTACAGCTAGAGTTTGGTAAGGTGTCACAGGGTGAGTAAATGTCTCAGCATCCAGGGAAATGGAATCTATAACAACTTGATATTCTTGCTGAAATAACCTTTCCCTTTCAGCATCATTGACACACATTGACTCACTTTCAATGGTTTCCATCCTTATCACTCCTGTACCTGCATTTCTCTCTTGATCTCTCTTTTGTTGCATCGAGGTATCACCTTGGCTCCCCACCCTCACACCCTCACCTTCACCATCTAAGGTGGGACTCCTCACACTCACTTTTGCCAATCCTAAAGAAATGGATTGCATTTGTTCACTCTTTTCCTCTCCTTTTTCTTGGGAGCAACCCAGACTCTCACTCATTTCACTCCATTCCCTCAATCCTAGGAGTGATTGCACTACCACTAAGTCTTCTGTACTTGTAATAATTGATGAAATTTAAAGCTGTGCAGAGACACTCGACAGATAAGGGATATCCGTCGGGTTAGAAGTTTGACTATTCGACGGATAACTGCTGTTAAGCTTATCCGTCAGGATACAATCACTACTCAATGGATGAACAATATCCATCAAGTGAGTAGAAATGAATGAGTTTGGAGTGGAAACTATTGTGGACTCTGTGAAGATTGATGAGAATTTTGGCACAGATGTCTCAACAGTTTCAGAAAGAAATGGCAAGTGAGCCAACAAATCATCTAGAAGATGATGCTCACTTGCTTGGATTTTTGGCTTCTCCAAGAGAGTTAAAGATGGAAAATTTGGAAGTGATGTGTTTATCATGTCAACATCCAAAGAGTGTGTGGGAGAGTTTGGTGTTTTAGGGGCTTCAATTGTTAGAGATTTTGGCCGTGACTCCACATTTATTGGAGCCACATCAACCTGACTTTGAGAAGATGCAATGACTGTGTCTTTAGCACCAGTTTGCACAGTGTGTGAACCCTGTGCATCCCCAAGGGTCTTTGATTTCTTCTTTCTAGTTTAAGTTTGGGGTGAGCTTGTGTCCCTTACCCTTTTGGCATGTGCTCTTGGCTGAGTGCTTTGTTCAATAGTCACATCCTTTTGGGAGGATGCAACTAGTAATGAGCTTGTATCCTTATTAAGCACTGCAGTTTGTTGGGAAACTGCAGTGTGGCTAGGCTGGGAAACACTCACATCTCTAACCTTATTCTTAGGGTTTCTTTGATGTTAACCATGTCCCTCACCTTTCTTACCCACCTTCACACTCCCCTCTTTTGGTTTGGTGGATTTTACAACTGGCATCTTTTGAAAGACACCAGAGGGGGCTTTCTTTATCTTTGTTTTTGAAATTTTGGGTTTGGCAGCTTGGGTAGGCAACTGTTGGGTCAATGACACAGGTGCCATAACTACACTAGAATGCAAAGAAGTTGGTGAAGCTGGAAGAGTAGAGACAGTTGAACTTACCTCACTTACCTGAGGTGCCTCCATAACTGGAAAGTTGAAGATTGGCACCTCTTTGTGATGGTTTATTAATTAAGCATACCTAATTCACTTACCAACCTTGAAAAGGTGGATTCATCCAGTGGTTTGGTAAATATATTTGCAAGCTGCTTTTCACTTGGAACAAAATGTAGTTCCACAGTACCATTTGTTCTGGATCAAAAACTAAAGTATAATAATTGCTGTATTTATTACTAGGGAACGTGAGCTTCGAGGCTCGATTTGACCGCTCTTGTGTTTCGTGACTCGATCTGCCTTAACAAGATGCCTACGTACCTTGCTGATTGCCAAGGATCAAGTCAAAAAATGTAGTTCTGATTTGTGGGGTGAGGCCCCTTATATAGATGTTGGGAGTCCTTGAATTGGACTTGGTGTAGGAGACTTGGTAGTCAAGTCTTAGAATTAGAATGGACTTTGGAGTGCTAAGTGGTAGGAAACTGATTCCTTATTCTTCTAGGTCCAGTGGAGGCTAATCTACAAGGATTTATGTCCTTATTGGGACTCTTCTTAATAGCTGATTTTTCCCTTATTAATTAATTATGAAATTAATTAATATTCAGGGTTTTGGGCCTTCTTTGTTCCATCAGGCCTGATCTGGTCCATCAGGCCTGATCAATGTGTTAACCTTTTTGGTCTGAATGTCATACATCTTTTTATTGGGCCTTGTAGCCCAAAATCATGTGTAATTAATGCAATATTTAATTACGTAATCAGGATTTATCTATTCCCTATCATTTGCCCCCCAACTTTTAGGAAACCGTAAAAGATTTCGCAAAAGTTAAGTTACACATTTACAACGATTTGCCTCATACACGGCTTCAGGGTTTGTTTTAAAAACTTCCCTATTATTTTCTTACCTTTTTCCCTCTTTTTAGGAATTTTCTGGTATTTTTTAGGAATCTTCCCTTAATTTTCGGGACTTTTTCTTAATTTCTGGAACTTTCCGAATTTTCTGCAATTTTTCAGAAAAGTTTTTCAGTCTTCAACCCTTTTTCGACCAGGATTCTAGTCGAAAATTCGACCTGGATCCTAGTCGATTTTTGGGCCAGATTTTTAATCCTGGTCATAGAATTTCGACTAGGTTCCACGACTTGGATTTCGACCAGGATCCTAGTCAAACCGTCGACCAAGATTTTGGTCGTAATTTCGGTCCTTGTTTGATTCATGTTCGTGATGTTTTGACTAGGAATTACGACCAGGGTTTTGACCTGGATCCTAGTAGAGCCCACGACCTGGATCTTGGTCAAAGTTTTGGTCCCTTTTTGGCTCCTCGAAAAATTTCGAGCTTGATCCACGACCAAGATTTCGACCTGAATCCTGGTCCTTTTGATAGGTGCTTTTCTGGCTTTTGTTCAAAAGAATTAGAACTGGATCCACGACTTCAACTTCGATCTCCATCCTGGTCTTCTTAACGCGAATTTTTTGGGCGTTTGTTCAAAAGAATTCGAACAGGATTCACGACCTCAAATTCGACCTCAATCTTGATATATGGTCTTTATTAGGCTTTTCCTAATCCAACTTGGATTGAGCCTTTTATTGGGCTTATTTTTCCAAATCCTATTTGGACTTGGGCCTCATTTGGGCCTTCACTTTTCCAAATCCTTTTTGGATTTGGGCCTCATTTTGGGCCTTTATTTGTCTAAGTCCTCTTTGGATTTGAGATAAGCCTTAAGAATTATTGAAGATACTCTGGAAGGTTCCAGAACTTAATAACTCCAAAGATATTCTGGAACATTCCAGATTTTGGGCTTTTCCTTTGGGCCTTCAGCTTAATGGGCTTTTTGCCCTTTCATCTTCCCTTTTCTGCCTATATAAAGGAGTGACTAGGGTCACTCATTTCTCACTTTCTCATTTCTGAATTATCTTTCTCTTTTCTCCTCTTAAAGATCTCATAGAAATAACTTTAGATTGAAGTTTTTGAGCCCCAAAGCCTTCTTTTAGCAAGCCAGTCCCTTTTTGCAGCATTAATTCAGGTAAATACCTTTCCCTCTTCTTTTCTTTTGCATAGTTTATGTTTAAAATTGTCTTCTTTAACGCCCTTTTTCAGATGGCTGATAAGAGAGTGACCCGTTTGGCCAAGATGAACGTGGCCAAAAAGTCTAATGAGTTCCCCATTCGATCAAGGTACACTTCCTTGATTGATATGATCAACACTCAAGGGGACGAGTACCCGTCTGACGCGAATCTGGACGCGCATGATCACATCAGTATCTTCCAGGATTCGAAGGAGTTGGATAAGTTGAGTCCTTATTTTAAGATCAAGGAACCCTTCAAGCTGGTTCTTGCGGGTCCGGCCGACAGGTCCTGTCAATGAAAGAAAAACGCTCTATGCGTCTACAGGGACACTCTAAGGGCAAGTATCAGACTCCCCTTTCATCCTTTTATCCCTATTCTGTTAGCTGATGTGGGCATCAGCCCTTGCCAACTCCCTCCAAACTCCTGGAGGCTAATTCTTTGTTATCTGTCGCAATGTGCCAAGCACAACATCCCTACCTCGGTTGTTGTGTTCAGAAAAATCTTTCAGTTGAAGAACATCCCCAACAAGAATCCAGGGTGGGTTTCTTTGAACCAACGCCCCACTGTTCCCCACATCGTGAATGGGAAGTCCATCCCCGACAATAACTTAGGGTGGAAGAAGGAGTTTCAGTACGTCCTTTGGGAGGGCGGCGATTGGGGCACCCTCTTTCGCTCGTCATTTGGGCAAGCTGTGGATGGGAGCCCGAATGACATAATTTTATCTGAGGAGGAGACCAGGGCCTTCAACCTCCTTACTAAGGATAATGGGGCATCCCACTCTTGGGATCTAATTAGGGAGACTATTCTTGTGGAACGTGGCCTTTCTCCCGTTCCTAAAAAATGTATGTTTTCTTCCTTTTTCCAGTTGCCTTCATTTTTCCCACTTTTTTACTTTACTATTTTCTCAATTCACTTTACTTATTTGTTGCAGTTGCTGAGAAGATCGAAGAGGCTACTAATCCTCAAGACCTGAAAACGACCAGGATGAAGAGAGCCGGGAAGGTCTTCAAGGACCCGCGCCTTGGAGATCGCTTCCCAGAGTTCCTTCTTCGGGCAAGGGAAGGAGACGAGGAAGGCCCTAGCCAACCCTTGCATACAAAACAAAAACCGGGGGCCTTCATCCAACCTGCCTGGGGAATCCGGGAGAAGGACTCGATCATTGGAAATACAAAACTAGCCAAGGAGTGGTCGATTCAGTCTATTACCCCCGTAGACTATCATGACCTTGTCCTTCAACAGGACTTGGAAGCTAACGAGCTTTTCGGAGCTCAGGCCTTGGTGATGGTATGTCGTTTTCTTTTGGTATCCATAGTTTTCTGTCATAATTTTTCTCATTTCTCATTTTTCCTTTGTCTCTTGCAGGCGAACGTCCACTTTCAAGGGGCAATTCACCAAGCCAAGGCTTGGAATGTTGATCTAGAGGACACAAACAAGAAGCTTGAGGAGGCTAACCAGCAAATAGAGACTCTTAACGTCCAACTTGCCTCCTCAACTTCCGATCTTGAAAGGGCCCGGGCTGAGATTGTTATTCTCAAGGCCCAAAAAGACAAGGCCTTTGACGGCTGGATGGATACTCAAAAATTCAAGGACTTAATGGTAGAGCATGATGCCCTCGTCCATCCAGTCAGTTATAAGGAAGGCTAGGATGCTGCTGTGGAGGCTATCCAGGATGAGTTTCCTGAGGTTCTTGAACAATCTTCCTTCCCTTGCCCTGTGCAACTCCCAGCACTTGGAGGCATTGCAGATAAGCTTGCTGATGTTATTAAGGAAGGCACTTCAGCGTCCCCGATCAGAGCGTCATCAGGAAGCCAGGGTCAACGTCAAAAAGGAGGGAGCCAGAATCCAGCTCTGAAGAGGAGGAATCTTCTTCCGAGGAAGAGGCTGAGCCCCTTATTAAGAAGGAAAGGGTGGAGGAGCCTCAGAAACCAGCGTCCCCTAAGGCATCTAAGCCATCTGAGGGTAGTTCTGAGGAGACCTCAGCGGAGACTTCTGAAGAGACTTGCGAGGGGCCAACTCAGGAGACGTCCGAGGAGACTACAGATAGAAGCTCCGAAGAATCCGAGCCTTCTAAGGCCTAACTGTAATAACCCCAATTTTTGGAATTTTTGAAACCCTAATGGTGAAGGGTATCACAAAGATAGCCTACAGGAAATTCAGAAGGGGAAAGAAGTTTTTTAAGAAAGGTGGAAGTACTGATAAGAAAGGGTTCAGAAAGTATGAAGGCAAAAGTGCAAAGTCTGACAGAGGAGACAACTCAAAAGTCAAATGCTACAATTGTGGTAAAAGAGGCCACATATCTCCTGACTACAAGAAAGGAAAGAGTGACAAATGCAAGACACTTATCATAAAGAAGAAAAGCTAGACAGACTCTTCAAATTCTGAAGATGAGGTGAATCATGCTTTAATGGCAAATGCTGATGGCAGCCCTGAAACTGCTGAATTGAAGGTACCTCAAACAACTTATGCTTTTCATACTGATGATATTACTGAGTTGAGATTATATCTTACAACCATGTTTATTAGCTACAGAGATCAAACTTTAACATGTGAAAGATTAACTTCTGAAAATCTTGCTTATAAGAAAATGAATGATTATTTAGAAAGAGTTAGTTATGTTCTATCAAACTCAGAATGAGAGAGATGATGCTTTTTATGTTAGAGATAAATTGCTAAAATTGAATAAATCTCTCAAAACTGAGTTAGAAAAAGAAAAAGAGATTATCAGGACTTGGACTAACTCTGGCAGGACAACTCAGAATTTATTAAGTAGTGGAAACTGGAAAGAGGACTTAGGTTATGGATATAATAAAAGTGAAAAAGGAACTGAACAAATTGAGCCCATTATTGTTAAACAAACTGTTAAGCCAAAGGTAAATCATGTTAATTTTGTAGCTAAAACTGAAAAGTCTGATTCTGAAAAGTTGAAAGAGTCTGTGATAGAAGTTAAGGAGAAGTCAACTTCTGACAAATTAGAACAAGATAAACCAGCTGAAGTCAACATAGGCTTAATGACAAAGAACAGCTTAAGCATAAGCTGAAAGAAATAAGGAATGTCAACAAGGTTAAAGTAGCTAGGAAAAATAGGAATGGAAAGGAAGGTGAGAATAAAAACAATAATTATATGCCTGTTCCTAATGCTCATAGAAAGAAATGTTATAACTGTGGAAACTCTAACCATCTTTCTTCTTTTCGCAGGAAGAATAAGAATATAAACTCCTTACCTCCTAAGTCAGGAGTTAAGAGTCACTCTGTTAGGTTTAAGCCACAAAATCCTTGTTTTCATTGTGGAAGTTTATGGCATTCCATTTATACTTATAAGGAATATCATAGTTTATACTATGATTATTATCAAATAAAACCTTCTTTGAAGAATGTTGCTTTAATTTTCTTCTAGTGTAAAGTCTGATATAAGTTCTGATAAACAGCATGTTAACATAAACTCTGATATTAAATCCGCTGCAAATGCTAACAAACTTAAAAAGGCCAAAGGATCCAAGCAAGTCTGGGTCCTTAAAACTAACCATTAGTGGTCTTTGTGATTGCAGGGCAACAGGAAAAACATCCTAGTACTGGATAGTGGATGTTCAGGACATATGACTGGAAATAAAGCCCTGCTCTCAGACTTTATGGAGAAAGCAGACCCAGGAGTTTCTTATGGAGATGGCAACATGGGAAAAACTATGGGATATGGCACTATTAATCTTGGGAATGTCATCATTAAAACAGTAGCTCTTGTCTCATGACTTAAATACAATCTGATGAGTGTAAGTCAAATCTGTGACAGAGGATATCATGTGGATTTCTTTGAAGAACACTGTGAAGTTGTAAGCAATATTACAGTGTTGTGTGACCTAACATAGATGCTTTCAGATGAGTTATAAGGATTTTGAATTCTCTTTTCAGCTATTTCTAGATATTCAACAACACGTGTTCTGGAAATAGGATATGTATCATCTTTCCATTTAGCATTCTAGATTGCATCAAAATTATCTTGCTTCTTCTTGGCATCAAACTCCTTCAGCTTATGTTTCCTCACATGAGTAGGCATATCTTCAAGGAAGAAAAGATCAGCCTCAGGATCTATAAGAGCATTTTTAATATCAGCTTCTTCACCATCATTAGATTCTCCCCTTGCAACTGGATCTTGAACTAACTGCTGAACTTCATCACCAACTTCAGCATGTAAAATAGAATCAGAAATTGGTGCAGTATGTGAACCAACAACTTCAAAAGCTTCCATACCATCAGCAGTTAACTCCACATCTTCAAAAATTGTACATAAATGAACTGAAGCTTCTAAATTTACTTCCAGAATCTCAGTTCCTGTAGAGTGCTGTTGTGACCCTGTAATGGATGAAACTTTATGAATGGACTATTGTGCTACTACATTTTCAACAACAATAGGGATTACTTCAGGTGGTGGAATAGTAGAGTGAATGGACTATTTTTCAGCAAAAACAGGGATTGCTACATTTGGTGGAATACTAAATTGAATGGACTGCAGGAAAACATCAGTACTTAGAACTGCAGGGAGATTATCAGCACTTGGTATATCGAAGTTTATCAAAGGGTCAACACACTGTTGTTCAGCAGCTGTTTCTTGTGTACTCTGTGCACCTGGAAAATATGACAAGTAACACTTAATCCCTATATTCTTTTAAAGTAGTCTCACTATGTAATAACCCCAATTTTTGGAATTTTTGAAACCCTGATGAATAGTAACTTTTGCTGATGATGCTGATTAAGGAAAATTATCAGACCCCACTATATAAGAGTACTGTTATGGAAATTCTAAGATCGTATTAGTATTCCATAAAGTAAATAAGTGTATGTAAAGATCGTCAAAATCCAAATTCAAACACTTTGATTTTTTCCGAAAAATCCACCAGATACTGAAAGAATTGAGTATAAGGTAACATGATAAAAAGGATTTAAATTCAAGGATTATAAGAGAGGATCATAAAAGGAATATAAAATATTGAGAAAGGTTAGGGGAACCCAAGTAATAAGATCCCGGATATGATCCCTCAAACGATAAACGAGAACGAAAGTTATGCGAACCGTAAAAAAAATAAGCGACCAAGAGACAAGCTTGAACAAGAAGACAAGGATTGTGACATCATCACACTACAAGGAGAAGACATGTGGCAATAGGAAGACAAAAGCATGGTGACATAAGCATGACAAGGAGAAGTGTTTTGTTGGATGATTCTAGGCCAAGTAAAAGTTACCATGGTAAATTCCATGTAACCAAGCTAAACACCACACAAAAACACCAAGCAAGCAAACAATTCATTTTCTCTCTTTTTCTTCATGAAGCTCTCGGCCCTTTCCCTTTTTCAAAGAAGAAAAATTGCAAAATTCAAGCTTCACTCCATAAACAAATCCAAGGTAATTTCCTTAGCTTCTTGATGATTAGATAAGCATATCCTAGGATTTTAAGCTTCCAATTCTTCATGAATCTCTTCCAATAATTCAAGGAAGAAGATGGTGAATAGTAACTTTCAAAAATTAACTTTAGTTTTCTTGAATTTTTATGAAAGTTTAAGGTTATACAAGCAAGGATCAAGGTTCCTTTAGGCATTCAAAGCTCTTGTGTTGTGTTAAGAAGCTTCAAGAAGGTATAAACTCCAAACCCTAGCTTTAGTTTTGAGTATTTAGGAATGGTTATGATTGATATAGTATATGAGAAGCATGATGCTTGTCTGTTTAAAGTTTGGTTGAGTTTGTAGAGATTTTGATGGTTGAATCTTGGTTATTAGTTAATGAACCTTAATATGGTTAGTAGCTTTTGTTGTGATTGAATGAGTTGGATAAAACATGAAGTAATGGACTGATTTAGTGAGGTTTGGAGGGATTTTGGTTGTAATGATGATTGTGGGTTGATTTTTGGATTGATTGGAGTAGTTAAAATTTGGTAATCGCGTAAACATAGCCGTCGTAATGCCCGATTTACCTTTGACTGTTTTTGTTCTTAACATCAGGACCCGTGAACTCACTATTAGGTTTTGACCATTGCCATGATTAGATAGTTCATGTTGCGAGCTTCGTTTTGATATGTGGTTCGCTTGAATCCGATGTACGGTTTAGGAGAAACGACCATTTTAAGTAACGGCATTTCGCGAACGAACCATTACCCCTCGCCTTACTTTGAAACCTTGGTTAAGACCCTTAAATGACTAATTGGAGTATGAAACAATTATGTAAAGTGGGTTAGGCAGTTGGAAGAGTACTCGCGAAAGAATTGCCTTAAAATTCTTAATGGTTAATTTATTAAAAATGGTGGAGCCGAGGGTATTCGAGCGACTTAAGTGAATCGTTAAGCGCAAAAGTGAACGTTAGGGTCTAATTGGTTAAAGTCTAGATTCTTAAGCGACTTTGGTTTAATTCCAACTTATATGTTGTTTATAGGTTACCAGACTCATCCCAGGCTTTTACCACACCCAGTCGCTCAGGCAAGTTTTCTACCCGTTATACTGTTGTTGTGATGTAAATATATGTATATGCATTATCTTGTGATAAGTGCATGATTGTTATTAGCAAATCTTGCGATATATTGGAGCATGTGATATGGTATATATGCATGTCTATTTCGTAATCTTGATATCTAATTGTTGATTCAAATGCTTATAAGTTGCATAATACTTATTCTAGAGATAAGCAGTAGTTGCGTATAACCTTAGTATAGGGGACCTAAAGGTGAACATATTTCTAAACCGGGAGTCGATGTTCCCGAGTATAATATATATATATATATATATGGATATAGTTTTCAAAACTAATAATTGAATAAGGTTTATTCGATAACTTTATTTTATTTAATGAATATTATTTTGAATATTCATTTGAGGACTTATGACTCCGCTTATTTTAATTAATGAATATTATTTTGAATATTCATTCGAGGACTTATGAATCCGCTTATTTTATTTAATAAATAATATTTTGAATATTCATTCGAGGACTTATGACTCCGCTTATTTTATTAAATAATATTCTTTATTTTATTATAGAATAATGTTTCGATATTTCAAACTTATTTTCGAGCATTCAAATAAAGATCGTACTTTCGTATAAGTATATCTTTGGTTATTTATTTTTCATTTCAAGTATGAGTTTTAAAACTTCTAATTCAATTATTTTTATAAGGATTATCCTTATGGGAATATTATTTAAATAATAATATTAAGATATTTTCTAATGTATCGGGACTGATTTATTTCATTAAATCAACATTACTCCAAACATTCTTAAAAATGTTTTCGAGTCTTCAAAATGATTTTAAAAGTTAGAGCGGATCCCAAAACTCATTTTTATATTTAAGATCTTCCTTTCGAAGGGGATTTAAATACTCGCTCAAAACCTGAGGGATCCGGCTCTGTGGTGTATTTTATATTCGCAACGAGGTTGATGTTTTGAGAAAACATCTTGATTACTTGCCCAACATTCGGGAAGTAAGTCCATCTATTTGAGTCCGCATAAGCAACATGGGCTCAGTGGGCGTCCATGAAAGTGTAAGTGGCTCAGTGGGAGTCCATCAATGCGTAAGTGGCTGAGTGGCAGTCCAGCATAGGTCCAAATGCGGCCAGGGTGATGACCAGGGGGGAATTCGTCCATCTACTAGTAGAAAAGGTTACTTATTGGTATCTTTGCCTGATCAGCAAGATATCAGGTTTATGCCAAGGTTTTCTCCTTTCCAAATTCATTGGATATTACAACTCTGTTTATAATTTTCATAACAGAGGTTTTTAAGGAGTGTATGAAATGTATATATATATAGGTGTATATATATATCGGGACTTAATAAAGTATCTCGTAACTTCATTATTTATAATGATATTTAAAGGATTGAATCTATTCAAATCTTATCTTGTAGTCTCATCTATGTGATGAACTTTTGAAACGGATTATACCTTGAACGGTGGTAGTTCAAGTAGTATTCGGAAAAGATATAAGTATATTGGAGTATCTCGTAACTTCACCTTTTCAACTTATATCTGGTTAATGATTATCTTATATATGAGAAAAACATTGAGACAAGGTTAGATATATGAGATCACCTTGCAACGATATTTTTATACAGTTATAAACTGGAACTCTGTGTATATTATGCATGGCCGAGGATTTCAAAGATTTTGAAAAGTATATATAAATATATACTAAATATTAATGCGACTTGGTCGCATTAAGAGGTCAAACTTGGTTCAATTCTTCTTGACCAAGACTTTCATGAGTGCTATGAGAATGCTCATATATTGTTAATCATTATACATATTATTTTGGTGGGCTTGTTGCTCACCCTTGCTTTCTTCTTTCATCACACAACAACAGCTAGACAAGATGAACAGGATCAACCTCCTAATTCGCGAGTGGATAGGAAACGTTTCGCAGTTTCCTGTAGGCGTTGATGCCGCCGTAGCTGAGGTAGGAACTACCAATAGGCTAGGTTTTCAACTACTGAAGAACCAGACTTATGTATATTATGAATTGTAATAATGGCAAGGAATATGTAAATTATTCAGAAACCCTTTTGAGGTGTAATGACTTATAATTGTGGAATAAAATGACTTGTGTTATTTTTGGTATTCATCTCTGAGACTATAACTTGTGGCGTGTGTGTATATTATGGGGTCACAGTACGCAGTAGTTGGTTGACTGTTAAGATTAAGTATTGATAAGGGAAATGGAACTCGTGACAACCTGAATCCCCAACCCCGGATTTGGGGGTGTTGCAGAAATGGTATCAGAGCTAAGCGTTATAAACCTCAGAGATGATGTGGCGTTAAGATAATAAGTTCACTAAGATAATAAGAACTCTTGCCAAGTTCATAGTCGGGCTACCTAACGTAGTACTGACAGTTAAAACCCTAATGGGAACCCTTATAAATATCGTGATAGAAGCGTAATTCGTTATCGTATATGGTAGCGGGACTCCGAACCCTGAAGTTAAAGAGCAATAATATGATGATGTTTTACTACATATTGGGGATCAGATTGTGGATCCAATAGAGCATCCTAACGAGGGACCGGATGATGTTCATATTGAGGATGTAGCGGTTGAGGATGTTGTCCTAGAAGGGATTGTTGTTGAGGAGGATCCCGTGTGGGATCCTGACAAGAATGAATAAAGGACCACCGAGGAATTGATAACCATGGTTAGGGAAACTACAGAGGTAGGATTGGTCGGTCACTACCGGAGGTTCGTTCAAGTTCGTAAAGATGGTAGCCCCTTTAACGCGGCTTACTCATAAGACTGAGAAGTTCGAATGGACAAAGAAATTCGAGAACAGCTTTCAAAAACTGAAGCAAAGGTTGGTGACGGCTCCTATGTTGGCGTTGCCGGATGGAAAAAGGAGATTTTGTGATTTGTATTGACGCTTCGCATAAGGAATTAGGGTGCTCTTATACAGCACAAGGTAATCGCGTACGCGTCAAGACAATTAAGGGAATATAAAATTCGATATCCCCACCCATGAGCTTAGGCTCGTGGCAATAGTTTTGCCCTAAAGATTGGAGGCACTACTCGTATGGAGAGAAGTGCGAGATTGACACAAGCCATAAGTGCTCTAGTGCATTTTCACGTAGAAAGAGCTCAACATGCGCCAGAGGAGGTGGTTAGAGCTAATCAAGGATTATGATAATGAGATTCTTTATCATCCAGGGAAAGCCAAAATGGTGGCTAATGCCCTTAGTATAAAGGAGAGACTCAAGATGAAAATGTCTTTGGGAGAGTTGATAAGAGATTTTGAGAAAATGGAAATAGAAGTGAAGTTAACCGGAGCCGGTACCGAAACATTGTTTGAGATTGCAATATAGCCCGAATTATCGAAAAAGATCAAATTGTGCCAAGAAAAAGTGATGAATGAAGGCAGAGAGTCAATGACTGGAGAAGAGATTAATACCAAGAAAGATGATAAGGGAATAACGAGGTATTCCTACAGAATTTGGGTTCCAAATGTTTAAGAGCTGAAGGACTGGATCTTAGATGAAATCCATAGCTCGAGGAATAATACTTAGGGCAAACCCCGAATGTGATAGTCAGGGAGGTTGCCATTAAGAAAGAAGGAGCCCATAACATAATAAAGTGGAAAACAAGAATTTTAACGTATAAGATAACCCCAGGTATGGGAGAAGGATGAAACATTTCATACTAAGGAAACAGAAAGTCGAGTAAGGAAAGGAGACCCGAGACGGTACTCCTATACGGCAATTCATGGACCTGTCTAAAAATAACTTAGACTATTATCCCCAACCACCACCCTGAGGAGACAGTGCATTGGGAAATTCTTTCAGGACCTTTAAGTTGCTAAGCTCTCAGAGTTCCAAGGAACAAGCGAACCCAGTAGAGGCGAGATCCTAGCTAAAGGAAATATAGGAATCATTTGAGATTCTAAATGATGGACGAATCACAAAAGACTGGTTTTGTCACTTACCCTCCTAAGAGAGAGGCCATCCGTTGGTGAAAGACCAAGAAAGGCACAGAGCCAGAGGTTAGAATAAACTGATTAAAGTTCAGTCAATTATTTTCGGGAAAGTAATTCCCAAGGTTTTGGAGATAGTGTAAAAGCTTTAGAGCCAGAACAAAGGCGGACGAGTATGATGAATTATGAAGCTAAGTTTTAAAAGTTTTAAGGATTCGTTCTGAGGACAAGAATCCCGGAACGACGTGATGTTTGAAGTCAATGATTAGTGGGTTCATAAAATGATTGTAAGAAAAAGGAAAATAAAGAGAAGCTGAAGTGGGAAGAAATAAAAAGGCAATACAGTTTGAGGAATGATAAGGGAGTTGGGTATGAGGAAACCCTAAAGACTCGTAGCAATAGAAATAGAAAAGTATGTAATCGTTAGGATGAGGGTGATTCACTATGAGTTAAAGTTGATGGTCGAAGGCATAAGAGATACATATATTTTATCCCCTGTAAGTTGGGAGGATTCGAGGAAACCTTGAGATAGTTCGAAGGATAAATAATGAGACGCGGATAGACTGAGGAGACAAGAAGGTAAGAAATTAGGAAAATTGGATGAAGGAAGTGACCTTCAAGAATGTGAAGGGTAAGACCGGTGGCATGATACCCAGAAAGGGAGATGCGGTATGAAAGATATCCCAACATTGAGATGACTGTTGAGATGAACAACAAAAGTAAATAAGGAATTATTAAGAAGAAGTTCACGTTGAACATGACCAATATCTTCCAGAACATCCTTGTTATCGTTACCAAATTAGGCAAGAAAAGCGGATAACCGTTGTTATCTTTTGAAGGCCATATTGATTGACCTCATTTTGAATACAGATGTTATTATGAAATTAGGCATATACTATCGAGGTGGGAATGATTGAATAAGACACCCTTATTAGGGATATATGACTTGATTTATCCATGGAAGGATGCATGTACCTTTTTAAAGGTGGAATTAAGGTTAGAACATCTGTAACTTAAAATGAATCCTAGGGGAAACCCTTAATAGGGATAGTATGAGTTTTGACAGTATGAATTGGAAAGGATTAAGGTAACAACAACCTTTAAGGATTAGTGGAGAAATTGTTCAGAAGTGTATAAATAATGGTTCTAGTATTAGTAAATGGTATCTTGATATGCCATGTGCCTAGGGTGTACCTGATAAAGGATTTAAGGATAACCTTAGAGGTTTTACAAGGAGAAAGGTAATATTCAAAGTTCTCAAGAATAGAAATTTTGATGAAGCAAATATGGCGTAAATATAATAATGCCAGGTGGGCACGTGTTAAACCATAAGAAGTATAGATTGAACCAATGAAGGTCAGAATTGTTAAAGCAAGAAGGGCCCAAGATAAAAGACGTCCTAGGTATGATCGAGAGTCAGCCATGATAATTATTACATTTAAAGACTAAGGCAGTGACTTATGGAAAAAAATGGAGATTTTTTTTTATTATTTTATCACAAGGACTTAAGAAAAGCATTTTCACATAAGCAGTGATTTGAAATGAGGTAGAAAATTAAGTTGGAGGTGGTTAAAATGACATTGATTATAAGGAAATTTTATTATCAGGAAAGGCCAAAGAGGTGGCCGACACTTTAAGTGTAAGAGGACAATTATAGGCGCTCGTGCCAGAGGAATACAGTGATGATGGTTAAAGCCGTGAAGATTGTATTATGGTTTGAAAGATTGACATTCCTTCTGATGATTGTGCGATACTCAACCGTGATAGTAGTTTGGTAAAGATTTAATTTATGTAATTGTCGTGAGTGGGCTATCTAACTTATAAGGTCATATCTTGAGATAAGCCGGGACCATGTTACGAAAGGTCTAAACGAACCTTTGAGCTTTATGTCTCCTAATAAAGACATATGGCTAATAATGGTATTAACCTGCTATCGTTGCTTTGATTGAAACTCTTCTGCAATTTTATCTGCTTCTTGTCATGAATGTACGTCAGGATCAGGAGTGTTCTTCATGAATCATGAATGGTGATTATGTTACCTCCTTAGAAGAATTCTATACGACATGTATGGACTCCGTATGGTTAGATATTAAGATTTCATGGAAAGTGAATGACGACAGTAGGTCAGTGGTGGACCATAGTAATGCAACAATGATTCTGCGAGTAATGAGCCGACTACAACCGTGAGAGTTGTATTGGAATGGATGTTGAGATTGAGTACCACTAATTGGGTCGTGTTGACGTATAAGTTATCTTTGATAGAAAAACGAGGTCGATTATTTACCTATTGAATACTTATTCCTTCTTATCAATACAGAGTTGTATTACTATACGAGGAAGGTTGTTGTGCAAGCATAGAATTCTAGTAACGATGATATCTAGAACGAGATCCCAGATTCGATTTTCGATGACGAGGGAGTTTCAAAGGTGATTGTGTATAAGCTCGAGCAAGAGCATGGGTCCATAGAATGATGGACAGAATAGAAAAAATATTTAGGCATGTAAAATATGATGTTATAATACTTGATGTTGATATATATACGTATATGTTTTGTTCTCCTATGACAAACCTCTATAGTTCAGGGGTAGATTCCAAGCCAGATATTTTGTGGCAGTATTCTTTTCATATACAATTCTCTTCAATTCGTTCTTTTCTCTCCTTTTCATTTTGTATAAGCTGAGAAGAACAACCCTTCCAGAAGGGGAGGTATTGCCGAATGACTATCTATCTGTGTGATAGAAGCCTAGTAGGATACCACATGTTGTTTAATTGCTTGTCAAGTACTAAAGGCTGGCCACCTTCTGTACTAACTATGCAATAGAACAAGTGTTCATGATCATAGTGATCTCTCTATAAATTCTTTTACTTCTATACGAAGGACCAATCTTTCGAAGATGGAGGCAGCTAGAGATGAAGTGGTACCAAGTACGGTGGTATTCCAATTCTAACGCGTTCGTGATACTAAGGTTGACGCGATTATTAAAAGGTTATAAAACTCTAGCGAGTAATGGTATATCTAGAATAGTATTCAGTACGGAAGATAGTACCGATTACGCACTGGAAAAGAATGGGTATTGAGAAGCAAAAGCTATAATGCTAGAAGCTATGATGATAGTCTGTGCAATAGACTTGAAAGAATTTGGAATGATCACTTAATGCGGATTGAGTTTTCTTATGATAATAGATCATATGTCAGTATCGAGATATCGCCTTATGAGATCCTTGGGGGAAGACAATGTCGATCTCCCTTATATTAGGATGAAGTTGTAGAGCACAAGATGCTCGGACCCACAGTAGTCCAAAGGACCAAGGATATAATAGATCTAATCAGAGGACGGCTGGTAGTAGCCCAAGATGGACATAAGAAGTATGTTGATTTGAAATGAAAGAACAAAGAATAGGAAGTAGGGGACCTAGTGATGTTATAGGTATTCCCTTAGAAAGGATGGATGAGGTTTGGAAAGAAAGGAAAGCTAAGCCCACGAATTGTTGGACCCTTGGATATATTAAGACGTATTGGGAAGTTAGCACATGAGCTAGCCCTACCCCCGAACATGTAGCAAGTTCATAACGTGTTCCACGTATCAATGTTAAGGAAGTGTAATTCGGATGCCAGACAAATAGGGACATATGAGCGCATAGACATGCAACCGGACGTAACCTATATGGAGCAACCAGGAAGGGTTATAGATTGAAAAGAAACAAGTGCTTAGGAGAAGGGTTATCAAACTAGTCAGAGTTTGATGGTAGAACCACAGCGTGGGAAAATTTACTTGAGAGTTAGAAAGTGCAATGCTAAGAGAGTATCCCTATTCATTTTCTATCTGATTCCGGGACGGAATCCTTTTAAGGAGGGGAGACTGTAATAACCCCAATTTTTGGAATTTTTGAAACCCTGATGAATAGTAACTTTTGCTGATGATGCTGATTAAGGAAAATTATCAGACCCCACTATATAGGAGTACTGTTATGGAAATTCTAAGATCGTATTAGTATTCCATAAAGTAAATAAGTGTATGTAAAGATCGTCAAAATCCAAATTCAAACACTTTGATTTTTTCTGAAAAATCCACCAAATACTGAAAGAATTGAGTATAAGGTAACATGATAAAAAGGATTTAAATTCAAGGATTATAATAGAGGATCATAAAAGGAATATAAAATATTGAGAAAGGTTAGGGGAACCCAAGTAATAAGATCCCGGATATGATCCCTCAAACGATAAACGAGAACGAAAGTTATGCGAACCGTAAAAAAAATAAGCGACCAAGAGACAAGCTTGAGCAAGAAGTCAAGGAATGTGACATCATCACACTACAAGGAGAAGACATGTGGCAATAGGATGACAAAAGCATGGTGACATAAGCATGATAAGGAGAAGTATTTTGTTGGATGATTCTAGGCCAAGTAAAAGTTACCATGGTAAATTCCATGTAACCAAGCTAAACACCACACAAAAACACCAAGAAAGCAAACAATTCATTTTCTCTCTTTTTCTTCATGAAGCTCTCGGCCCTTTCCCTTTTTCAAAGAAGAAAAATTGCAAAATTCAAGCTTCACTCCATAAACAAATCCAAGGTAATTTCCTTAGCTTCTTGATGATTAGATAAGCATATCCTAGGATTTTAAGCTTCCAATTCTTCATGAATCTCTTCCAATAATTCAAGGAAGAAGATGGTGAATAGTAACTTTCAAAAATTAACTTTAGTTTTCTTGAATTTTTATGAAAGTTTAAGGTTATACAAGCAAGGATCAAGGTTCCTTTAGGCATTCAAAGCTCTTGTGTTGTGTTAAGAAGCTTCAAGAAGGTATAAACTCCAAACCCTAGCTTTAGTTTTGAGTATTTAGGAATGTTTATGATTGATATAGTATATGAGAAGCATGATGCTTGTCTGTTTAAAGTTTGGTTGAGTTTGTAGAGATTTTGATGGTTGAATCTTGGTTATTAGTTAATGAACCTTAGTATGGTTAGTAGCTTTTGTTGTGATTGAATGAGTTGGATAAAACATGAAGTAATGGACTGATGTAGTGAGGTTTGGAGGGATTTTGGTTGTAATGATGATTGTGGGTTGATTTGTGGATTGATTGGAGTAGTTAAAATTTGGTAATCGCGTAAACATAGATGTCGTAATGCCCGATTTACCTTTGACTGTTTTTGTTCTTAACATCAGGACCCGTGAACTCACTGTTAGGTTTTGACCATTGCCATGATTAGATAGTTCATGTTGCGAGCTTCGTTTTGATATGTGGTTCGCTTGAATCCGATGTACGGTTTAGGAGAAACGACCATTTTAAGTAACGGCGTTTCGCGAACGAACCATTACCCCTCGCCTTACTTTGAAACCTTGGTTAAGACCCTTAAATGACTAATTGGAGTATGAAACAATTATGTAAAGTGGGTTAGGCAGTTGGAAGAGTACTCGCGAAAGAATTGCCTTAAAATTCTTAATGGTTAATTTATTAAAAATGGTGGAACCGAGGGTATTCGAGCGACTTAAGTGAATCGTTAAGCGCAAAAGTGAACGTTAGGGTCTAATTGGTTAAAGTCTAGATTCTTAAGCGACTTTGGTTTAATTCCAACTTATATGTTGTTTATAGGTTACCAGACTCATCCCAGGCCTTTTACCACCCCCAGTCGCTCAGGCAAGTTTTCTACCCGTTATACTGTTGTTGTGATGTAAATATATGTATATGCATTATCTTGTGATAAGTGCATGATTGTTATTAGCAAATCTTGCGATATATTGGAGCATGTGATATGGTATATATGCATGTCTATTTCGTAATCTTGATATCTAATTGTTGATTCAAATTCTTATAAGTTGCATAATACTTATGCTAGAGATAAGCAGTAGTTGCGTATACCCTTAGTATAGGGGACCTAAAGGTGAACATATTTCTAAACCGGGAGTCGATGTTCCCGAGTATAATATATATATATATATATATATTTATTTATTTATATATATATGGATATAGTTTTCAAAACTAATAATCGAATAAGGTTTATCCGATAACTTTATTTTATTTAATGAATATTATTTTGAATATTCATTTGAGGACTTATGACTCCGCTTATTTTAATTAATGAATATTATTTTGAATATTCATTCGAGGACTTATGAATCCGCTTATTTTATTTAATAAATAATATTTTGAATATTCATTCGAGGACTTATGACTCCGCTTATTTTATTAAATAATATTCTTTATTTTATTATAGAATAATGTTTCGATATTTCAAACTTATTTTCGAGCATTCAAATAAAGATCGTACTTTCGTATAAGTATATCTTTGGTTATTTATTTTTCATTTCAAGTATGAGTTTTAAAACTTCTACTTCAATTATTTTTATAAGGATTATCCTTATGGGAATATTATTTAAATAATAATATTAAGATATTTTCTAATGTATCGGGACTGATTTATTTCATTAAATCAGCATTACTCCAAAGATTCTTAAAAATGTTTTCGAGTCTTCAAAATGATTTTAAAAGTTAGAGCGGATCCCAAAACTCATTTTTATATATAAGATCTACCTTTCGAAGGGGATTTAAATACTCGCTCAAAACCTGAGGGATCCGGCTCTGTGGTGTATTTTATATTCGCAACGAGGTTGATGTTTTGACAAAACATCTTGATTACTTGTCCAACATTCGGGAAGTAAGTCCATCTATTTTAGTCGGCATAAGCAACATGGGCTCAGTGGGCGTCCATTAAAGTGTAAGTGGCTCAGTGGGAGTCCATCAATGCGTAAGTGGCTGAGTGGCAGTCCAACATAGGTCCAAATGCGGCCAGGGTGATGACCAGGGGGAATTCGTCCATCTACTAGTAGAAAAGGTTACTTATTGGTATCTTTGCCTGATCAGCAAGATATCAGGTTTATGCCAAGGTTTTCCCCTTTCCAAATTCATTGGATATTACAACTCTGTTTATAATTTTCATAACAGAGGTTTTCAAGGAGTGTATGAAATGTATATATATAGGTGTATATATATATCGGGACTTAATAAAGTATCTCGTAACTTCATTATTTATAATGATATTTAAAGGATTGAATCTATTCAAATCTTATCTTGTAGTCTCATCTATGTGATGAACTTTTGAAACGGATTATACCTTGAACGGTGGTAGTTCAAGTAGTATTCGGAAAAGATATAAGTATATTGGAGTATCTCGTAACTTCACCTTTTCAACTTATATCTGGTTAATGATTATCTTATATATGAGAAAAACGTTGAGACAAGGTTAGATATATGAGATCACCTTGCAACGATTTTTTTATACAGTTATAAACTGGAACTCTGTGTATATTATGCATGGCCGAGGATTTCAAAGATTTTGAAAAGTATATATAAATATATACTAAATATTAATGCGACTTGGTCGCATTAAGAGGTCAAACTTGGTTCAATTCTTCTTGACCAAGACTTTCATGAGTGCTATGAGAATGCTCATATATTGTTAATCATTATACATATTATTTTGGTGGGCTTGTTGCTCACCCTTGCTTTCTTCTTTCATCACACAACAACAGCTAGACAAGATGAACAGGATCAACCTCCCAATTCACGAGTGGATAGGAAACGTTTCGCAGTTTCCTGTAGGCGTTGATGCCGCCGTAGCTGAGGTAGGAACTACCAATAGGCTAGGTTTTCAACTACTGAAGAACCAGACTTATGTATATTATGAATTGTAATAATGGCAAGGAATATGTAAATTATTCAGAAACCCTTTTGAGGTATAATGACTTATAATTGTGGAATAAAATGACTTGTGTTATTTTTGGTATTCATCTCTGAGACTATAACTTGTGGCGTGTGTGTATATTGTGGGGTCACAGTACGCAGTAGTTGGTTGACTGTTAAGATTAAGTATTGATAAGGGAAATGGAACTCGTGAGAACCCGAATCCCCGACCCCGGATTTGGGGGTGTTACACACTACTCCTCACACCATACAGCTCATGACTTTGAATAGTCAGAGTTTCCTCACAAGGATTACTAAATCCTGTCTTTCATCTACCTCTCCTTTTGTCAAGAAGGATCATGCCTCTCTTAAACTCTATTTTTCTCTAAATTTTTTCACACAACTCACAAAATAGCTTAGATAATTTGTCCAACATAAATAAGAGGTGGCTAAAGAAGGGTGGTCTGTGGTCATACAACTAGAAGTAGTCCTTAAATAAGGTCTAGAAATAATCATACCAACTGGATTTTTAACATGCATAATAAATGCTGAAAATACCAACCAGTATTTAGAATAAATACTGATAAAGTAAAAATAGTATTTATATCTTGTGAATCTCAAGTTTTAACTTCTTTCCAGATATTCAGTGGTGGTACTGATAAAATATCAGAAGACGGTGGGGATGAATGAATTCTGCCTTCAGCATCTATAATTAAAGTAACTGCAGCAGTAGTAAAACCTTCATTACAATTTTGATGCAATGGTTATTTTGTAGCTTGAGAATCAGGAGTTGTTGTATGACTTTGACGACCAGGTTCTTGTGTACTTTTATCCATAATTGCAGTAATAGACTCCTCAGCAGATGCTTCATCATGCCATTGTTGAAGGGATTTCAGTTAGAGGCTCATTTTCTTCAACATCTGCTGCACTACTTTGAGGTCCAGGTTTTTATGTGATTGGATCAGGAGATACAACTGTTGTACCCCTTTGAGATAGAGGTTCTTGTGTGCTTGATCCAGGGAAGAGACCTTTCCATTGCAGCCTCTTGACACTAGCTTTAACTTGCTCATGAGAGACTTCTCTTGCTCTCTTCTCTATATTTTCTTTATTAGAGAATCAGACAGTTCCACAGGTGCCTTAGCAGTTGTATGGAACTCAGGATTTGGAGTAGATGCACTATGTATCTCCTCAGTAATTTTTTGTTTAATCTTGAGCAAGTTCTGATTGTAATATAATTTGACCAGTCTTCTTTTCTTTGGCCTTGGGCTTGTACCAACATCAAGATTTCTGGCACTATGAACAACATCAAGGGTTGTGCCCGCTTCAGTTGATAGTAGGACTGGTCTTAGGGAAGAACCAGGTGAAAACTTTTGGAAATATTGAAGATAAGGTAGCATTTTCCTCATCTGAATCTGATTCTAATCCAGCAAGCACAAGTTTCCTCTTGACAAATTATGAAAGTTTAGAAGAATGAGAAACTTGAGTTGCTTCACCTTTTGACTTAGCTACAACAGGATTTTTAGCTCTCTTAATCAAATCTTTCTCTCTTTTTACAACAAGTGTCTTTTGGGAGACACCTGAGGTGGCTTCTGTTTGAGATTGTTCTGGTGGTTGAGTTTATGTTTATGTTTGGGTTGTTGTGCTGGTGTGAGCTACAGGGGGGTTTCTAATACTAATTTCTTCCAGCTTAGCACTCTGACTGTTAAGCAAACCATAAATCTCAGGGTGTCTTGCCATAAGCAAGTTCCTAGGGAATAATAGCAACCTCAAGGGAACTAAATTCAACCATTTTTCATCTTGTGAAATAAGTCAGAAAAATCCCTTTTTGTCAATTTAAATACTAACACTATTTGATTAGAGGGGATATGTAATAACCTCAATTTTTGGAATTTTTGAAACCCTTATGAATAGTGTTTTGCTGATTATGCTGAATAAGAAAACTTTTCATGCCACACTATGTAGGGGCTCCTTTATTGATCTTCTGGGATATTATTAGTACTCTATATGATAAATAAATGTATGTAAAGATCGTCGGAATCCAAATTCGAACACTTTGATTTTTCCCCGAAAATCTACCAGATACAGAAAGAATTGAGTATAAGGTAACAGAATAAAAAGGATTTAAATTCAAGGATTAAAAGAGAGGATCATGAAAGGAATATAATGTATTGAGAAAGGTTAAAGAAACCTAAGTAATAAGATCCCGGGTATGATCCCTCAAACGATAAACGAAAACGAAAGTTAAGCGAACCGTATAACAGATCAGCGGTCATTAGGCAAACAATTAAGAGTTAATCAAGGAGGTTAGGGATGATGATGTCATCAAACCAACAAGAAGAGGACAAGTGTGGAGGGTGACATCACATGCTGACCAAAGCATGACATAAGGGAAAGAAGTGTGGTTGATTTATAACCACACAATTTTTCATGGTTAAAAATGATTAAAACAAAACAAAAGTCAACTAACCAAGGAAAATCAAAACAAATCACAAAAAACACAAAAGCTCTTCCCTTTTCTTCATCAAGCTCTCGGCCAAAATAAACACAGCAACTTCAAACTGCCATATCTCCTTCAATACTCACTCAAATATTGTGTTCTATAGCTCGTTGGAAAGATATTGAGATGACCTACAACCCTTGTTCACAAGTCTCGTCCAAATAAGCATGGTAAGACCCTCATGTTTACAGTTCTTTCAATCGGACTTTTAGAAACTTTAAAGCCTAACTTTGTGTTCTTGATTTCTTTGGAAAGATCAAGCTTGTAGGAGGCTCCATAAGGCTTCCTAGTAACTTTCCACCCTCCAAAAAAGGTATAAATCTTCACACCCTTTAGTAATAAGTTTGAATGGTGAAGTTTGGAGATGGTTTGGATGGATGAGTAGTAATTTGAATGATAAGCATGATTCGAGCTTAATTGTTAAGTAGTTTAGTTGAATTTGGAGATGTTATAATATATGATTGGATTGAGATCCTTCAGCTTATTATGACTGAAACAGTAGCATTGATGTGTATCTTGAGTTGTTGTTGATTGGTAGTTGGATTGATATGATTTGGAATGGTAAAAATTTGGGAAATCGCGTAAATATAGTCGTCGTAATGTCTGATTTACTTTAGACTGTTTTTGCTCTTAACATCAGGATCCGAGAGCTCCCTGTTAGGTTTTGACCATTGACATGATTAGATAGTTCATGTTACGAGCTTCGTTTTGATATGTAGTTCGTTTGAATCCGATGTACGGTTTAGGAGAAACGACCGTTTTAAGTAACGGTGTTTTGCGACCGAACCATTACCCCTCGCCTTACTTTGAAACCTTGGTTAAGGACCTTAAATGACTAATTGGGGTATGAAACATTTATATAAAGCGGATTAGACAGTTGGTAAGGTAGTCGCGAAAGAATCGCCTTAAAAACCTTAATGGTTAATTTATTAAAAATGGTGGAGCCGAGGGTACTCGAGCGACTTAAGAGAATCAGTAAGCGCAAAGCGAGCGTTAGAGTCTAATTTGGTTAAAGTATAGATTTACAAGTGACTTTGGTTTAATTCCAACTTATATGTTGTTTATAGGTTACCAGACTCGCCCCAAGCCATTTATAACCCCCAGTCGCTCAGGCAAGTTTTCTACCCGTTATACTGTTGTTGTGATGTAAATATATGTATATGCATTATCTTGTGATAAGTGCATGATTGTTATTAGCAAATTTTGCGATATATTGGAGCATGCTGATATGGTATATATGCATGTCTGTTTCGTAATCTGGTTATCTATCTGTTGATTTCAATGCTTATAGTTGCATAATACCTATGCTAGAAATAAGCAGTAGTTGCGTATACCCTTAGTACAGGGGACCCAAAGGTGAACATATTTCTAAACCGGGAGTCGATGTTCCCGAGTATATTATATATATATATTTATATATATATGGATATAGTTTTCAAAACTATTGATCGAATAAGGTTTATTCGATAACTTTATTTTATTTAATGAATATTATTTGAATATTCATTCGAGGACTTATGACTCTGTTTATTCTATTTAATGATTATTAATTGGATATTCATTTGAGGATGTATGACTCCGTTTATTTTATTTAATGAATATTATTTATAATATTCATTCAAGGTATTATGACTTCGCTTATTATTTAATAATATTCTTTATTTTATTAAAGAATAATATTTCGATAATCAAACTTATTTTCGATTACTCAAATAAAGATAGTACTTTCGTATAAGTATATCTTTGGTTATTTAATATTCATTTCAAGTATGAGTTTTAAAACTTCTACTTCGATTATTTTTATAAGGATTATCTTTATGAGAATATTATTTAAATAATAATATTCAGGTATTTCTAATATATCGGGACTGATTTATTTTAATAAATCAGCAGTACTCCGAACATTCTTAAAAATGTTTTCGAGTCTTCAAAATGATTTCTAAAAGTTAGGGTGGATCCCAAAACTCATTCTTTTATATTTAAGATCCTCCTTTCGAAGGGGATTTAAATACTCGCTCAAAACCCGGGGGATCCGGCTCTGTGGTGTATTTTACATTCGCAACGTGGTTGCTGTTTTGAGAAAACAATTTGATTACATGCCCAATGTTCGGGAAGTAAGTCCATCTAATTGAGTCGGCATAAGCGACAGGCCGGGGTACGGTCTATCAAAGTGTAAGTGGCTGGGTGGCAGTCCATCAACGCGTAAGAGGCCGGGTGGCGGTCCAGCACAAGGTCCTAATGAGGCCAGGGTGATGAGCGGTGGGGGATTCATCCATCTACTAGTAGAAAAGGTTACTTATTGGTATCTTTGCCTGATCAGCAAGATATCGGGTTTATGCCAAAATTCTTTCCTTTCCAAATTTATTGGATATTGCAACTCTGTTCATACTTTACATGACAGAGGTTTTCAGGAAACGTATGGGAGATATATATGAATATATATATATATATATCGGGACTTAATGAAGTATCTCGTAACTTCATTTCATTCAATAATATTTCAAAGATTGAATCTATTCAAGTCTTATCTTGTAGTCTCATCTTTGTGATGAACTTTTGAAACTAATTATAACTTGAACGGTGGTAGTTCAAGTAGTATTCGGAAAAGATATAAGTATATTGGAGTATCTTGTAACTTCATCTTTTAAAACTTATATCTAGTAAATGATTATCTTGTGCATGCCAAAGATATTCAGAAAAACGTTGAGACAAGGATAGATATATGAGATCACCTTGCAACGATATTTTTTATACAGTTATAAACTGGAACTCTGTGTATATAATACATGTCGGAGGATTTTAAAGATTGTGAAAAGTATATATGTATATATATACTGAATATTTTGCGACTTGGTCGCATTAAGATATCAGCTTGGTTCATTTCTTTTGACCAAGACTTTCATGAGTACTATGAGAATGCTCATATATTGTTAATCTTTATACATATTATTTTGGTGGGCTTGTTGCTCACCCTTGCTTTCTTCTTTCATCACACAACAACAGATAGAAAAGATGAACTGGACCAAGCTTCCAATTCGTAAGCGGTTAGGAAACGTTCCGCAGTTTTCTGGAAGTGTTGATGTCGATGTAGTTGAGGTAGGAATTACCAATAGGCTAGGCTTTCAACTTTTGATGTACCAGCCTTATGTATCTTTATGAATTGTAATAATGGAAAAGAAATGTAAAATTATTCCGAAACCTTTTTAAGGTGTAACGGTTTATAATTGTGGAATATAAGGACTTGTGATATCTTTGGGTATTCATCTCTGAGACTATAACTTGTGGTGTGTGTGTGTATATAGTGGGGTCACAGTACTCAGTAGTGGGTTGACTGTTAAGATTAAGTATTGGTAAGGGAAATGGAACTCGTGACAACCCGGATCCCCGACCCCGGATTTGGGGGTGTTACAGGATAGGGATATCAGGGAAACAAACATTTGAAATCAACTGACAGAATCTGGCATAATATACTATATTTCCATCAGCATTTATCCTATCATCTATAAAAGATAAGACTACTCTACCATAATCATAATTTGAACCATGAATTAGAGAGTACCTATATGTTGTGTCATGATGGGCAAGCCATCAAAATTAGAAGATTTGTTGTTGAAGGCCATTGTGATGCAGTCAAAGAAGAAATTCCACTCCTTCCTGAGCCCATTCCTCTTTAATTGACCAAGGTTATTCAAATCCTTGTCATATTAGTTTGAGGAGTTACAATCCTTGTTTAATTATTAAATTCAAACACAAGATTTGGAGACCTGTTAGCTCCTCCATCATCATAGACTCCAGTTCTCCATATAGCAAGCACTTGGTCACCAGAGATTGTGGGTGGAGCTGTGAGAGCAAACCCAATCTCACTGGATCTAAGAAAGTCCTGAAAAATAGGGAAATCAACATTCACACTGTTGTTAATCAGGATAGCAGAATAGTTGTTAGTCATAAACTTTGCACCACCATAATCGAATGGTTTAGAATCTATAGGTGAAGTCATGGTTAATTTGCAAGAACAAATTCCGAACAAAATTTAGGGTTTCAGAGTTTACAATTGAGAGAGGGTAAAGTAGCAGAGAGAAAAGTAATAAAGATAAGTAAAAGTGTTAATTGAAATCAAGAATTGATTTTATATAACACATCACTCCACTAATTCAGAAACACTTCAATTTAATGGGTCACGTGGCAGTATGTGATTGACTGCAAAAGTAATCATTTAAATGTGTGTTACTGCATGCACAATTCCCGAGAATAAAGTTTTGCATTAACTGAACGTGTTTCATATCCTTGCGACATCATGTAAACAACTGTAATCACAAACATTTACCTACTTGCAACTAACTACAACCCTGTAACTAAAATATTGAGTAAAATAATATTTGAATAAATTCAAAAATTATTATCAGAGTATAATAGGCAATCAACGTTTGATCATTATCAGTATTTAATCACAACTATCAGGATTTATCAGTCAGCACTAGTTTAACCAATATCAGAATTTAACAAGTACTGTCAGGATCTATTAGTCAAAACGGATTTGACTAATATCAGAGCTTATACACATAATCAGAGTTTAATCATGCATATACTGAATGAAATTAATTGCATATTTGGATGGCATCAGAATTTAACACTATTATCAATATCAAGCAAGTATTGATACATAATGATAAGATACCATACTCTAACTATCAGTAGTTATTTCTTAATTATTACAGTTTGAGAAATATCCTGTTATCATTCCCAATTCATTCACCAATCTTGTGAAAATGGCTTCATAGAGAGGCTTGATGAATATATCTACTAATTGCTGATCTGTTGGAACAGAGACCACTTCCACTGTACCTTCTTCCATATGCTCCCTTATGAAATGGTACCTAATGCTGATGTATTTAGTCATTCAATGCTGCACTGGATTTCCTGTTATTGTAATGGCACTTTGATTATCACAATATATAGGAATAGCATAATAGTCTATCCCATAATCCAGTAACTGATTCTTCATCCATAGAATATATGCACAATAGCTTCCTGTAACAATATATTCAGCTTCTACAGTTGTTGTGGAAACTGACTTTTATTTCTTGCTAAACCAAGAAACCAATCTACCACCAAAAAATTGGCAGCTTTCAGAAGTGTTTTTCTTGTCTATTTTGCATCTTACAAAATCAGCATCTAAATATCCAATTAGCTTAAAGTCTGAATCTCTAGGATACCATAATCGCAGATTCATGGTGCCTTTGAGATATTTAAAAATTCTTTTCACAGCTAATAAATGAGGTTCCCTTGGATCATCTTGGAACCTTGCACAGAGACAGGTAGCATACATGATATCAGGTCTACTAGCAGTCAAATATTGGAGTGAGCCAATCATACATCTGTAGTTAGTTGTATCTACTGAAGAACTAGTATTTAAATCTAACGTGGTTGCAGTGGCCATGAGAGTTGATGCAGTTGAGATTTCTAGTATTCCAAATCTTTTGAGCAAATTCCAGGTGTATTTGGATTGATTTATGAAGATCCCTTCATCGGTCTGTTTAACTTGTAACCCCTGAAAATAACTGAATTCTCCCATCATACTCATTTGATATCTAGACTACATTAGCTTTGCAAATCTCTCGCAAAGTTTATTATTAGTAGATCCAAAGATAATATCATCAACATATATCTGTACTAATAACAAGTTCTTACCATGACATTTATAAAAGAGAGTTTTATCAGTTGTACCTCTTGAGAAACCACTTTCTAACAGAAACAAAGCAAGTGTTTCATACCAGACCCTTGGAGCTTACTTTAGTCCATTTAGTGCTTTATCCAGTAAGTAGACATAATTTGGATACTTTAAATCAATGAACCTTGGAGGTTGATCAACATAAACTTCCTCTTCATGTTCTCCATTCAGAAATGCACTATTTATATCCATTTGGAACACTTTAAACTTCTTGTGAGCAGCATAGGCTACAAAAATTCTTATTGCATCAAGTCTTGCAACTGGAGCAAAAGTCTCATCATAATCAATGCCTTCTTGCAGTAAATAGCCCCTTGCAACCAGTCTTGCTTTGTTCCTTGTAATAATGCACTCATTATCAGTTTTGTTTCTGTAACGACTGAGAATTTTCACAAATTAATTATGCGAGTAAAGTGTAATTATGTGAATTATGTGTTATTATGTGAGAATGGAAATATTTAAATAAAAAGCGCATTAATTGCTATTTATATAGGTTATAAATGCATTTTTATTCTTTAAGAAAAATACTTTTTAAAATTAATTTTATTTATAAATTTCGATTTTGATTTTATTAAATTTCTAAAATTCTAAGCTATTTTATGATGTCACTCTTATAATTTATAGATTTATGGTTTTATTTATAAAATGTATTCTTTGTAATTAATTAGATTAATAACTATTAGATTACCTAATTGCCCTTGCATGCATTTCCACTCACAATATAACAGAAGGGTAGTTGTGTCATTAACCACCCCACAATCTCATTTCAACCTAACCAAATTCCCACTCTAGCCTTGCATGCATTTTGTGCTAGAAGTAGGAGAAGGATAGATTGGTAAATTCCAAAATCCAATAACTTTGCACATGGGAGAATCAATTTAAAATCTTGTCATTTCACTCACCACTTCACTCATCTCATTTCTTTTCCTTCTCTCCCATCTCTCCTTCCTCTCACTCTCTTTCTCTCCCTCTCACCCGAACTCTCTCTCTTTCTCTATCCTACATGCAACACCCAATTCTAACTCAAATTTAAAGATCTTGCCATTGATCTTCATCATTTTCAATCCTCTATTCATATACTCTTTGCATGTAGGTGTTTAAGAAAATTTTTGCATCATTATTTCTTGGTTATATCTAAGAAAATATAATTTCTTAGTGTATGATCTTAAAAGAGAGTATAGTACATAAGTTATGTGATTTTCTTGGTTTATTTTGGAGATAGGTTCGACTTTTGCTATTAAAAAGGTGGGTTTTGATTTTGATTCAAAGTTTACACAGGATTTTGGTTCAAAGATTTGGTTTTTGGTTCGAATGAATTAGTTTTGCAAAAGGGTTTTAATGTTTGATTGGTTTTGATGATATATATATATAAACCTTTGTTTTTGAGTTAGTTTCCTTGCATGCATGTAAAGTCCTAAGTGTAATCAAGTTATATTTTGTTTGGTTTAGAAAGAAGTTGCGTTAAATGATTAGATCATGGGTTTAATTAAGTTGGATTTATGATTTAGAGTATTGCATGTTAAGTTGATTGATTGCATATCGATTCTACAAAATTGTTTTGTTGTTAATTGGGTTATTATTTAATTTGGAAATAGAATTTGGTTTATATTGGATATGTGAGTAGATAAGTATGAATAATTCAAGTTTTGATTATTAAAAGCATGGATTTCATTCGGTTTTCAAAGGAATAAATGATTGGATTTATGCTTGTTAATATTTTGTTCAAAAAATAATGTTTTGGTTCGATTTTTGATTTAAAAGAAATGATTTCAAGAAGTGCTCTTCTTTGGAATGGATTAAAATAGGTTTAAATTATAAATGGAACCTGGCATATCGATATTTGATAAACTGTTTGTGTTTTATTGAAAAAGCCGAATGGTATATGGTATTAAAAGGGTTGATTCAAGTTGTTTGGTCAATTTGATTTTAAAGTCTAATTATATGGTTTGTGTAAGATTGATTTGTTGTTTAAAAGATGTTTGGTTAGTTGCATGTAGAGTCAAGTGGTTGCATGTTGATTTCTTGGCTTGGTACCATTTGTTTTGGTTCGAATTTTATAGTTACAAATGAAGGAATAGTTGTTTGGTTGTCGAGTTATTTAGATCGTGACTGTTTTGTTAAGATATAGATTTAAGTATACAAGTATATACTCGCTATGTGTTATATGTGTACTCTATGATTATGCTTGAATATACGAGTTAAGTATATAAGTATATACTACTAAGTGCTATGTGAATATTCTGTGATTATACTCGTGTATATAAGGTAAGCTTTAATACGAGTTGGGATAATTGTTAGACGTTCAGGGAACGTTGAGTGCGAATAAGTATCTAATTAGGGATTATATCACTACGCCATAGATGGCCTATCGCAATGGTTTAATCATGTGTTTTACAAAATTATGTTACCTTAGCTATGTTCATCTTAGCCTACCGTAACGTAGTATTTTTAATGTTACCATAGCCTTTGTAACATGTTACTACAGTTCTAAAGTGTTACATACTGTAACATGTGAAAACTTATGTTATAATAGGGTGTTAATGGATAAAAAAGTAACATTTTACAAAAAATTAACTATATATAATTATTTGACTTCAAAATTAATTTAATTTGATTATATAATTAACCATTAATATTAATATTAGCTAAGATTGATTAAATATTTTCTTTTTGTTATATTTTCTAAACTGTAGTATATAGTAACTCAAATTTTTATTAATTAAAAATTTGAACACTATTTAAACTTAAAAATTTATTAAAAAATAAAGTGAAATTAGCAATGTTGGGCTTTAGCTCTCATCAGGCGGGCTAAAATAGGCTTAAATTTTTTGGAGAAGTGGCAATTTTGTAGACAAGTCAAAACACTCTCTCAGCTTCCAGAATCTCCCTCTCTCTCTCTCTCTCTCTCTCGGTCGCTCTCTCCTCTCACACGCTATCTCTCTCTCAAATTCAATTGAATCGAATCTAATAATTCTAAACTACTGCCTCAGATATCGATTATTCAAGCTAGGATTTTATATTGATAAAATCTCACAAATTCGAGTTTCAAACAAAATTAGGGTTTTAAATTGGAATTGGGGTTCTACTTTAAGGTATTACCTCTCTTTCTCTCTCTCATTTTATGTGTATATGAATATACTACATTTGCCCCCTCTCTCCCTTTTTCCCTGCTCTCCCATCTCTGTTTTGCAAATTTCTAAATTTTATGTTATGTGTTTGTGTCTTGCAGTCAAAAGAACTCTGTAATTACACTTACAACTTTATGAACTTTAACTCTTTAAAATAACTAGTACGAGTCGATGACTAGTTAAGAGACCTGCAAACTACTAAATTTTAGGTTAGGATTGTTGTTATATATATAAATCTATTTAGATTCTGTAAATTTTCATTTTATAGTTTTTTATTTGATTTATTTTTGTTTTCTAATGTGCTTTTTTTAAAGTATGAGAGTAATGATTGTAATTAAGCTTTTTATAGACGTTGGTCAATTGTTAGGTTCAAGCAGTTGGTTGCTTTATGATGTTGGGGTTTGTATTATAAAATTGGATAATACAAGTGAAATTTATTAATTTTGCTAAACTGAGTCTTCCAAAGGTAATGATATACTTGTTGAATATGTTTTATACTTCTATTAAGTGAACTGTTTTGCATAATGCTGTTGACTCTATCATGTTTTCACCCCTATTTTCAAGATTCTCATTTGAAGAATTTGGGTGTATATGGACCGGAAACAAAGTTACATGCTGCCATTTTTTTCCATAGGGGAAGCTGTTAGCTGGTGCAGGGCATGACAAGAATGTAAGGAGTAATGTTTTACAACTAATTCCAAAGCTTAATAAATCTTTTTAATCTGTTATTATTATTTGTAGATACCTATGTGACTTTACTCTACATATATCTGTAAAGGCCATAATGCTGAGATCGGAAACAATTGCAATTTGTGTTCGACATGTATTACCCATAGCCAGGGAGGAGATACTAGCTTGCTATTGGCATTTAAAGTTGTTGGTAGCTTGTACATTAATGTGATATGGCAGTTAAGTTTCGAAATCAAAATTACCAGTAAGAGTAACATATCTAGGGAATTAATTTGAACTATCAGGAAGGCCAAAACCCTGGTATTTAAATGTTTTGCATTTATTGTTTCAGGAATGGAGATTAATGAAACAACACATACCAGTTCAGCTGTTTGAAGCATATTGTGGTGGCCCCTAGAGCTAACTGCTTTATAAATTTTTTTCATTTTTTATATTTGATTGAGTAGTTATGGTTCAGTTTGATCCCCTTCATTGATCAGTTCATTACTTAAAAATAATAGTTTGCCTGGTTTTTTTTCCTTTTTGTGCCATGTTGACATAAATCAGTGATATGCATAACCTAGTATATTACTGATTTTTGTATCTGAGTTCTGACATAGGCTTTACTTTAATAGAAACAGAAGTTGAACTAGAAGAAGGAGAAGCTGGAAAGGAAAAGAGAGCTGTAAATAGAAGCTTATTGCTAAATACGGTCCAGAATGATGCAGAGCAGAAAAAGAGTTTTGCTCTTCCTGCAACACCTCTACAGATTTACGGGTATGATATGTTGAACAGTTCTGCATGGTTATTTGCAATGTTATTACAATCTTTTAATATTACTTTTTCTTTGTTCAGTTCATCAATTCAGCCTTTCTCCTCTAAGAGCAGGAAAACCACCATGATCTTCACTTCATTCAATTGGAGGATCCTCAGGGATATATGTATTAGGTAAATATCAGGTGACATAACAAGGAAAGTTAAGAAAAATGCACACAGAACTTCTCGAATGAACCTCTACATCTATGGCGTAGTGTAGAGGTTCCTTGGTTTATTGATTTCTCATTGGTCGTAATTTGCATATTGAGTTTCCCATTCTTTGGAGTATTTTTTAAACATCTATTCTCTTACGAGGCTAGCACTTTAATCATATATTCAAACAGGCTTCTAATTTGGGGTCCATATGTGTGTTTCAGTCTGACCCACAATATTTTTGGAACAGATACATTATAGAGGAGCTTATTGAAAATAAGGTTAGATATTCTTTTTGTTTGTAGAAAAGTATCATGCAAGAGTTTTGTAATGCATTTTAAATCATCTAAACAGAGCTCTACTAATTTCCCAGGTTGACTTGTAAACTTCAGCTCTTTCTTAATGTATCATGCCTTTTTATTGCAGCTTGATGGGTTCATTATGCCTCTACTACAAGGGAATATCTTTAATAATTTTATAGTTGTGTGTGCGCTTGATAATGTGTAGATAAATCAGATTAATAGTTACGCTCTCTTAACCTAATATAATGGTGTTTTACTTGACCTAATCTAAGTTTCCAGACTGGTAAGCTGAAGCTTAAACGTTTACCTGCAACAGTTACATTGATTTCAAGGAGGTACACCTGACGTTTAGGTACATTTATTTGAAGACTATTTGTTGATTAACATATATACCTGACATCAGGACTATGGACAATTTTATAACTATCTATTTGAATAATTGAATGCAGATACAAGAATGTGGAGAAGATGAACTAATCTACAAGGAGATACTGTTAATTTTATTGAAATTGAGCAGTCAATTTTATAGCATCTTGTATGAATGTTTTTACTCTATGTTCCCTGACTGATTTGTGTTCACATATATACTCATTAATAAATATAGTGGTATCCATTCTGCTAAGGTTCTCGTCATCTTTAATCTATATGAAAAATTGGTCTTGGTACTGTCAGCTATTAACAGTCTGCAGGTTAAAATGATATTTTTTCCTAACATAAATGTATGCCTGGAAAACTTTTTGTTTGATGCCAATAAGAAGCTAAGCTAGAGCCTCCAACATGTGACAGTATGTCAAATATACTGTCATTTTATGTTTTTTCATTTGGATTGACGGTATTCGATTTTAGCTCTTTTTTATGATTTTAGAACTCCAGAAGTAATTGTGATTTAATGGTTGCGTATCATTTCTTGTTATTTGTGCTTGTACAATCTTTGTTGTAACCATGATTTTGTCAACAACACAAGAGACTTTGTTCGGGCAATCAGAATCACTATCAACAGCACAAAATGGTTTTGTTTGACGAGGGCTGCTTGTCATTTCCGGGAATTTATGTAGAAGTTAAGGTAGTAGATAACATATTATTCATTTATTAATTTATATATATTTGATTTTAAGTTGTGTATAAGTTGACTCTAATTTCGGGTTTTCAATGATCTTACGACGGTGTTGACCTTTGTTGTTAGAAGTAATTAGTTGTAAATTGTAACTTAAATGGGTAGACTCTGCTTTTGATATTTTCAACTTTAGCAAGAGTTGTAATTGCACTAAATTTATCCATCTTTGACTTGAACTTGTAATATTAAGAAATACTATACTAGAATAATTCATGAATCAGATGAGTTGTAAATGTTCATGAAATTTCCGGAAACTGATTTGGTTGTGTGTAATGCCATTGTGCATATTTAGGATTGTTGTATAGTACTTCATGGAAACTAGTTTTTGAATTACTGACTAAAAGACCCATTGCACGGTTATTGTTTAAAGATTCTATCAGAAGTTCTTAATGACTTTTTTTTGTCTATCATGGTTTATCAGAAGTATTGTCTAACTAATTTGTGCATTGTTATTTTTGGGGTATCCTACAGTTAGGGACATGCCGGTAAAGGAGGACACTTAACAAAAAGTGGACCAAACACATGCGTCTGAAGTTGAGGAGAATGTGAAGAGTTTCTAGTGTTACCATTTTATTAAGTTTATCTTTTTTTATATAATGTTTATTAAAGAACCTGAACTAATTTTTTTTGTTAAAATAATTGTTATCGTAGTTTTAGACATGTGATGGTTTGATTGTTTGAGTTGGTTTGGATGTAATACATTTTGTGGTATGTAATGATATTTCGGGATTATTCGATTTCAAATAGCAGAATTTCAAGTAGTGTTGCTTTTTACATATGAAAAACA
Organism: Apium graveolens; assembly: GCF_009905375.1. NCBI lineage: Eukaryota > Viridiplantae > Streptophyta > Magnoliopsida > Apiales > Apiaceae > Apium > Apium graveolens. The sequence continues at coordinate 52,033,146 of NC_133647.1, read as the reverse complement.
TGTTAATTGTATATTTGTTGAATTTACAAACAAACCCTATCAAATTAATATAATACTAATCATTATAAAAAAATGGGGCCCACCTGTGGGTCCCAATAAGGGCCCTACAAGTGGACCCCATTTTTTTTGCAAATTCAAAGTGCAAAGGTAACATACATAGTGTGATACTATAGACATACATTGATTTTACCTTTGATGTCAATTGTAACACAAAAGTCCATGTTACACCAGGGCAAAGGAAATGTTACTTTAGGGGCCAAAGGTAACTCGAAAAAAAGCAACTTAAATTTTATGTTACCTTAGGTCCTTTGGGTGGCTATGGTACCATTATTTTGGCCTGTTGTAACATTTTTTGGGTGTTGCTGTAGGCCATCTATGGTGTAGTGTATTTTGGACTGTAGATTCAGATAGTGAAGGCATTCAGGATTGTAGATTCAAATAGTGGAGCCGTTCAGGCTAGAAAAGGGAAAAGAAACTTAGGTGGCAGTAGTTCAGCATCAGTAGTTCAGTTTCAATTTCAGTAAAGTAGGAAAGCGATTTAAGGCAAGTAATTATGCCTTGTCTTATGAATTGATATTGCTAATGCCATGATAAAGTAATGATTCTTTTTATACTTATGATAAACTCGTTATTTGATTTCTGAGAAACCCTAATATTGATTCTTGTGATAACTTATTATTGAATCTTGTTCGACCGTTTACAACCACTTGATTGATTCATACCCGATTACATTGCCTATTTCCTTTAACACCCTATGATCTCGTAAACCCTAAGAGAACCTTTAAGAATTCCCTTGCGAAATGTCTTGAGTAACCTGAATTCTTCATTAACTTGAATACCTTTGCCTTGTTGACTAATTACCTTGAATACCTTTGCCTTGATGAATAATTCTCTTAAATACCTCGAACTTTATTTCTAATATTGCTTCAATAACTCCCAATATTGACCATTTCTTATAATTTGAATTCCTTGAACTACATTTATTTGATAACTATCCTTTATTTCCATATCCAAACTTTGTAACTGGATGTACGCATGTACTACAGTTGATATCAGACACCCCTACCTTTGTTGATTATCGTTATAACTCTTTTTTAATACTTCTTCCTTAGTTGTTGAATTATTGATATTCATCCTTGATGACCCCTCTAGTATGAGGATAGTTCTTCTTTTGATAAGAATATCATAATCCTAATCCTCTAATTGTTGATCGTAGTCTTATTGTTTGGAATCCCTTAAAGATTGATATGATTCTTTCATTCCTTAAGAACTTTTGAAATGTTATTCTTTCTGGCATCTAATTCTTATAAAAATGCAAAATGTTTTCTTGAGAATTGCCAAAGGGGAAAAATGTTTTCTTGAGAATAACGGATCTGGACTAAGACGCATGTCCTTTCCACACTTATTATTTGAGGCTTAAAATCTGCCTCGGGATCCCATCAATATTGTTTATAACCCATCGAGGTTCGACCGGCAGTAATCCGTAGCGTCATAAAATAATTTTCAGCAATGATTTGGTTAAAAAGTTTTGATTTGAATAATGATACCATGATACCATATATCTTGTTCCATGATTTTATTTTGCTTTTCTGATATGATTTCTGCTATTGAATTGCGATGAATGTCGGCTTTTGTTGGATTTTTAACGCAGCGGGGCGTGGCAAAACACTTTTACACATACAAAATCCAAATAAAAGCATATAAATCGTGAATAAAAATTCGAGGGATCGAATCTAACCTTTAAAAATAATTCGGAGACAACGATCAGAGATCCTTAGCAGTTGCTCCTCAAGTGTGAAGCACTCCACCGGTATCCACCAAGAAAACGACTTTTAGGAGGAGGAGGAGGTGGAGAGAATTTGGTTTTCTGAAACTTTTGGGTTTCTGGGGTTAGAATAAAATAGGGTCTATAATAGTGTATTTATAGGCAAAATTTTCAGCTGAAATTTTTCCATAAATAATAATATTATTATCCCATTTATTATTCTCATTAATAATTAAAACACCTTTTAATTATTAATCCTTTTTCTAAACACTTTAGAAATAATTCTCTCTCTTGATTTAATTTCCAAAAATTAAATCCTTAATTAATAATATTAAGAACTTTTCTTAATTAATTTATAATCAATTAAATCTCATTTAATCAATTATTAAATTTGCCAATTAATTATTTATTTCACAAATAAATAATTATTAGCCATTATTAATTAATTCCTCCACCATAAAATCATTCTCTTTTTATGGTGTGACCCTGTAGGTTCAATATTAAGCCGGTAGTACAAATAAATAATAATAAAACTATTTTATCATTATTTATATAAATTCTCTAATTTATTAAATATGATTAATTAATTAATCACATTTATTCTACATCGTGAGTGATGCTTCTCAACATATCGGGACTATCCGGATAATATGAATTCACTGCTTAGAATACCAAGAACCTGTCAGTGAATAGTTACCGTACAATAAACTCCTTCTACCCTACAATGTCCCGATTAAATACAAGGCATGGATCTCGTGTCAAGCCTATCTAATTCAATCACTTGCTTACCATTTACTATGCGTAGTTCTATGCAAATTAGAAACTCCTTTCTAATTTCATTCACTCTGGCCAGAGATTCCTGAACTAGCATAAGTGGATCAGCCTTGAACATTCGCTTCCTTCATTGGAAGGGGTAGATCCTTTATTGATCATACACTATCTTCGTGTACAAATTTCTATACCCAGAAGAGCCCTAATAATTGTCCCTGGAGACTAAGAACTAAACCAAAGCATAGTTCAGTGTACACAAGATGACTATGATGACCTCATGTCTAAGGATACTTGTACAACTATCACTAAGCGAACAATTGCTGACACGTGAGTGAGCTCCATCAGTTGTTCAGCTGGGCGAGTCATGTTCAGTGAACTTATTCTATAATAAGCACCTACATACTAGCTATAGTGTCACCACACAAATGTCTACGAGAACAGACATACTTCATAATGAAGCAAGCATTGTATGTACCAATCTTTGCGAATTATTAATTACCAGTTAGTAATCCTATGACTAGGAACTATTTAAGTTTAGAGTTATCATCTTTTTAGGTCTCACTATTATGATCTCATCATAATCCATAAAAAGCTTTACTCTAAACTATGGTATATCTTATTTAAACACTTAAATAGATAGAGCCCGTAATAAAAACAAAATAAGTCTTTATTAATATCAATGAAATCAAAACAAATTACATAAAAGTTATTCCTAAATCATAATTCACGATTGGACTTAGGACAGATTCCTTTCAATCTCCCACTTGTACTAAAGCCAATCACTTTGGTATCTAATACCCATCTTGACGATCAAAGTGACTTTCATAAAGTAGCTTTGTGAGTGGGTCTGCTATGTTGTTATGTATGTCAACTCTATTTCAATACAATACAAGAAATGTTATCGCGCTCCCACTAACCCTTTTGTAGACGCATGGTTCATCCACGTTTTTGATAAAATCAAACTCTTTGATCAAAACGGATGTTCCATCTACGAGAAGCTTGCTTTAAACCACATATGGTTCGCAGCAGCTTACACACTAGGTTTTCATTTCCCTTGGAAAGAAAACCATCTGGCTATTTACCAGATCTCATAGTCGTAGTAAGCAGCATTCGCAAGCAAAATCCGAACTGATTATAACATGGCTACAGGTAAAAGGCTTCATCAAAGTCAATCCATTGCCTTTGTTTGAATTCTTTTGCCACAAGCCTGGGCTTATAGGTCTCCACCTGGCCATCTGCTATAATCTATCTTTTGTATACCGTATATATAGATTCCATTCTGGATTTCATGACACTATGCCATTTCTCTGAGTCAACACTACTCATAGCCTCATTATAGGTCACAGGGTCGTCATCATCAAATGATTGACAACTCATTGTCATTCTCAATGACAAGGCCATATTATCTCTCAGGTTGGTGAGACACTCTCCCTGACCTATGAATGGGCTGTTCCACAAAAGGTTGTTCAGTCAGAACAGGTGTTTCCACTTGATCCGTAGTAGTTTGTGCTTCTTGAACTTCATCAAGTCCAATTTTGCTCCCACTGTTTCCTTCAAGGATAAACTCCTTTTCCAAGAAGGTAGTATGTCTGGAGACAAACACCCGATGATCGGTGCAAAAGTAATACCCTAAAGTCTCTTTAGGATATCCCACAAAACTACATTTTACGGATCGATATTCCAGCTTATCTGGGTCAACTTACTTGACATAAGCTGGACATCCCCAAATCTTAACGTGTTTAAGACTCGGTTTTCTTTCTTTCCATATCTCATACGAAGTTTGAGGAACAGATTTTGGAAAGCACCTTATTCAGTAAATATGCTGAGGTTTCCAATGCATAACCCCATAGGAATACTGGAAGATTTGCATAGCTCATCATGGACCGAACTATGTCTAACAAAGTTCGATTTCTCCTTTCAGATACCAATCTGGAGGAGTCTACTGGGAGACTATACCATTTACTTTGAGATAATCTAGAAACACTCCATTAAAGTATTCACCACCTCGATCTGATCGAAGAGTTATAATACTATGTTTGGTTGTTTCTCCACTTCATACTTATATTCTTTGAACTTTTCAAAGGCCTCAGACTTGTGTTTCATCAAACATATATCCGAATCCAGATCTATCATCTATGAAAGTAATGAAGTATGAAAATCCACCCATGGCTTGTGTAGACATTGGTCCACATACATCTGTGTGTACCATTCCTAGCAAATCTGCAGCCCTCTCTCCATGTCCACTAAATGGAGACTGCAATGCCACTATAAAGTGAGATTTTCATCATCCCTTTTCTTTTATTAGTTTGTTCAATCTGAAATAAATTATGTCACATACATACAGACCATTATTTAAAGCACCACGTCCATAAAGAATATTATCTCTAAGAATAGAACATTCATTATTCTCAATAATAAATGAAAATCCAGCCAAGTCTAACATGGGAATAATATTCCTCACAATTGAGGGAACAAAAGAACCAATTATTTCAAACAATAGTCTTGCCCGTAGGCATATGTAAATGAAATGATTCTACATCTTCAGCAGCAACTCTTGCTCTATTTCCCATCAGTAGAATCACCTCCTCTTCCTCAAGAGTCCTACTTCTCCTTGGTCCCTGCAACAAATTGCAGATATGAGAACCACAGGCGGTATCGAATACCCAAGTAGAAATGACATATTCACTTCTATCATGAATATACCTGAATCAGAAGCGGTAGTCTCACTACCCTTCTTCTTCAATTCTGCAAGGTAAACCTTGTAGTTCCTCTTCCAGTGCCCCACCTTGTTACAGTGAAAGCAAACAATTTTGCTCTTGGGGTCTTCAGCTTTTGGTGGAACCGGCATTTTCTCACCCACTTTCTTCTTCTTGGAAGAGTTCCTCTTCCTTTTCTTAGGATTGGAACCTTCACCAATTAGATGAACGGAACTCTTCTTAGGGGAAAAATTCGATTCCGCATTCTTCAACATGTTGTGGAGTTCAGGCAGGCTGACATCCAACTTATTCATGTGAAAGTTCACAACAAACTGCGAGAACGAACTCGGAAGCGATTGCAAGACCAAGTCTTGGCTCAGCTCCCCATCCATGGCAAAACCAAGTTGTCCAAGACGTTCAATCAAATTGATCATCTTAAGTACATGGTCATTCACAGATGATCCCTCAGACATCTTACAACCGAACAACTCCTTCGATATCTCATATCGAGCTGTCCTCCCCGCTAGATCATACAACTCTTGTAGATGCATGAGGATAGTGTGAGCATCAATATGCTCATGTTACTTCTGTAGCTCAATATTCATGGAAGCTAGCATGATGCATTGAGCAGCATTTGCATCATCCATCCACTTACGATACACAACGTGTTCATCATTATGTGCATCACTAGCAGGTTCAGTAGGCTTAGGTGAGTCAATCACGTATTCCAGCTTCTCAATCCTGAGAACAATTCTCAAGTTTCGAAGCCAGTCAGCATAATTAGGACCAGTCAATTTGTGAGCATCTAGTATGCTCCTGAGTGATAGTGCAGAAGACATAACGTACAAAGTAAATCTGTAAATGATAAACACATAACAACACTTAGCAAATATTCGATTTCATTTTAAAACACTATATGAATCGGGTCTTTATTCATAAGTGGCTCCCACTAGTTTATCTAATTTATTCAACCCTCTACATGAAAAATTAAGCATTCACAATGCTAGTGGGAATAGGGATCCTACATTCCATTACACGACCCCGGCTGTAGCATGAACCGCCATGTAATGTTCAATAGGAAGACAACTCTTGTCAATTACATCTCATGTTATTCCCTAATCAAACTTTAGCCTCTTGAATAATTGAGTCTCGGCTGTAGCACGACAAACTCAATATTCTAAGTCAAGTCTAACCCAACATTCCGTACAATTAAATCAGTCCCCAAAAGCCCACGGCTGTGGCACGTAACGACCTTTAGATTCTTATTCAATGTACACATCTCTATGTAATAGACAAGTATTTCTTATTTCAAAATCAAAGCCCTCGGCTGTGGCACGAAACGACAATGATTCAAAAATAAGAACTACTTTCTATCATGTTGGAAGGCTATGACCGACACAAGCCCGTTGTATCATTGGCCAATTACTACTTGATATTATTTAATTTTAGAGGGATTATATTACGTTACAATCATAATCATATTATAAAGAAATTCTTCCTTTTAAATTAAATATTTCAAATCAATAATCAATAATCAGATGATTTCCGGATCAGGTGGAGCATTGTCAAGAGGCGTCACTTAATAACCCTTTCTTACAGATAGAAATCTGTTGTTGACAGAATCATCCTTTCTCTCATATCGAAAATTCATATTCAATTACGTGTTTCACAAACACAAGAATCTCATGATTGTATTCATAATATTGTTCTTAAGGTTATGAAAAAATTTCACTATGCTAGGTTATCTAACAAACGCCTTATATTCATTTAAGTTCACCTAAATCTATCATCGCATGATAAACTAAGTATATATCACATATATCAACATGAATAAACATCAAGGTAGGCATGTTACATCATCTAGCACATTTTCTAAGCATTATACATCTCTATGTATCACATGAAGCATTTAAAAGCAATCAAAAACAGCTTTAAAACACTTCATGGAAATATAAACAGTTCAAAACTTTTATATAAACTAAAATTGATCGCTCCATTAGATCCGTCTCGGAAAAACGAATCCAATGGTATATTACACACCTGTGGCGCATTCGCGGAATGCGTTACACCCTTTAATGGCTGAAAAGGGGTGTAACACATCACCGGAATGCGTTACAGGGCTTGTAACGCGTTCCTGTAATGCGTTACAGCCCGACTGTCCATATTAAATTTGATTTTCTAGGAGTTTCGTAACTCCGTGCTTTTATTTGGATTTTGTATGTGTAAAAGTGTTTTGCCACGCCCCGCTGCGTTAAAAATCCAACAATGGTATCAGAGCATATAAATCGTGAATAAAAATTCGAGGGATCGAATCTAACCTTTAAAAATAATTCGGAGACAACGATCAGAGATCCTTAGCAGTTGCTCCTCAAGTGTGAAACACTCCACCGGTATCCACCAAGAAAACGACTTTTAGGAGGAGGAGGAGGTGGAGAGAATTTGGTTTTCTGAAACTTTTGGGTTTCTGGGGTTAGAATAAAATAGGGTCTATAATAGTGTATTTATAGGCAAAATTTTCAGCTGAAATTTTCCCATAAATAATATTATTATTATCCCATTTATTATTCTCATTAATAATTAAAACACCTTTTAATTATTAATCCTTTTTCTAAACACTTTAGAAATAATTCTCTCTCTTGATTTAATTTCCAAAAATTAAATCCTTAATTAATAATATTAAGAACTTTTCTTAATTAATTTATAATCAATTAAATCTCATTTAATCAATTATTAAATTTGCCAATTAATTATTTATTTCATAAATAAATAATTATTAGCCATTATTAATTAATTCCTCCACCATAAAATCATTCTCTTTTTATGGTGTGACCCTGTAGGTTCAATATTAGGCCGGTAGTAGAAATAAATAATAATAAAACTATTTTATCATTATTTATATAAATTCTCTAATTTATTAAATATGATTAATTAATTAATCACATTTATTCTACATCGTGAGTGATGCTTCTCAACATATCGCGACTATCCGGATAATATGAATTCACTGCTTAGAATACCAAGAACCTGTCAGTGAATAGTTACCGTACAATAAACTCCTTCTACCCTACAATGTCCTGATTAAATACAAGGCATGGATCTCGTGTCAAGCCTATCTAATTCAATCACTTGCTTACCATTTACTATGCGTAGTTCTATGCAAATTAGAAACTCCTTTCTAATTTCATTCACTCTGGCCAGAGATTCCTGAACTAGCATAAGTGGATCAGCCTTGAACATTCGCTTCCTTCACTGGAAGGGGTAGATCCTTTATTGATCATACACTATCTTCGTGTACAAATTCCTATACCCAGAAGAGCCCTAATAATTGTCACTGGAGACTAAGAACTAAACCAAAACATAGTTCAGTGTACACAAGATGACTATGATGACCTCAAGTCTAAGGATACTTGTACAACTATCACTAAGCGAACAACTGCTGACACGTGAGTGAACTCCATCAGTTGTTCAGCTGGGCGAGTCATGTTCAGTGAACTTATTCTATAATAAGCACCTACATACTAGCTATAGTGTCACCACACAAATGTCTATGAGAACAGACATCCTTCATAATGAAGCAAGCATAGTATGTACCGATCTTTGCGGATTATTAATTACCAATTAGTAATCCTATGACCAGGAACTATTTAAGTTTAGAGTTATCATCTTTTTAGGTCTCACTATTATGATCTCATCATAATCCATAAAAAGCTTTACTCTAAACTATGGTATATCTTATTTAAACACTTAAATAGATAGAGCCCGTAATAAAAACAAAACAAGTCTTTATTAATATCAATGAAATCAAAACAGATTACATAAAAGTTATTCCTAAATCCTAATTCACGATTGGACTTAGGACATATTCCTTTCAGCTTTCACCCTATCTTGATCCTTGATTCTTGAAAGCCCAAACCTTTCTTTATAACCTTTGTATAGCCAAAGATAGAAATATGCCACCTAGAGATTTAAAAGTAGAATGCCTCAGATTTTGCTATTCTTATTATTATTGCTTTATAGAACCGCTATGTAGTTACTTGCAAAGCTTTTATGCTTATTCATATTTTCTTTACTCTAACCATGGCAGTTAAGAAAGAAGATGGCCAGACTTACGCGTTCAGATTGTATAAGCATTCCTGGCAGTCCCTACCGTGTCATAGGTTTCCAGATGCCAGAGCAGGTAGCAGTGAGTGTGAGCATGCGTAGTAGATGGAAGGATTCCTTAAGTTGGTTCAGATACAGTGGGTTATCTATCTATTCCATTTCGGAATCGAATAAATTGAATTCATTAATATTTTGGGTTGTAAAATATTTACTTTGGTTGGTAGTTGTAATCTTGTCTCAAACTTAATCATGTGTAGATCCTGTTAGTTGTTAATCGGAGTTTAATATATCTGTTGATATTATTAGTTTAATGGTGTGTGAGTCCTTATTTCCTAACTCCGAGATTGAGGTCGTCACAGGTTTGGTATCAGAGCTACAAGATCTAGTCCCTGAGACCAGTTAGGATAAAGGGTATTTGGGAAATTATATTGCGAGAGTGTTCGACTCATATAGAGTTGAGTTAGACTATTAGGTATAGTCTAAGGGAATAGGATAAAAGCGTGAATAGAGTTAGGGCTTTGAGTTAGTTGGAGGTTTATTTAACCCTAATATTATTTAGTGGCTTCTATTTTATGTCTTCTCTCAGGACCTTAGTTCAGACGATAGCGGTTTTAATTCAGTTTCTGATTGATGTTGATACTTAGGTTGTTGTTAAATATCAAAAGTAGTATTAATACAGATGATTGATGTTGATTTCAGTATAGGATGTTGTGAGCATCAAAGTTCGTATTAATATCTAATTTGATATGACATCAAAATAAGTATTAATATCAAGAGTTGAGAGCTTTGGTGGATAGATTAGCTCGTGAGTCTAGGCAGCAGATTTCAGTGTTGGTCGACGAGTGGATAGTTCATGTTAAGATGGTGGAGCAGTTTTCCGGAGGAGATTGGACGAGGGACCGTCCACTAGTGATGCAGATGCTGAGGCTCGGAGGGTTTATAAGATCATTTGTTCGATGTAGTCCGTATTGAGAGAGATCTTGGATAGTTAGATGGTGATGACCATATAGGACCTTTGGTGGAGAAGTAGTTGTCTATGTTGTTGTATTATGTTTAGTTTCCTATGGTTGTAGTCAGTAGAGGCTAGGTAGAAGTTGAGGGTAGGAAGGGGGATGTTTTCCAGTTTTCCTCTATTTTATCCAGCTGTATCATTGTACCTTATGCCCGAACTTATTGTACCTAAACTTCTTTATTATGCACTATTGAAGCCTTATATAAATATTTCGCCTTGTAAACCCTGGAAATCTTTATCAACTCTTTTATATACCATGTTTCTAAATACCTTGCAAATCATATCTTGTACCATGTGAGGACCATAACTGAGGAGCGAATTATGTAGTAATAGGATTGCATGTGCAAGTGGGTAAAGCTTAAAACCCACAAATGGTTTTAAAAAGAATCTTTATTATTATATATACTATTGTTAGATATATTTGATAATGTCATGGCTAATATAATTTATGTTTAGATTTCAGATCTTACTTAACAGGACAAATCAGTACTTAACTGTTGATCAGTACTTATACTGGAAGTCAGGACTTAGGGATATCAGTACTTATATTATCAGGAGATAATCATCAGAAGTTAGATATCAGAACTTAAGTGCTGAAGGACGATCAGATAAGGACAGTAGCTGATTAAAGGAAAGAAGATCAAGATAAACATAAGAAGAGATATGCATGAAGAAGGAGTTCCGTGAAGAATGGAATACTTGGATGAAAAGATATCTGATTGATATATTTTAGGAAGCAGAATTATATTCCATATCAATTAGCGATTATCTTGTAACTGTGTAGTATATAAACATAGACATAGGGTTTACACTATAAATGTTATCATATTCGAGAAGATTATTCATTGTAACCCTAGTAGCTTTCGTGATATTTGTTCATCACTGAGAGGTAACAGTTCTATACTGTAACAGAGTTTATTGTTTCAATAAAGTTTGTTTTCTGTTACTTAAGATATTAAAGTTCGATTTGATTGTATTATACACTGTATTCACCCCCTCTACAGTGTGTGTGACCTAACAAGTGGTATCAGAGCCTATCTGTTAACACACATACAGTTAAAGATCCAAACACAATCATGTCTGACACAGAAACTCCAACTAAACCTACCAAAACTGAGGAACCACCAAAGACACAAATTCAGAGTCGGTATGAGACCATCAGAGTTCCCATACTGAGACCATCTGAATATCCCATATGGAAGGTAAGGATGACCATGTTCCTGGAAGCAACAGATCCAGAATACCTTGATAGAATCAAGGAAGGGCCTCACAAACCAAGCAAGCTTGTTGTTGCAGTTGCAGGTGAAGCAGCAAAGACTGTACCAAAGGAAAAGAGTGATTATACTGCTGAAGATATAGCATCAATTACTAAGGATGCTAAGGTACGACAATTACTGCATAGTGACATTGATAATGTAATGTCAAACAGGGTAATCAACTGCAAGACTGCTAAGGAGATATGCAATGCTCTGGAAACAAGGTGTCAGGGAACTGACACAATTAAGAAGAACAGGAAGACAATACTCACTCAAGAGTATGAACACTTTGACTCAAAGACTAATGAGTCATTGAATGATTTATATGATAGATTTGTCAAACTTTTTAATGATTTGTCATTGGTTGATAAAGAGTATGATCTTGAAGATTCAAACCTTAAATTCCTGTTAGCTCTTCCTGAATGCTGGGATTTGAAGGCAACAACAATAAGAGACAACTACAATCTTGATGAAATAACTCTTGATGAAATCTATGGAATGCTCAAGACTCATGAACTTGAAATGGAACAAAGAAGCAAGAGGAAAGGAGGAAAGTCAAGGACAGTTGCTCTTAAAGCTGAAAAAGAATCCCCCAAAGCAGCTTCCTCAAGGAAAGACAAGGGTAAAGCTCTTGTTATAAAGTCTGATACTGAGTCATCAAGTTCTCAAAGTGATGATGACTCAGATTCTGAAAGCTTGCCTGAGACTGATGCTGATCAGGAGATGATGAAGCTGTGTGCTCTTATGGTGAAAGGAATCACAAAGATTGCATACAGGAAGTTCAGGAAGGGAAAGAAGTTTTCCAGGAAAGGCATAAGTTCTGATAAGAAGAATTTCAGAAGATCTGAAGGCAGAGGAGGAAAGTCTGACAGAGGAGATTATACCAATGTTAAATGCTATAACTGCGGTGAGAAAGGCCACATATCTCCTGATTGTAAAAAGGTAAAGGGTGATAAAGGCAAGGCTCTTGTCACAAAGCAGAAAAGCTGGACAAACACCTCAGACTCTGAAAGTGAGGAGAACTATGCATTAATGGCAAATGCTGATAAAGAAAGTGCTGAGAGCAGTTCTGAAGCTGCTGAAACAAAGGTACCTTAGACTACTTATGCTTTTCATACTGATGATATTAATGAGTTGAGAAGATATCTTAAAACCATGTTTGTTAGTTATAGAGATCAAACTTTAACATGTGAAAGATAAACTTCTGAAAATCTTGCTTTTAAGAAAAGAAATGATTTCTTAGAAAAAGAGTTAGTCATGTTTCATCAAACTCAGAAGGATAGAGATGATGCTTTCTATGTTAGGGATGAAGTGCTAAAAATGAATGAATCTCTAAAAACTGAGTTAGAAAAGGAAAGAGAGATTATCAGAACTTGGACTAATTCTGGCAAAACAACTCAAAATTTGCTAAGTAGTGGAAACTGGAAAGAGGGCTTAGGTTATGGAGAGGATAAGAATGATAAAGGAACTGAAGAAATTAAGCTTGTTGTTAAGCAAAAGCCAAAGTTAAAACCTGTTAAGTTTGTAACTGTAAAGTCTGAAAATGAGAAATCAGAAGTTAAAGAGGAATTAACTTCTGACAAACTAAAACAGGAAAAGACAGCTGAAGTAAACATAGGCTTAATGACAAAGAAGCAGCTTAAGCATAAGCTGAAAGATGTTAAGAATGCAAATAAGGTAAAATCACCTAGGAAAAATAGGAGTGGAAAAGAAGGTGTGAATAAAAGCAATAATTATAAACCTGTTCCTGATGCTCCTAGGAAAACATGTCATAACTGTGGAAGTTCTAATCATCTGGCTTCTTTTTGCAGGAAGAATAAGAATATTAACTCATTACCTTCAAAATCAGGAGTTAAGAGTCAGTCTGTTAGATACAAACCACAAAATCCTTGTTTTCATTGTGGTAGTTTATGGCATTCCATTTATACTTGTAAGGAATATCATAGTTTGTACTATGATTATTATCAAATAAAACCTTCTTTGAAGAGAGTTTCCATTGTTCCTTCTAGTGTAAATTCTGATTTAAAGTCTGATAATGTATGTTCTGAAAAGAAAAATGTTAACATAAACTCTGATGCTAAATCCGCTGCAAATGTTAACAAACTTAATAAGACCAAAGGATCCAAGCAAGTCTGGGTCCTTAAAACTAATAATTAGTGGTCTTTGTGATTGCAGGGCAACAGGAAAAATATTCTAGTTCTGGACAGTGGATGTTCAGGACATATGACTGGAAATAAGGCCCTGCTATCAGACTTTGTGGAAAAAGCTGGCCCAAGTGTTTCCTATGGAGATGGCACCATTGGAAAAACATTGGGATATGACAATATCAATCTTGGGAATGTCATAATTAAAGAAGTAGCTCTGGTCTCAGGACTTAAACACGATCTGTTGAGTATAAGTCAAATCTGTGACAGAGGTTATCATGTTGATTTCTTTGAAGAATACTGTGAAATTGTGAGTAAATCTAAAGGCAAAGTTGTTCTGAAAGGATACAGGCGTGGTAACATTTATGAAGCTAAGCTTTCAACAAGTACTGATGGTTCTGAAATCTGTCTGATGAGTAGAGCATCAATTGAAGAAAGCTGGAATTAGCACAAGAAACTCTCTCATTTAAATTTCAACAATATAAATGAACTGGTCAAGAAAAATCTTGTGAGAGGACTGCTAAAGTCAGTATTTGCTCCTGATGGCCTTTGTGATTCCTGTCAGAAGGCCAAACAAAGAAAATCTTCATTCAAGAGCAAGACTGAATCATCAATTCTTGATCCTTATCATCTACTATATGTTGATCTATTTGGTCCAGTGAATGTCATGTCTATTGCAAAGAAGAAATATGCATTGGTCATAGTGGATGAGTTCACCAGATACACATGAGTGTATTTCTTGCACACAAAAAGTGAAACTGGATCTATCTTGATTGATCATGTCAAACATTTGGATAAATTGATCAAAGATTCTGTGAAAATTTTAAGGAGTGATAATGGCACTGAGTTCAAGAATTTGATAATGGAAGAGTTCTGCAAAAACCATGGAATAAAGCATGAATTTTCTGCTCCTGGAACTCCACAGCAAAATGGAGTTGTTGAAAGGAAGAATAGAACTCTCATTGAAGCTGCACGTACAATGCTTGAAGAAGCAAAGCTTCCAACATATTTCTGGGCTGAAGCTGTGCAGACTGCTTGTTTTACTCAAAATGCAACACTTATTAACAAGCATGGAAAAACACCATATGAGATGGTGAAGAAAAAGAAGCCAAATCTGAAGTACTTTCATATATTTGGATGCAAGTGTTTTGTTCTCAAGACTCATCCTGAACAGTTATCCAAGTTTGATCTAAAAGCTGATGAAGGAATCTTTGTTGGATATCCACTTTCCACAAAAGCCTTTAGAGTCTATAATTTGAGAACAAAAGTGGTCATGGAATCTATCAATGTCTCTTTTGATGAAAAGAAGATTACTGGTCTTGAAGATTTCATTGATCATGATCAGCTGAGATTTGAAAATGAAGACTCAAATTCTGATACTGAAAATCCTGAAAGTCTAAGTCCTGATACTGTAAACTCTGATAGGTTAAACTCTGATGTTATTGAAACTGTGGTGACTACGTCAAAGGAAGATGCACCTATGCAGGGGGAGCATACTCAAGATCCTACCACATCTCAAGAAACATCAGAACATACATCTGACTCTTCAAGTTCTGATTCATCAAGTTCTGATAAGCCAAGTTCTGATAGTGCTGAAAATCTAAATACTGAAGAATCCAACTCAGAGAGCATAGTTTCAGGGCGAGTATCAGATAATGAAAATGAAGACAACATGAATCATGGGGGAGCATCCAGTTCTAGAGAAAACTTTCCATCTGCAAGGAAGTGGAAAAAATCAGATACACCTGATTTGATAATTGGAAATCCTGATGCAGGTGTCAGAACTAGAACATGTACTTCACATGAATGTCTCTACAATTCTTTTCTCTCAGACTGAGCCAACGAAAGTGGAAGAAGCTCTTCAAGATGCTGATTGGGTGCAAGCAATGCAGGAAGAGTTAAATGAATCTGAAAGAAACAAAGTCTGGACCCTAGTGCCAAGACCAAAGAATAGATCTGTTGTTGGTACAAAGTGGGTATTCAGAAACAAAACTGACAGTGATGGCATAATTATAAGGAATAAGGCAAGGCTGGTTGCAAAAGGATATTCTCAACAAGAGGGAATTGATTATGATGAAACATTTGCACCAGTGGCTAGGTTAGAAGCCATAAGGATATTTTTGGCTTATGCTGCTCACAAAAAGTTTACTGTCTTTCAAATGGATGTGAAAAGTGCTTTTCTCAATGGAGAATTGGAGGAGGAGGTATATGTTGAACAACCTCCAGGCTTTGTAGATTCCAAACATCCAGATTATGTCTACAGGCTTGATAAAGCACTTTATGGACTTAAGCAAGCTCCTAGAGCATGGTATGAGACTTTAGCTCAGTTTCTTCTGGAAAGTGGATTCAACAGAGGAACAATAGACAAAACACTGTTCTACCTCAACCATGGAAAGGACTTACTTCTGGTCCAGATTTATGTTGATGATATTATTTTTGGGTCTACAAATGACAAACTTTGCAAGAAGTTTGCCAAACCAATGTAGTCAAGATATCAGATGAGTATGATGGGGGAACTTAGCTATTTTCTGGGCCTTCAAGTCAAGCAGAATGAAGAAAGCACTTTTATTTGTCAAACCAAGTACACCAGAAACTTGTTGAAGAAATTTGGAATGCAAGATTGTTCAAGTGCATCCACTCCCATGGCCACTGCAACAAAACTGGATAAGGATACTGGTAAATCAGTAGATATTACTGAGTACAGAGGTATGATTGGCTCTCTACTCTATCTAACTGCTAGTAGGCCTGATATCATGTATGCTACCTGTCTTTGTGCAAGATTTCAAGCAGATCCAAGAGAACCTCACTTAACAGTTGTGAAAAGAATCTTTAAGTATCTTAAAGGAACAGCTGATCTGGGATTGTGGTATCCTAGAGAATCAGATTTTAAACTAATAGGTTACTCAGATGCAGATTTTGCAGGTTGCAAAATTGACAGGAAAAGCACAAGTGGAAGCTGCCAATTTCTTGGAGGCAGATTGGTTTCTTGGTTCAGTAAGAAACAAAAGTCAATTTCTACATCAACTGCAGAAGCAGAGTATATTGCTGCAGGAAGCTGTTGTGCACAGATTCTTTGGATGAAGAATCAGTTACTGGATTATGGGTTAACATATTTCAAAATCCCTATTTAATGTGATAATCAAAGTGCTATTGCTATGACAGGTAATCCAGTTCAACACTCTATGACAAAGTATATCAGCATCAGGTACCACTTCATAAGGGAACATGTGGATGAAGGTACAGTGGAATTATACTTTGTTCCAACAGATCAACAACTAGCAGATATCTTCACAAAACCACTGTGTGAAGCCACTTTTACAAGATTGGTAAATGAACTTGGAATGATTTCAGGTTTTTTCACTAAATCAGCTTAGTATTGTTCTGTATTATCAGACTTTATGATCAGTACTTACTGAATTTAATCTCTTTCTGAGATTACTCGCTAAATGTTTTGAAGTACTGACTGTTGTCTGATATATGTTTCTAAACTCTGATAAGTGATTTGTCTGTCTAAGTAATAATTCAATCCTATGAGGATAACTGTGCTAGATACTGACCTAGTAGTCTTGAATAAACAAATGATCCCATGTAAGAAGTAATTATTTCTGTGGAAATTTTATGACACAAGAAAATTCTGATAATTGAGCTTAGTTGAGTTTACTTTGTTTATCTTATTACTAAGTCACAAATTAGAATAATGCTACTCATCTGTTAAGTTCTGATACTAGTAAAACTGCTGAATGTACTTAGTGCTGATAAACCTCACTTATAAAAAGAAAAAGGATCAAAGAATAAAAATCAGGTACTCCTTTGAGATCTAGAGCAAAAATGTGGAAGGGAAGAGCCAAGTGCATTGCTGGTATTAAGTAAATATGCATTAGAAAAGCAAAATATTTTCTTGGTGACTTTTCACACTCTATGATTACTGGAGAAATACTCTGATAATAGCATAAATTCTGATAAGCAGTCGTGACTCACTTACACTGAGAAGCCAATGTAAAATAGAATTTAAAAAGAGGCATAAAATTAGCACAAAATAGTTGAGGTGGACTCAAGCATGAACTCATTCATCAGTAGGTTTCAGGATAATGACAGCTCTTTAGCAAAATTTTAGTTATGCCTTATTTCTAAGATATACTGAAGTAAATCAGACTTTACTCTTTGTCTGCTATTTAGCTTGATGCACACACTAATCACTCCATCTAAATGATGAAAATTACTGTGGTGGTCTATGTTGTTTTAGATAAACAGTCATTGTGTCATTTTGCACTAACTCTGAGGACAAGTTCTGGTTGCATATTCTGACGATTAAGTTCTGAAGAGTATAACTCAGCACTTGTATGAGGATTTACTAAGATAGGCATTCCTTTTTCGAGTTAAGAAATTATGTTCTGATGACTGTTAGTTCTGAAATAAGTCTAAGTTCTGATATTACAGTCTAAATTCTTTACTTGACTTATCTGTGGATAAAATTTGATAACAGTCTCGGTACAATCTAGAACATGTGAAGTGGAAGATTAATAGTCACTATGGTTAGGATTAATGGTACTCGTACTTGAACAGTCAACTTTTACTTGTGTCTTGTGCGCATTAAACCATGTTTTCTCTTTCCAATGAATGTTATTCTTTTTCCAAGTCTGGGGAGACGAGGTAGAATTAATTCTACCTGTCAGCATTAAAAACCTTTGTGTCTCCTGGAATTCTCTTGCCTATATAAACAGCCTCTTCACATCAGCCTTCCCATCACATTCTTTCTCATAAACTTACCTTCATACTTTTTCTTTCAAAAACACAGTGGTCAGATACAACATGTTTTTGAACTACCAAAACTTCAATATGGAGCTAAGCTGTGCCGAATGGCAGCAGGAATGGCACGTCACGGCCATTCTTGAGGAGATATGGGACTCTGTCCCACAGGAGGTACTGGCCCACCTCCTGTTCTTTTATATGGACTACCATCGCCATCTAGAGCGATTGGAGGAGGAAAGGCTGGAAGCTCTCCGCTAGCAAGAGCGAATCATCCGACTCGCCATTCTGTTTGTCGAGAGTAGGAAGAAGAACTGATTTAATCTCGTCTTCTTCCTGTTTTTCTTCATCATCAGCTTTGTCAGGCTTCTTAGCTAGGACTAAAGCTGTTGATGTTAGGTTTCGTAGCTTAGGGAAATCTTGTATAAGTACTGATGTAATTTCCATTTCATGAATGTATTCTCTTGATATATTAATGAAATCTGTCTTTATTTCAAGATTTTGTCTCTAAGTTATTTTGTAATGCATTGATAAATCCTGATTGATATTCTGATGACCATATAAATTTTGTTTTAATTTAAGTTCTAACTTTCCTTTATCAGTACTTACTCATTTGATTTATCTTGGTCATTTTAACTTGATTTCTTTTCAGAATATTAATGATGCAGTAAAAAATAATTAAATAAGTGGGAACGGTTTCAATTTTGAATTAAAACTGTTTCACCTTGATTAATGGACTATCTAGGTAAATGGAACGGTTTTTCCTTGAAAACAGGCAAGTGGGCAAGTAATGATTCATGTTTTCTCGCGCTCAGTAACTATCCGTTATTACTGCATGTCTGACAGGTGTCCAACGGTAACATTTTTTTTGAGTATAAGTACGACAGAGAATGGATTTCATTAATCTTTTATTTCCTTCATACTTTTTCTCTCTACTTGCTTTTACTCTCTCTTTCTCTCACGTTGGTTTTTCATACAGATATTTTATCAAACACCTAACAGGCACTTTTAAATCTCAATTTTTCATATGGCACCTAAGGATTTAATCATTGATGGAGCTAAGTTTGTTCCAAACAACTATGCTGCAATTCTTGATCATGCTGAATCTCCATCTGAATTGCATTTTGTGCAAGATCTTCTTGCACACAGTGAGATTGGGTATGCACTGACCCAGCCTTCAGTCTTTTCGAGCCAACAAGTTCTGACGTTTTGGCGGACTGGGCATTTTGATGATGGTGGTAAACATGGCACTCCCAGTATTGTTTTCGAAGTGGGTGATTCATCTTATGCAGTCACTCCTGGTACAATACGCAAAGCCCTACATCTCCCAGAAGGTTGTACTTTTTCAATTCCAGAAGAATCAGCTCTTCAGGAGTTAATGGCAAATTTGGGGTATGAACGGAGTGTGGCAAAACTTGGGCAGTTGAAACGGGCTCATATCAGAAGAGAATGGAGCTTCTTCTTCGACTGCATCACCAAAGCTTTTGGGAACAAATGTTCGAATTTTGATGCTATCCCAATTCTGAGTCAGCACATAGGGTATGCTATTATCCATCAAACTCATTTTGATTTTGCAACTGGAATAATTGGTTTTATTGGGGATAGGATGACAAAGGATAGGAATGTTATCTATTTTGCTAGATTCTGTCAACTTATATATACTTTTTGTACTGATGAACCTCAATTAATAAGTTCCTCAACCTCACCTTTTAGAGTTGCAAAACGATACTTTAATGACCTGGTAAATGCTGATACTAAGAAATCAGTGGTTAGACCATTACTGATTCCTCAGTCTGTAAAACAGATCTTAGTAAATACTGATCCTCATACTTATAGATCTGTTTACTCTGATGTCCAACCAACCACAAACACCCAAAAACCATCATCCTCAGCACCTACCACTCATTCTACTCAACCTACCCTCAGGACATATCTCAAATCCTATCTCTCCACTTCACAGACTGAACAACCTCAGCCTCAGTACCTACTGTGAAGCCTTCTTCCTCCAAGCCAAAGAGGACAAAAACTGTTCCTCAAACACCTCAAAAGAGAAGGAGTATTACCTTGAGAGATGAATCTGATACTGAGGAACAGGTTCCTTCTTCAGAACCTGTTGTAAGTGAAGCTGAGAAAAAGACTTCTCAGATGGATTCTGGAATTGGGGGATCTAGGCTTCTCAAAAGGCTTAGAAGAATGACAGTTCCTGACACTCCCAAGGAATTCAAATCCACAAAGAGATACCAGAAACAGAGGGCAAAAAGGCCAGTTTCAGATGATGAAGAGGAAGCAGCTAAGGAAGGGGATCAGGTATCTCTGATCTCACAAGATAGGGAATTTGCTCCAGTCACTTCTTCTCCATCAACTCCATCTAATGAAGCTGCTACTGGAAAGGCCAACACACCATCTGTGTCTCCTGTTCAAAAGTCTGTATCTCCTGTTGATCCAGGCCTAAGTGCTGAAATTGATATTCAGAATATGGTTGTGCCTGACATACTTTTCTTGGAAGCTCCACCAGCAACTAATCCTTCTACAACACCTGTTCCTGATGTTATTCAAACTCCAGAGTTATCAACAACATCTTCTCTGAATCATGATGCTGATGATCAGACTTTAGGTGAGCATCAGGATTTGCCTGTTGATCAGAACTTAGAACAAGATCAGCAATTAGAGGATGCTGAAGTCTCTATTGCTACTCACACTGTTGTCTTATCAGAAGATACTGATTCTTTAAGTTCTGATGCTGCAAATGCTGGAGATACTGGTGATGTTGCTCCAACTGCAAATGCTGAAATAGCAGGTCCTTCAGGACATGCTCCTCAATAGACTATTCTAAAGTCTGAACCGGTTAAGAAGTTTGTAACCGGAGAAGCACCAGTACCTTGGAGTCAAACTCCTGCAGGTCAGGAGTGGACTAAGGAATGGAACTCAGTTTCCTGTGTTCCAACTGAAAAGCATCTTGCTGAGCACTTGACTAAAGCTGATGCAATGTTAAATTCTGATGATTTCAAAACCCAGCTTAGAGTCACTGCATTGAGTACTAAACATCTATAAGGTCTTCATTCAACTACTCATGCAGAGCTCCACAAGATTCAGGAGAACTTTATCAAACAGGAACAAGTTTGGAAAATTGATAAGAAAAAGTTCTTCCAACCTACCATTGACAGGATTGCTTATATTGAGAAGACTCAAGATCATCAACAAGCTCAGATTGATGAAATTCTGAAAAATCAAGCTTCTCAACAATCACAATTAACTGAAATCCAATCCTCAGTGGAATTGCTTATCTCTCTTCTACTACCTGCTGATGCCAAAAAGGGGGAGAAAGTAATTAAGTCCAAATGCAAGACTGACAAGACACTGGCAGGAAAGGATAATGAAAAAGATGATCAAGGAAACTCTGGAATGGGTAGAGGTCATAGTCAAGGTAGAGGATTCACATCAAGACAAGCTAGTCACAGGACAAGTTCTGATACTGAGAACAGAATAAGTTCTGCTACTGGTAAAAGGATAAGTTCTGATGAACTTTTAGATCTTGATGAGGAAATGTCAAGATAGTTATTTCTTCAGGAAAATCCAGAAATGGACTTGGAGAGTTTAATGAAAGAAGAAGCCAGGCTTAAATCAGAGAAAGTCACATCTAAATCTGAAGCTTCTGGTAAAAAGCCACTTCCAAAACTCAAAGGCATTGTGATCAAAGAAAGGACACTTACTGAAGCAACATTGGCTAGATCACAACCGCAGATAGATCCAAGATCCAAGGGTAAAGAAAAAGTTGGTGAACCTATCAAGGTTTATGTGCCTCCTGAGGATGAAGAAATTACTGATGAAAAGGATAATCTTGCTTTGACTTCAAGAAAAGTTCTTAAAACAACCTCTGACATGGCTCAAGTTGTTCAGAGTCAAGAAATTGTAAGTTCTGATATTCAGAAGAAGCAAGTAACCTCTGACATAGCTCAAGTTAACTTGATATCAGAAGATAGACTAAAAACAATCCTACCAGGATTCACTAAAGCAAAACAGACTCAACCTTTGAAGACTACTGTAAGTGGTTTTGAAGCAAGAGTAGGTACTGGAAAGGAAGCAAGAGATAAAAATGGATTGGGAAGTGCTGATGAAAGGAGAATACATAACACTACCAATGATCCAACTTCCTTGAGTGAACCAGGTATTGGAGCAACTCCTGAGAGATTGAATCAACTAGAATCTGTACAGATGGTTTACCATACCTACTTGAAAGAATACATCATGTTATATTTCATGACAGATGGTAGAGTTTATCATATAAGACAAAATGCCATTCCATTGAAGTATTTTGAAGAATTGGAGCATGTACTTTTCTTACTTCAAGTGGATGACAAAATAACAGGGACTGCTGCAAACTATTTAAAAGAATAGATTCAGAGACAGAAAAGGCTTTATTCTGTTAAGTCTGACAGCACATATGTTCCAAAGTACAGAGATCACAATGGTGATATTGTTGATATGAAACCTAATACTGCACATATCAGAACATATCTTGGTATTAAGGGACTTGAATTCAATCTGGAGTCTGACAAAGCCTATGTCATAAGACTAGATCAGGAGTTGAGAAAAGCAAAGATCATTGATCTCAGAGCTGCAATCTTTCAAACTGGTGAAGATACTGCAGAGCTTAAAGATGCCAAAAGGAGAATGATTAATGAACTCAGATATGCTGAGAAATGTTTGTTGAAGAACTATCTCAGAACAACTCCTGACATTAGAGAGATCAGATGATGAAGCCAAGTCGAAGATCTACAACTACTTAAATTCTGATATTTGTACAGACTAAAGTTGTTATCAGAAGTTAAATATTGGTAAAGCTTTAAGGACTGTAAGTTGTAGTTATCTAGTCTAATTCTCATGCATTTGTACTTAATATTTTTGACATCATCAAATATCTGTTAAACTTGTATATTATGCTAATTTACAAGTTGGGGGAGATTGTTAGATATATTTGATAATGTCATGGCTAATATAATTTATGTTTAGATTTCAGATCTTACTTAACAGGACAAATCAGTACTTAACTATTGATCAGTACTTATACTGGAAGTCAGGACTTAAGGATATCAGTACTTATATTATCAGGAGATAATCATCAGAAGTTAGATATCAGAACTTAAGTGCTGAAGGACGATCAGATAAGGACAGTAGCTGGTTAAAGGAAAGAAGATCAAGATAAACATAAGAAGAGATATGCATGAAGAAGGAGTTCCGTGAAGAATGGAATACTTGGATGAAAAGATATCTGATTGATATATTTTAGGAAGCAAAATTATATTCCATATCAATTAGCGATTATCTTGTAACTGTGTAGTATATAAACACAGACATAGGTTTACACTATAAGTGTTATCATATTCGAGAAGATTATTCATTGTAACCCTAGTAGCTCTCGTGATATTTATTCATCACTGAGAGGTAACAGTTCCATACTGTAACAGAGTTTATTGTTTCAATAAAGTTTGTTTTCTGTTACTTAAGATATTAAAGTTCGATTTGATTGTATTATACACTGTATTCACACCCTCTACAGTGTGTGTGACCTAACAACTATGTTATCGTATTACTAAATAATTTCTCAATCAAGATTGTAAAGAATGGTCACATCACCAAACCACCAATCAAAAACTCAAACCTAAGACCAAGAACTAAACCAAGATACTTCTATGATGAACCAACTTGTTCAACTTTTACAATAAAATGTAGCCCCTAAAGTCGGAAACTTCAAACATTTTCAGCCCGTGCATCCCCAATAATTTGTAGGATTGGTAGAACCAATCAAAGCTCAGTCGTGGTTGAGAGAAATGGAAAAGCGTTCGAGTTGGAGGAAGTTAAGGATGAGAAAAAGGCGCGGTACGCAAGTTATTACCTTTAGGTTGAGGCAAGTTATAGGTAGAAATCTTCAAAGGCGCTGCTTGAAGGAAAAGTTATAATCTGGGAGAAGTTAACAGAGATGTTTTAAAGAAGTATTTTCCAAATTATATGCAAGTCCAGTCTGAGATGAGGTTTCTGAATCTGAGACAAGAAGACGTGATTTGTTTTAAGTACAATCAAGAAGGTCACTATACGACGGAATGCCCAAGTGAAGCAGGGAAGCCGAAATTGACTAATTGAAAGGTGGGCCATATGCCAAGGAACTGTAAGGAGCATGTTCAGACGGCGAATGTGCTTAGGATTACTGGACCATTGCCCTCTGCAGCACCAGCAGCTCAGCCAAGGGCAAGAACGTTCAACATGACAATGAAAGATGTTGTACAGAATGCGGATGTGGTGGCAGATATGCTTGATATAAACTTGGTAGAAGTTAAAGTGTTAATGGATTCTGGAGCAACTAGATCCTTTATTGCTGAAAGTGTTATTTCTATATTAAAGTGTGTTGCATACCCTCTCGAACCTAATTTGATTAGAGAAGTAGCGAATCAAGAAAGGGTTACTGCCAAGAGAATCTGTCCCATTTGCGATCGGGTTATAGAAGGTCAGCACTTTTCCGCTAACTTAATTCTTTTTAAGTTAGGAGAATTCGACGTTCTATTAGGGATGGATTGGTTTTCAAACCACTATGTACAAATTGAATGTAGAAGCAAGAAAGTGAAATTAGAGACCAAGGATGGTATTGAAGTGATATTCAAAGGAAAGAAGAAAGAGAAGAAGTTTCTAATGGCTATACAAACGAAGAGACTGTTATGACATGGGTGTGAAGCGTATTTAGCACATGCGAAGGATGTAGAAAAGGAGTCCTTAAGGATTGAAGATATTCCGATATTTAAAGATTTTCCCGATGTGTTTCCATATGAATTACCTGGACTACCTCCAAATCGAGAGGTCGAGTTTACGATTGATTTGGCTCCTAGAACGGAATCAATATCGAAAGCTCCCTATCGAATGGCGCCTGTCGAGATAAAAGAGTTAGCAATATAGTTGCAAGAATTGCTGGATAAAGGAGTTATTTTCCTGAGTGTATCCCTGAGGGGTGCACCAGTGCTATTTGTAAATAAGAAAGATAAAAGTATGAGGCTGTGTATCAATTATCACGAACTGAATGAGTTGAGGAATAAGAATAAGTATCCTCTACCGTGAATCGATGACTTGCTTTGATAAATTGGAAGGAGCTATGTGTTTCTCAAAGATTGGCTTAAGATCTGGGTATCATCAGCTGAAGATTAAGCGGACGATATACCCAAGATGGCATTTCGAATAAGATATGGACACTATGAGTTATTGTGATGGTGTTTGGATTGACAAATGTGCCAGCTACATTTATGGATCTCAGGAATAGAGTATTCAAGGAATATTTGGATAAGTTCGTGATCGCATTATTTATTGACGATATCTTGATATACTTCAAGTCGGAGGAAGAATACATGGAACATTTGGAGATTTTGAGGAACGAGAAGTTATATGCAAAGTTTTCGAAGCGTGAGTTTTGGTTAAAGGAAGTTCAATTTCTTGGACATGTAGGTAACATTGAAGGTATTAAAAGTAGACCCGGCCAAAATAGAAGCTTTGACGAATTGGGATAGGCCTAAGACTCCTATAGAAGTCATAAGCTCTCTTGGATTAGCAGGGTATTATAGGAGATTTGTACAAGATTTTTCTAAGATTGTTGTCCCATTAACTAAGTTGACAAGGAAGAATAAAAAGTTTGTTTGGATGGATAAGTATGAAGGAAGCTTTCAAAAGTTAAAGAAAAGGTTGGTAACCGCATTAGTGTAGGTTTCACCCAACGAAAAGGTAAGTTTCTGATCCATATCGATCTTTCGTATAAAGGGCTAAGTTGTGTGTTGATGCAACACGGGAAAGTGATAGTATCTGTGACAAGGAAATTAAATCCACACGAGCAAAAATATCTTACGCATGATCTAGAATTAGCAGCGATTATATTTGCCCTTAAGATTTGGAGGCATTATTCGTATGGTGTAAAGTGTGAGATTTATACAGACCACAAAAGTTTAAAGTATATTATTACGTAGAAAAAAACTGACTATGTGGCGAAGGAGATGGTTGGAATTGATCAAAGATTTTGACGGTATTATCAGTTATCCTCCCGGAAAGGCGAATGTTGTAGCATATGCGCTAAGCCGTAAAGAAGGGTTGAATGTATTAAACTTCATCTGAGGAATTAATCAAGGATTTTGGGAAGTTGGAAATGGAAGTTCGAATTCCAGAAATGGGAAGTGAGGTAATGTATGCAATGACTTTTCAGCCGGAAATTTTAGAAAAGATTCGACGTCATCAAGAACAAATAATAACCCACGAGAAGGATAAGTTGTGTAGAAAGGGAATTAAGGCTCAAAAGGATAATAAAGGAATATACCAAGTTGCTCGCGTATCTGAAATTTTTAGTGTTATGAAATTGAAACACGAGATTTTTCATGAAGCGCATAACTCAAGATTATCGATTCACCATGGCAGTACAAAAATGTAAAAGGACTTAAAAGAAAGTTATTGGTGGCCAAATATGAAAAAGGAAGATTGCGAAATGGATAAGTAAATGTTATACGTGCCAGAAAGTAAGAGCGGAACATCAGCGACCGAGTGGATTGCTTCACCCACTAGACATACCTGAACGGAAATGGGAGTTTATCGCGATGAATTTCGTGGTAAGATTACCAAAGACTAAGTCTAATCATGACACAATATGGGTAATAATTGATCGATTGACAAAGTCAGCGCATTTCTTGCATATCAGTGAAAGATTCGCATTGGAAAATTTTAGTTAAGATGTATTTGAATGAAATCGTGATGCGTCACGGAGTTCCAGTGTCTATCATATCCGGTAGAGATCCGAAATTTAACTCGAGATCTTGGTGACAATTTCGTGATCATTTGGAAGCTAAATTGAAAAATGAGTACGGCATATCATCCACAGAACATCGGACAAAGCAAAAGGACTATTCAAATAATCGAAGGTGTGTTGCGAACTTGTGCATTGGATTTCAAAGGGAATTGAGATGACCTTTTTCCTTTGATTGAATTCTCTTATAATAATAGTTATCACGCAATTATCGACATGCCGCCTTACGAGGCATTGTATGGAAGAAAGTGCAGATCCCCTACCTACTGGGACGAAGTTGGCGAACGTAAATTATTAGCCCATAGTTGATGCAACAAATAAAAGAGAAAATGGATGTGATTCGTAAAAGGCTGATTGCTGCTCAAGATCGACAGAAGAAAGATGCAGATCAAAATAAAAAAGGATGTGATGTTCGCACCCGCAATCAAAGTATTATAAAAGATCCCTCCATGGAAAGGTCTATCCAGATTCGGGAAGAACGGCAAGCTGAGTCCTAAATATATTGGACCATTCGAAGTGCTAAGGAAAAATGGAAAAGTAGCATATAAGTTAGCGTTACCTCTGCAGATGCAACATTTTCATAACGTGTTTCACGTTTCTCTTTTGAAGAAGTATAATGCAGATGCTAGTCATGTGATTGAGCTAGTGTAACACCCCCAAATCCGGGGTCGGGGATCCGGGTTGTCACGAGTTCCATTTCCCTAAATAATACTTAATCTTAATAATCAACTAACTACTACGTACTGTGACCCCACAATATACACACACACACCATAATTTATAGTCTCAGAGATGAATACCCAAAAATAACACACGTCATTTTATTCCACAATTATAAACCATTACACCTTAAAAGGGTTTCTGAATAAATTTACATATTTTTTTCCATTATTGCAATTCATAAGTATACATAAGTCTGGTACATCAAAAGTTGAAAGCCTAGCCTATTGGTAGTTCTGACCTTAGCTACAACGGCATCAACGCCTACAGGAAACTGCAGAACGTTTCCTATCCGCTCATGAATTGGGAGCTTGGTCATGTTCATCTTGTCTATCTGTTGTTGTGTGATGAAAGAAGAAAGCAAGAGTGAGCAACAAGTCCACCGAAATAATATGTATAATAATTAACAATATATGAGCATTCTCATAGTACTCATGAAAGTCTTGGTCAAAAAAAATGAACCAAGTTTGATATCTTAATGCGACGAAGTCGCAAAATATTCAGTATATATACATATATACTTTTCAAAATCTTTGAAATCCTCTGCCATGTATAATATACCCAGAGTTCCAGTTTATAACTGTATAAAATATCGTTGCAAGGTGATCTCATATATCTAACCTTGTCTCAACATTTTTCTGAAAATCTTTGTCATGTATAAGATAATCATTAACCATGTAATAACCCCAAATTTTGGAGATTTTTGAAACCCGGATGAATAGTAACTTTTGCTGACAATGCTGATTAAGAAAAATTATCAGACCACGATATATAGGAGTACTGTTATGGAAATTCTAAGATCGTATTAGTATTCCATAAAGAAAATAAGTGTATGTAAAAGCTGTCGGATTTTGAAAACGAGCACTTTTATTTTTCCCCGAGATTTCCACCAGACATTAAGGGATTTAAGGAATTAATATTAAGATGAAGGATTTTAAATTCAAGGATTATAAAGGAGAATTAATTTAGGTATTAAAAATACCAAGAAGATTTTATCAATAAAACCATTAAGGTATTTAACCAAACGATCAACGAGATTGAGTGATAACCGGACAAAGAAATGAATAACGACTCTTGTAAATACCTTTGCAAGTGGCAAGGCAAGTGGATGGTTGATCAAACAAGAAACCAAGTGATAGTTAGGAAGGAATGGCTAGTTAATTATATAGTTAACTAGGGATGATCTCATCTCACCACAAATCACCAACACATGGCAAATGGTGAGATCATCTTCCACTAACTCCTTTGTTTATTATTAACCTAGCAAAATATCAAGAGAACCCATCATTATCCACCACATTATTCCACCAACACAATAAAGCAAAAGCATTTCCTCCCCCATTTCCATTGCTCTCGGCCAAAACAGAACCAGCACACTAAAACTGCTGTATCTCCTTCATTTCTCACTCAAATATTGTGTTCTATAGCTCATTGGAAAGGTATTGAGATGGCCTACAACTCTTGTTCACAAGTCTCGTCCAAATAATCATGGTAAGACCCTCAGTTTTACAGTTCTTTAAATCGGACTTTTAGAAACTTCAAAGCCTAACTTTGTGTTCTTGATTTCTTTGGAAAGATCAAGCTTGTAGGAGGCTCCCTAAGGCTTCCTAGCAAATTAACACCTCCCAAGGAAGGTATAAACTTCAAACCCTAGCCTTTACTTTATTTGTTAGTAAGTTTAATGGTTGGTTTTGTGAAATGAGAAGTATGGATTGTGATTATTAGTAGTTTGGTTTGATTTGGAAGTGTTTTGGTAATTGAAGCTTGATTATAGTTCATAGGTCTTGATTGTGGTTGTTTGAGTTGAAAACCTTGGAGATTATGGACTGATGTGGTATGGTTTAGGTGAAGTTTTGTTGTATTGATGGTTATGAGTTGGTTGGTGGTTAATTGAAGTAGTTTAAACATTGGTAATCGCGTAAACATAGCCGTCATAATGTCCGATTTACTTTAGACTGCTTTTGTTCATAACATTTGGACCTGAGAACTCCCTGATAGATTATTACCATTTCCATGTTTAGATAGTTCATGTAACGAGCTTCGTTTTGATATGTAGTTCGTTTGATTCCGATGTACGGTTTAGGAGAAATGACCGTTTTAAGTAACGGCGTTTCGCGAACGAAATTTTTCCCCTCGCCTTACTTTGAAACATAGGTTAAAGACCAAAAAGGGTTAATTAGTGTATGAAACAATTATGATAAGAGTGTTAGGTAGTTGGTAAGACACTCGCGAAGGAATTGCCTTAAAACTTGTAATGGTTAAATTATAAAAAATGGTGGAGCCGAGGGTACTCGAGTGACTTAAGAGAATCAGTAAGCGCAAAGCGAGCGTTAGAGTCTAAGGTAGTTAGAGTATAGATTTACAAGTGACTTTGGTTTAATTCCAACTTACTTGTTGTTTATAGGTTACCAGACTCGTCCCGAGCCTTTTATCACCCCCAGTCGCTCAGGCAAGTTTTCTACCCGTTATAACTGTTGTTGTGATGAATATATGTATTTGCATTATCTTGCGATAAATGCATGTTGGTTAATTAGCAAATGATGCAATATATTGAAGCATGCTGCTATGGTATATATATATGCATGCCTGTTTCGCATTCTTTCCATATATATCTGTAGATTCAGTTGATAATACATATGCTAGAGAATAACGGTAATTTGCATATACCCTTAGTATAGGGACCCAAAGGTGAAAACATTTTCTAAAACCGGGAGTCGAGGATCCCGAGTAGATTTTATATATATATATATATATATATATATTTATATATATTTGGTTATAGTTTTCAAAACTATTAATCGAATAAGGTTTATTCGATAACTTTATTTTATTAATGAATATTATCTTGAATATTCATTCGAGGACTTATGACTCCTTTATATTATTTATTGAATATTACTTGGATATTCATTTGAGGATGTATGACTCCTTTATTTTATTTAATGAATATTATTTATAATATTCATTCGAGATATTATGACTCCGCTTATTACTTAATAATATTCCTTATTGTATTAAAGAATAAGGTGTCGATAATCAAACTTACTTTTGATTATTCAAATAAAGATATTACTTTCGTATAAGTATATCTTTGATTATTTGCTATTCATTTCAAGTATAAGTTTTAATACTTCTACTTCAATTATTTTATAAAGATTATTCTTTATGGGAATATTATTTAAATAATAATATTCAGACATTTTCTAAATATTCTGGGGACTGATTTACTTCATTAAATCAGCTTCACTCCAAACATTCTTAAAAATGTTTTGCGAGTCTTCAAAATGATTTTTTTTAAAAGTTAGAGCGGATCCCAAAACTCATTTTTTTAAGATCCTCCTTTCGAAGGGGATTTAAATACTCGCTCAAAACCTGAGGGATCCGGCTTTGTGGTGTGTTTTAGATTCGCAACAAGGTTGCTGTTTTGATAAATGAATTGATTACTTACCCAACACTCGGGAAGTAAAATTCTTGAAACAAGTTAATCCATTAACAGGCATCGCCTGGGAAATATCGGTGAGTTCTCCTTTCCAAATAGATACGACTTCTTGGTGGAGCCGTATCAACAAGTTTCTACTTGGGGAAAGTGGGGACAAGCTTTACGTTTCAGAGTCATGGATTTCATCTGAACTAGGAGTGGCGTAAGTGGCCGAGTAGCGCCGGCCCAGCCTTATTATATTGGCCCAAATGGCCTGGAAGTTCCGCTAAGGCGGTCCATTCCTTAGGAGTTCAGTGTTCGGTTGACAAGTAAATCCGACAGGTTCTCCTCTACATGTAGAAAATGGTGGGGTTGTACTACTACGACTGATCATCGTAAGTGGTCTTCCTGGCGCGACAAACTCCCGTAATGAGTTCATCATCCAATTGGATAATTTCTGCAACACTACCCAGAGCACTTCGATAGAAAGGCTACGGTTGGGCGATTGTTGAGTGTTGGCAGGGTCAAGTTTTCAAAATGATGTTTACATCAAATGAAGTATCTCGTAACTTCATTTTATTTTGATAATATTTTAAAGATTTAATCTATTCAAATCTTGCCTTATAGTCTCATCTATGTGATGAACTTTTGAAGCTAATTATAACTTGAACGGTGGTAGTTCAAGTAGTATTTGGGAAAGATATAAGTATATTGGGGTATCTTGTAACTTCATCTTTTAAACTTATATCTAATTAATAATTGTCTTATGAATGACAAAGATTTTCAGAAAAACGTTGAGACAAGGTTAGATATATGAGATCACCTTGCAACGATATTTTTTTATACAGTTATACACTGGGACTTTGTGTATATTGTGCATGGAAGAGGACTTCCAATATTTTGAAAAGTATATATGTATATATATATATATACTGAATATTTTGCGACTTCATCGCATTAAGATATCAACTTGGTTCATTTCTTTTGACCAAGACTTTCATGAGTACTATGAGAAGGCTCATATATTGTTAATCATTATACATATTATTTTGGTGGGCTTGCTGCTCACCCTTGCTTTCTTCTTTCATCACACAACATCAGATAGACAAGATGAACCGGACCAAGCTCCCGATTCGCAAGAGGTTAGGAGACGTTCCGCAGTTTTCTAGAAGCACTGATGCCGCCATAGCTGAGGTAGGAACTACCAATAGGCTAGGCTTTCAACTTTTGATATATCAGATTATGTATATTTATGAATTGTAATAATGGCAAAGAAATGTAAATTTATTCAGAAACCTGTTTAAGGTGTATTGGCATATAATTGTGGAATAAAACGACTTGTGATTATTTTTGGATATTCATCTCTGAGACTATAACTTGTGGTGTGTGTTTATTGTGGGGTCACAGTACAGAGTAGTTGATTATTTATTAAGATTGGGTGTTGTTAAGGGAAATGGAACTCGTGACAACCCGGATCCCCGACCCCGGATTTGGGGGTGTTACAGAAATGGTATCAGAGCTAAGCGTTATAAACCTCAGAGATGATGTGACATTAAGATAATAACTAAGATAATAAGAACTCTTGCCAAGTTCATAGTCGGGCTACCTAACGTAGTACTGATAGTTAAAACCCTTATGGGAACCCTTATAAATATCGTGATAGAAGAGTAGTTCCTTATCGTATATGGTAGCGGGACTCCGAACCCTGAGGTTGAGGAGCAACAGCGCGATGATGTTTTATTACTAATTGGAGATCGGATTGTGGATCCGATAGAGTGTCCTAATGCAGGACCGGATGATGTTGATATTGAGGATGTAGCGGTTGAGGATGTTGTCCTAGAAGGGATAGTTGTTGAGGAGGATCCCATGGAGGATCCTGATAAGATTGGATAAAGGACCACTGATGAATTGATGATCATGGTTAGGTCGACTACCAGAGGTAGGATTGGCCGGTCACTACCGGAGGTTCGTTCAAGTTTGTAAAGATAGTAGCCCCTTTAATGCGGCTTACTCGTAAGACTGAGAAGTTCGAATGGACAGAGAAATGTGAGAACAACTTTTAAGAACCGAAGCAAAGGTTGGTGACGTTCCCTATGTTGGCGTTGCCGGATGGAAAATGAGATTTTGTGATGTGTAGTGACGCTTCGCATAAGGAATTAGGGTGCTTCATATACAGCACAGCAAGGTAATCGCGTACGCGTCAAGACAATTAAGGAAATATAATATTCGATATCCCCACCCATGAGCTTGGGCTCGTGGCAATAGTTTTTCCCTAAAGATTGGAGGCACTACTTGTATGGAGAGAAGTGCAAGATTTACACAAACCATAGGAGCTCTAGTACATTTTTACGTAGAAAGAGCTCAACATACGCCAGAGGAGGCGGCTAGAGCTAATCAAGAATTATGATTGGGAGATTCTTTATCATTCGGGGAAAGCCAATGTGGTGGTTGATGCCCTTAGTAAAAAGGAGAGACCCAAGATGATAATGTCTTTGGGATAGTTTATAAGAGATTTTGAGAAAATGGAAATAGAAGTGAAGGTAACCGGAGCCGGTACCGAAAAGCTGTTTGAGATTGCAATACAGACCGAATTTTTGGAAAAGAACATATTGTGCCAGAAAAAGTGATGAATGAAGGTAGAGAGTCAATGACTGGAGAAGAGATCCACACCGAGAAAGATGATAAGGGGATAGTGAGGTGTTCCTACAGAAATTGGGTTCCAAAAGTTCAAGAGCTTAAGGATGAGAACTTAGATGAGAGCCATAGTTTGAGGAATAAGATTTAGGGCAAACCCTGAATGTGATAGTCAGGGAGGTTGCCATTAAGAAAGAAAGAACCCATAACATAATAGAGTGGAAAACAAGGTTTTTAATGTATAAGATAACCCCGATTATGGGAGAAGATTGAAACATTTCATACTAAGGAAACAGAAAGTCGAGTAAGGAAAGGAGACCCGAGATGGTACTCCTATACGACAATTTATGGACCAGTCTAGACAGAACTTAGACTATTATCCCCAACCACCACCCTGAGGAAACAATGCGGTGAGAAATTCTTTCAGGACCTTTAAGTCGCTAAGCTCTCAGAGTTCCAAGGAACAAGCTGACCCAGTCGAGGCAAGAGCCTGGCTAAAGGAAATACATGAATCATTTGAGATTCTAAATGATTGACGAATCACAAAAGACTATTTTTGACACTTACCCTCCTAAGAGAGAGGCCACCCGCTGGTGAAAGGCCAAGGAAGGCACGGAGCAAGAGATTATAATAAACTGATTTAAGTTCAGACAATTATTTTCGGGAAAGTACTTCCCAAGGTTATGGAGGTAGTGTAAAAGCTTTGGAGCTAGAACAAAAGCGGATGAGTATGATGAATTATGAATCTAAGTTGTAAAAGTTATCAAGATTCGTTCTGAGGACACGAATCCAGAATGACGGGATGTTTGGAATCAATACTTATGTTGTGTTAGTTCATGAAATAATGATAAGAGAAAGGAAAATAAAAAGAAACTGAAGTGGAAAGGAATATAAAGGCAATAGAGTTTGAGGTATGATAAGGGAGTTGGGTATGAGGAAACCCTAAAGACTCGTAGCAATAGACATAGGAAAGTATGTAATCGTCAGGATGAGGGTGATTCACCATGAGTTAAAGTTGATGGTTGAAGGCATACGAGTTATGTACATTTTATCCCCTTTAAGTTGGGAGGATTCAAGGAAACCTTTAGATAGTTCGAAGGATAAATAATAAGACGCGGATAGACTAAGGAGACAAGAAAGTAAGAAAGTAGGAAAATTTGGATGAAGGAAGTGACCTTCAATAATGTGAAATGTAAGACCGGTGGCTCGATACTCAGAAAGGGAGACACCAGGTATGAGAGGTATCCCAACATTGAGGTGACTATTGAGATAAACAACAAAAGTAAATAAGGAATTATTAAGAAGAAGTTCA
Organism: Apium graveolens; assembly: GCF_009905375.1. Classification (NCBI taxonomy): domain Eukaryota; kingdom Viridiplantae; phylum Streptophyta; class Magnoliopsida; order Apiales; family Apiaceae; genus Apium; species Apium graveolens. The sequence continues at coordinate 51,997,753 of NC_133647.1, read as the reverse complement.
CGTTGAACATGACCAATATCTTCCAGAACATCCATGTTATCATTACCAAATCAGGAAAGAAAAGCGGATGACCATTGTTATCTTTTGGAGGCCATATGGATTGACCTCAATTTGAATAAGGATGCTATTATGAAGTTAGGTATAGACTATCGAGGTGGGAATGATGAAGAAGATAATCTATCAAGGATATATGACTTGGTTTATCCATGGATGGATGCATGTACCTTTTCAAAGGTGGAATTAAGGATAGAACATCGGTAACTTAAAATGAATCCTAGGGGAATGCATAAAGGTTGGCATTTCACCCTTAATAGGGATAGTATGAAATTTGACAGTATGAATTGGAAAGGATTAAGGTAATAACAACCTTTAAAGAATCAGTGGAGAAATTTTTTTTCAAAAGTATATAGACAATGATTCTAGTATTAGTATATGGTATTTTGATATGCCCTGTATCTAGGGAATACAGGAGGAACGATTCAAGGATAACCTTAGAGGTTTTACAAGGAGAAAGGAAATATTCGAAATTCTCAAGAATAGAAATGTGGATAAAGGAAATATGACGTAATTATAGTGTTGCCAAGTGGAGCACGTGTTAAACCACGAGAAAGTATGGATCGAACCAGTAATGGTCGAAATTATTCAGGGCAATTAGGACTTAAGATAAAAGATGTTCTATTTATGATTGAGAGTCAGTCATGACAGTGATTAACCTCTAAAGACTGAGGCAATAACTTATGGAAAAATGGTGATTTTTTTTTTACTTATCAGATTTTAAGGAAAACATCTTCACTCAAGCAGTGATCGGAAATAGGGTAGAAAATTTGTGAAAGTGGTTAAAATGAAATTGACTGTAAGGAAATTTTACTATCAGGAAAGGCCAAAGAGGTGGCCGACACTTTAAAGGTAAGAGGATAATTATAGGCGCTTGTGCCAAAATAATACAGTGAGGATGGTTAAAACTGTGAAGGTTGTATTATGGTTTGGAAGATTGACATTCCTTCTGATGACTGTGCAATACCCAACCGTAATAGTAGTTGGTAAAGGTTTAATTCGTGTAATCGCCATGAGTGGGCTATCTATCTTAGGAGGTCCTATCTTGAGATAAGCCAGGACCATGTTTCAAAAAGGACTAGACGAACCTTTGAGTTAAGTCTTCTATTTAAGGCATATGATTAAGAATGGTATTAACCTGCTATCGTTGCTTTGATTGAAACTCTTCTGCAATTTTATCTACTTCATGTCATGAAAGTACGTCAGAGTTTGGAGTGTTCTTCATGAATTGTGATTGGTGGTTATGTTAACTCCTTAGGAGAATTAGATACGAGATGTATGGACTCCGTATGGTTAGCTATTAAGACTTCATGGAAAATGAATGACTACAGTAGGTCAGTGGTGGACCATAGTAAGGCAGCAATGATTCTGCGAGTAATGAGCTGATTACAACCGTGAGAGTTGTATTGGAATGGGTGTTGAGATTGAGTACCACTAATCGGGTCGTGGTAGTGTATAAGTTATCATTGATAGACTAATTAAGTAGAGTATCTACCTAGTGAATTATTATTCTTTCTTATCAATAGAGAGTCGTATTATTATACGAGGAAGGTTGCGGTGCAAGCATAGAATTCTAGTAACGATGATGTATAGAATGAGATCCCAGATTCGATTTTCGATGTCGAGGGAGTTTCAAAGGTGATTGTGTATAAGCTCGAGGAAGAGCATGGGTCCATAGAATGATGGACGGAATAGCAAAAATATTTAGGCATGTGAAATGCGATGCTATAATACTTGATGTTGATATAAATACATATATGTTTTGTTCTCCTATGACAAACCTCTATAGTTCAGAGGTAGGTTCCAAGCCAGATATTTTGTGGCAGTATATTTTTTCATATATACAATTCTCTTCAATTCGTTCTTTTCTCTTCTTTTCATTTCATGTAAGCTGAGAAGAACAACCCTTCCAGAAAGGGGAGGTATTGCCGAATGACTATCTATCTGTGTGATAGAAGCCTAGTAGGATACCATCTATTGTTTAATTTCTTGTCAAGTACTAAAGGCTGGCCACCTTCTGTACTAACTATGCGATATAACAAGTGTTCATGATCATAGTGATCTCTCAATAAATTCTTTTACTTCTATATGAAGGATTAAGCTTTCGAAAATAGAAACAGCTGAAAAAGGAGTAATAAAGTTGTGGTAGTATTCGGAATGAAAACACATTCGTGATACTAAGGTTGGCATGGTTATTAAAAGGTTATAGAATGCTAACGAGCAAAAGTATAACCAGTATAATATTAGGAACGGAAGGTAGTAGCGATTACGAACTGGAAAAGAATGGGTATTGAGAAGCAAAAGCTCTAATGTTAAAAGCTATAATGAGAGTCTGTGCAATAGACTTGAAAGAATTTGGAATGATCACTTAACATGGATTGAGTTTTCTTACGATAATAGATCATATGTCAGTATTGAGATATCGCCTTATGAGATCCTTGAGGGAAGACAATGTCGATCTCCCTTATGTTAGGATGAAGTTGTAGAGCGCAAGATGCTCGGACCCGCAGTAGTCCAAAGGATCAAGGATATAATAGATTTTAATCAGAGGACGGCTGGTAGTAGCCCAAGATGGGAACACGAAGTATGTTGATTTGACACGAAAGGACAAGGAATAGGAAGTGGGGGACCTAGTGTTGTTATAGGTATTCCCTTGGAAAGGAAGGATGAGGTTCGGAAAGAAAGGGAAGCTAAGTCCACGAATTGTTGGACCCTTGGATATATTAAGACATATTGGGAAGATAGCATATGAGCTAGCCCTACCCCCGAATATGTAGCAAGTTCATAACGTGTTCCACATATCAATGTTAAGAAAATGTAATTCGGATGCCAGATAAATAGGGGCATATGAGCACATAGACATGCACCCAGACGTAACCTATATGGAGCAACCATGAAGGGTTATAGATCGAAAAGGGACAAGTGCTTAGGAGAAGGGTTATCAAACTAGTCAGAGTTTGGTGGTAGAACCATAATGTGGAAAATTGACTAGAGAGTTAGAAGGCACAATGCTAGAAAAGCATCCCCAACTGTTTTCTATCTGATTCCGGGACGGAATCCTTTTAAGGAGGGGAGACTGTAATAACCCCAAATTTTGGAGATTTTTGAAACCCGGATGAATAGTAACTTTTGCTGACAATGCTGATTAAGAAAAATTATCAGACCACGATATATAGGAGTACTGTTATGGAAATTCTAAGATCGTATTAGTATTCCATAAAGAAAATAAGTGTATGTAAAAGATGTCGGATTTTGAAAACGAGCACTTTTATTTTTCCCCGAGATTTCCACCAGACATTAAGGGATTTAAGGAATTAATATTAAGATGAAGGATTTTAAATTCAAGGATTATAAAGGAGAATTAATTTAGGTATTAAAAATACCAAGAAGATTTTATCAAAAAACCATTAAGGTATTTAACCAAACGATCAACGAGATTGAGTGATAACCGGACAAAGAAATGAATAACGACTCTTGTAAATACCTTTGCAAGTGGCAAGGCAAGTGGATGGTTGATCAAACAAGAAACCAAGTGATAGTTAGGAAGGAATGGCTAGTTAATTATATAGTTAACTAGGGATGATCTCATCTCACCACAAATCACCAACACATGGCAAATGGTGAGATCATCTTCCACTAACTCCTTTTTTTATTATTAACCTAGCAAAATATCAAGAGAACCCATCATTATCCACCACATTATTCCACCAACACAATAAAGCAAAAGCATTTCCTCCCCCATTTCCATTGCTCTCGGCCAAAACAGAACCAGCACACTAAAACTGCTGTATCTCCTTCATTTCTCACTCAAATATTGTGTTCTATAGCTCATTGGAAAGGTATTGAGATGGCCTACAACTCTTGTTCACAAGTCTCGTCCAAATAATCATGGTAAGACCCTCAGTTTTACAGTTCTTTAAATCGGACTTTTAGAAACTTCAAAGCCTAACTTTGTGTTCTTGATTTCTTTGGAAAGATCAAGCTTGTAGGAGGCTCCCTAAGGCTTCCTAGCAACTTAACACCTCCCAAGGAAGGTATAAAATTCAAACCCTAGCCTTTACTTTATTTGTTAGTAAGTTTAATGGTTGGTTTTGTGAAATGAGAAGTATGGATTGTGATTATTAGTAGTTTGGTTTGATTTGGAAGTGTTTTGGTAATTGAAGCTTGATTATAGTTCATAGGTCTTGATTGTGGTTGTTTGAGTTGAAAACCTTGGAGATTATGGACTGATGTGGTATGGTTTAGGTGAAGTTTTGTTGTATTGATGGTTATGAGTTGGTTGGTGGTTAATTGAAGTAGTTTAAACATTGGTAATCGCGTAAACATAGCCGTCATAATGTCCGATTTACTTTAGACTGCTTTTGTTCATAACATTTGGACCTGAGAACTCCCTGATAGATTATTACCATTTCCATGTTTAGATAGTTCATGTAACGAGCTTCGTTTTGATATGTAGTTCGTTTGATTCCGATGTACGGTTTAGGAGAAATGACCGTTTTAAGTAACGGCGTTTCGCGAACGAAATTTTTCCCCTCGCCTTACTTTGAAACATAGGTTAAAGACCAAAAAGGGTTAATTAGTGTATGAAACAATTATGATAAGAGTGTTAGGTAGTTGGTAAGACACTCGCGAAGGAATTGCCTTAAAACTTGTAATGGTTAAATTATAAAAAATGGTGGAGCCGAGGGTACTCGAGTGACTTAAGAGAATCAGTAAGCGCAAAGCGAGCGTTAGAGTCTAAGGTAGTTAGAGTATAGATTTACAAGTGACTTTGGTTTAATTCCAACTTACTTGTTGTTTATAGGTTACCAGACTCGTCCCGAGCCTTTTATCACCCCCAGTCGCTCAGGCAAGTTTTCTACCCGTTATAACTGTTGTTGTGATGAATATATGTATTTGCATTATCTTGCGATAAATGCATGTTGGTTAATTAGCAAATGATGCAATATATTGAAGCATGCTGCTATGGTATATATATATGCATGCCTGTTTCGCATTCTTTCCATATATATCTGTTGATTCAGTTGATAATACATATGCTAGAGAATAACGGTAATTTGCATATACCCTTAGTATAGGGACCCAAAGGTGAAAACATTTTCTAAAACCGGGAGTCGAGGATCCCGAGTAGATTTTATATATATATATATATATTTATATATATTTGGTTATAGTTTTCAAAACTATTAATCGAATAAGGTTTATTCGATAACTTTATTTTATTAATGAATATTATCTTGAATATTCATTCGAGGACTTATGACTCCTTTATATTATTTATTGAATATTACTTGGATATTCATTTGAGGATGTATGACTCATTTATTTTATTTAATGAATATTATTTATAATATTCATTCGAGGTATTATGACTCCGCTTATTACTTAATAATATTCTTTATTGTATTAAAGAATAAGGTGTCGATAATCAAACTTACTTTTGATTATTCAAATAAAGATATTACTTTCGTATAAGTATATCTTTGATTATTTGCTATTCATTTCAAGTATAAGTTTTAATACTTCTACTTCAATTATTTTATAAAGATTATTCTTTATGGGAATATTATTTAAATAATAATATTCAGACATTTTCTAAATATTCTGGGGACTGATTTACTTCATTAAATCAGCTTCACTCCAAACATTCTTAAAAATGTTTTGCGAGTCTTCAAAATGATTTTTTTTAAAAGTTAGAGCGGATCCCAAAACTCATTTTTTTAAGATCCTCCTTTCGAAGGGGATTTAAATACTCGCTCAAAACCTGAGGGATCCGGCTTTGTGGTGTGTTTTAGATTCGCAACAAGGTTGCTGTTTTGATAAATGAATTGATTACTTAGCCAACACTCGGGAAGTAAAATTCTTGGAACAAGTTAATCCATTAACAGGCATCGCCTGGGAAATATCGGTGAGTTCTCCTTTCCAAATAGATACGACTTCTTGGTGGAGCCGTATCAACAAGTTTCTACTTGGGGAAAGTGGGGACAAGCTTTACGTTTCAGAGTCATGGATTTCATCTGAACTAGGAGTGACGTAAGTGGCCGAGTAGCGCCGGCCCAGCCTTATTATATTGGCCCAAATGGCCTGGAAGTTCCGCTAAGGCGGTCCATTCCTTAGGAGTTCAGTGTTCGGTTGACAAGTAAATCCGACAGGTTCTCCTCTACATGTAGAAAATGGTGGGGTTGTACTACTACGACTGATCATCGTAAGTGGTCTTCCTGGCGCGACAAACTCCCGTAATGAGTTCATCATCCAATTGGATAATTTCTGCAACACTACCCAGAGCACTTCGATAGAAAGGCTACGGTTGGGCGATTGTTGAGTGTTGGCAGGGTCAAGTTTTCAAAATGATGTTTACATCAAATGAAGTATCTCGTAACTTCATTTTATTTTGATAATATTTTAAAGATTTAATCTATTCAAATCTTGCCTTATAGTCTCATCTATGTGATGAACTTTTGAAGCTAATTATAACTTGAACGGTGGTAGTTCAAGTAGTATTTGGGAAAGATATAAGTATATTGGGGTATCTTGTAACTTCATCTTTTAAACTTATATCTAATTAATAATTGTCTTATGAATGACAAAGATTTTCAGAAAAACGTTGAGACAAGGTTAGATATATGAGATCACCTTGCAACGATATTTTTTTTATACAGTTATACACTGGGACTTTGTGTATATTGTGCATGGAAGAGGACTTCCAATATTTTGAAAAGTATATATGTATATATATATACTGAATATTTTGCGACTTCATCGCATTAAGATATCAACTTGGTTCATTTCTTTTGACCAAGACTTTCATGAGTACTATGAGAAGGCTCATATATTGTTAATCATTATACATATTATTTTGGTGGGCTTGCTGCTCACCCTTGCTTTCTTCTTTCATCACACAACATCAGATAGACAAGATGAACCGGACCAAGCTCCCGATTCGCAAGAGGTTAGGAGACGTTCCGCAGTTTTCTAGAAGCACTGATGCCGCCATAGCTGAGGTAGGAACTACCAATAGGCTAGGCTTTCAACTTTTGATATATCAGATTATGTATATTTATAAATTGTAATAATGGCAAAGAAATGTAAATTTATTCAGAAACCTGTTTAAGGTGTATTGGCATATAATTGTGGAATAAAACGACTTGTGATTATTTTTGGATATTCATCTCTGAGACTATAACTTGTGGTGTGTGTTTATTGTGGGGTCACAGTACAGAGTAGTTGATTATTTATTAAGATTGGGTGTTGTTAAGGGAAATGGAACTCGTGACAACCCGGATCCCCGACCCCGGATTTGGGGGTGTTACAAACCATATATAAGTTAAAAAGATGAAGTTACAAGATACTCCATTATACTTATATCTTTTCCAAATACTACTTCAACTACCACTGTTCAAGTTATAATCAGTTTCAAAAGTTTATCACACCGATGAGACTACAGGATAAGACTTGAATAGATTCAATCTTTGAAATATCGTTTGAAAGAAATGAAGTTACGAGATACTTCATTAAGTCCCAATATATATATACACCTATATATATACATTTCATACACTCCTTGAAAACCTCTGTTATGAAAATAATAAACAGAGTTGCAATATCCAATGAATTTGGAAAGGAGAAAACCTTGGCATAAACCTGATATCTTGCTGATCAGGCAAAGATACCAATAAGTAACCTTTTCTACTAGTAGATGGATGAATCCCCCACCGGTCATCACCCTGGCCTCATTAGGACCTTGTGCTGGACCGTCACCCGGCCTCTTACGCGTTGATGGGCTGCCACCCAGCCACTTACACTTTGATAGACCGTACCCCGGCCTGTCGCTTATGCCGACTCAATTAGATGGACTTACCTCCCGAACGTTGGGTAAGTAATCAATTCATTTATCAAAACAGCAACCTCGTTGCGAATATAAAATACACCACAGAGCCGGATCCCTTAATTTTAAAGCGAGTATTTAAAATCCCCTTCGAAAGGAAGATCTTAAATTTGAAAACAAGTTTTGGGATCCGCTCTAATTTTTAAAATCATTTTGAAGACTCGAAAACATTTTTAAGAATGTTTAGAGTAATGCTGATTTAATGAAATAAATCAGTCTCGATATATTAGAAAATATCTGAATATTATTATTTAAATAATATTCCTATAAGGATAATCCTTATAAAAATAATTGAAGTAGAAGTTTTAAAACTTATACTTGAAATGAATAATAAATAACCAAAGATATACTTATACGAAAGTACGATCTTTATTTAAATAATCAAAAATAAGTTTGATTATCGAAATATTATTCTTTAATAAAATAAAGAATATTATTTAATAAAATAAGCGAAGTCATAAGTCCTCGAATGAATATTCAAAATAATATTCATTAAATAAAATAAGCGGAGTCATAAGTTCTCGAATGAATATTCAAAACAATATTCATTAAATAAAATAAGCGGAGTCATAAGTCCTCGAATGAATATTCAAAATAATATTCATTAAATAAAATAAAGTTATTGAATAAACCTTATTTGATTAATAGTTTTGAAAACTATATATATATCTATATATATATTATACTCGGGAACATCGACTCCCGGTTTAGAAAATATTCACCTTTGGGTCCCCTATACTAAGGGTATACGCAACTACTGCTTATCTCTAGCATAGGTATTATGCAACTTATAAGCATTTGAATCAATAATTAGATATCAAGATTACGAAACAGGCATGCATATATACCATATCAGCATGCTCCAATATATCGCAAGATTTGCTAATAACAATCGTGCACTTATCACAGGATAATGCATATACATATATACATCACAACAACGGTATAACGGGTAGAAAACTTGCCTGAGTGGTCCCGGATAGACTTAAGCTTAGAGTGGGTCCGATAACCTATGAACAACAACATAAGTCGGAATTAAACCCCGATCGCTTAAGAAATTAGACTTTAACCAATTGAACCCTAACGTTCGCTTATGGTCACTTCTACGCTTAACGAATAACATAAGTCGTTCGAGTACCCTCGGCTCCACCATTTTTAATAAATTAAACATTAAGAATTTTAAGGAGATTCTTTCGCGAGTACTCTACCAACTGCCTAATCCAGTTTAAATAATTGTTTCATACTCCAATTAGTCATTTAAGGGCCTTAACCAAGGTTTCAAAGTAAGGCGAGGGGTAATGGTTCGTTTGCGAAATGCCGTTACTTAAAACGGTCGTTTCTCCTAAACCGTGCATCGGATTCAAGCGAACCACATATCAAAACGAAGCTCGTAACATGAACTATCTAAAAATGGTAATGGTAAGAATCTTACAGTGAGTTCACGGGTCCTGAAGTTAAGAACAAAAACAGTCTAAGGTAAATCGAGCATTACGACGGCTATGTTTACGCGATTACCAAATTTTAAACTACTCCAATCATCCACAAATCAACCACAATCAACATCACAACCAAACTCCATCCATACATCATTAAAACAGTCCCAACATCTCAAGATTTTCCAATTTATACTACCCCTAAACATGAACTAAAGCTATACTTAAGTTCATTAACCAATAATCCAAGATTTACAACTTCAAACTCATTACAAATCTAACCACACTCTAAGTATACAAGAATCATGCTTCTCATGAACCATACCAAACATAAAAACTCTAAATATTCAAAAGTAGGGCTAGGGTATGAGATTATACCTTCCTTGGTGAGTAGAAGTAACTAAGGAGCTTGAAACCACCCTTGAAAATCCTTACAAAAGCTATATCTAAACAAAAACATAAGATCAAAATTTTCAAGATCTTGAAAAAACTATTCACCCTCTTCTTCCATGAATTATTGGAAGAGATTATGAAGGAAATGGAAGCTTAGATTCATAGGATAGCTATATCTATGCTTAAGGAACCTTGGATAATTACCTCACAATTTAACAATACTTGGATCTTGGATTTTGATTTTCTTTTCCTTGAAGAAATGAAGAAGCCGAGAGCTTCTTTCTTCAAAATGAAAGTCAACTTGTGTTTTTGTGTAATGATTTGTTTTGGCTTGGTTGATATCCTTTTGTTGTCAATTAACTTTTTACCATGGTAAGAAATGAATGGCTCACAATCTACCAACCAATCCCTCCATTTGTCATGCTTAAGTCACCATGCTTATGTCATCTTTCTCATGTCATCTTCTTACACTTGTCTTCTTCTTGTTAGTGTGATGACATTATCATCCACTAACCTCTTTGATTAACTCCTAATTACTTGGCTAATGATCGCTTATCTGGTATACGGTTCGCTTAACTTTCGTTCTCGTTTATCGTTTGAGGGATCATACCCGAGTTCTTATTACTTGGGTTTCCCCTAAACCTTTCTCAATATTTTATATTCTTTTTTTTTATCCTCTCTTATAATCCTTGAATTAAAATCCTTTTAACCATGTTACCTTATACTCAATTCTTTCTGTATTTGGTGGATTTTCGGGAAAAATCAAAGTGTTCGAATTTGGATTCTGACGATCTTTACATACATTTATATACCATATAGAGTACTGATAAGATCTCAGAATATCAATTAAAGAACCCCTACATAGTGTGGCATGAAAAGTTTTCTTATTCAATATAATCAGCAAAATCACTATTCATAAGGGTTACAAAAAGTCCAAAATTTTTGGGGTTATTACAGCTAGGACCCGTGGAAATCCAACGAGATCTATCATATGTGGAACATCCGGTATAAATCCTAGATCGTAAAGAAAAAGCGCTTAGAAATAAAGTGGTGCCTCTAGTTAGAGTTTTGTGGAAATTAGAAAGTGAATTGCGGGAGAAATTTCCCCATTCTATTTGTTTAGATTAGATTCTGAGGACAGAATCCTTTTAAGGGGACTAGAATGTAACGACTGGGACTTTTCGCGAATTAATTATGCGAGTAAAGTGTAATTATGTGAATTATGTGTTATTATGTGAGAATGGAAATATTTAAATAAATATTATATTCCAGTTTGACGTGTCAGCTGGTATAAAGAGAATGATTGTGAAGCGTAGTTGGAAACGCTCAGTGTCGGGCCGTCAGTCAGGACGCGACCCGTTACGCGAAGAATGGATATTAGAAAAAAGGAAAATTTTATGATTAAGTATATTTCATTACGATACGTGATATGTGAAAGATGCATGATTATGTGATTATATTCTAGTATGATATTATTTGGAATTTTAGAAAATAAGAAGTACATTAATTGTTATTTATATTGGTTATAAATGCATTTTATTCTTTAAGAACAATAGTTTTAAAATTATTTTTATTTATAAATTTTGAATTTGATTTTATTAAATTCCTAAAATTCTAAGCTATTTTATGATGTCACTCTTGTAATTTATAGATTTATGGTTTTATTTATAAAGTGCATTCTTTATAATTAATTAGATTAATAATTATTAGATTACCTAATTGCCCTTGCATGCATTTCCACTCACAATATAACAGAAGGGTAGTTGTGTTATTAACCACCCCAGTATCTCATTTCAACCTAACCAAATTACCACTCTAGCCTTGCATGTATTTTGTGTTAGAAGTAGGAGAATGATAGATTGGTAAATTCCAAAATCCACTAACTTTGCACATGGGAGAATCAATTTAAAAGCTTGTTATTTCACTCACCACATCAATCATCTCATTTCTTTTCCTTCTCTCCCCTCTCTTCTTCCTCTCTCTCTCTCGGCTCTCTCCCTCTCTTTCTCCCCCTCTCACCCGAACTCTCTCTCTTTCTCTATCCTACATGCAACACCCAATTCTAACTCAAATTTAAAGATCTTTCCATTAATCTTCATCATTTTCAATCCTCTATACATATATTCTTTGCATGTAGGTGTTTAAGAAAGTTTTTGCATCAACATTTCTTGGTTATATCTAAGAAAATACAATTTCTTAGTGTATGATCTTAAGAGAGAGTATAGTACAAAAGTTATGTGATTTTCTTGGTTTGTTTTGGAGATAGGTTCGACTTTTTCTATTAAAAAGGTGGGTTTTGATTTTGATTCAATGTCTACAAAGGGTTTTGGTTCAAAGATTTGGTTTTGGTTCGAATGAATGAGTTTTGCAAAAAGGTTTTAATGTTCGATTGGTTTTGATGATATATATATAAACCTTTGTTTTTGAGTTGGTTTCCTTGCATTCATGTAAAGTCCTAAGTGTAATCAAATTATATTTTGTTTGGTTTGGAAAGAAGATGCATTAAATGATTAGATCATGGGTTTATTTAAGTTCGATTTGTGATTTAGAGTATTGCATGTTAAGTTGATTGATTGCATATTGATTCTACAAAATTGTTTTGTTGTTAATTGGGTTATTATTTAATTTGGAAATAGAATTTGGTTTATATTGGATATGTGAGTAGATAAGTATGAATAAGTCAAGTTTTGATTATTAAAAGCAGAGATTTTATTCGGTTTTCAAAGGAATAAATGATTGGATTTATGCATGTTAAGATTTTGTTCAAAAATAATATTTTGGTTCGGTTTTTGATTTCAAAGAAATGATTTCAAGAAGTGCTCTTGTTTGGAATGGATTAAAATAGGTTTAAATTGTATATGGAACCTTGCCTATCGATATTTGATAAATTGTTTGTGTTTTATTGAAAAAGCCGAATGGTATATGGTAATAAAAATGGTTGATTCAAGTTATTTGGTCAACTTGATTTTAGAGTCTAATTATATGGTTTGTGTAAGATTGATTTGGTGTCTAAAAGATGTTTGGTTAGTTGCATGTAGAGTTAAGTGGTTGCATGTTGATTTCTTGGCTTGGTACCATTTGTTTTGGTTCAAATTTTATAGTTAAAAATGAAGGAATAGTTGTTTGGTTATCGAGTTATTTAGATCATGACTGTTTTGTTAAGATATAGATTTAAGTATACAAGTATATACTCGCTATGTGTTATATAAGTACTCTATAATTATGCTTGAATATACGAGTTAAGTATATAAGTATATACTACTAAGTTCTATGTGAATATTCTGTGATTATACTCGTGTATATAAGTTTAGCTTTAATGCGAGATGGGATAATTGTTAGACGTTCAAGGAACGTCGAGTGCGAATTAGTATCTAATTAGGGATTAGGTTTTGGATTGTAGATTCAGATAGTGGAGGCATTCAGGATTGTATATTCAAATAGTGGAGCCGTTCAGGCTAGAAAAGGCAAAGGAAACTTAGGTGGCGGTAGTTCAACTTCGGTAGTTCAGTTTCAATTTTAGTAAAGCAGGAAAGCGATTTAAGGCAAGTAACTCTGCCTTGTCTTATGAATTGATATTGCTAATGCCATGATAAAGTAGTGATTCTTTTTATACTTATGACAAACCTGTTATTGATTTCTAAGCAACCCTAATATTGATTCTTGTGATAACTTATTATTGAATCATGTTCGACCGTTTACAACCACTTGATTGATTCATACCCGATTACATTGCTTATTTCCTTTGTTACCCAATGATCTCGTAAACCCTAAGAGAACCTTTAAGAATTCCCTTGTGAAATGTCTTGAGTAACGTGAATTCTTCATTAACTTGAATACCTTTGCCTTGTTGACTAATTCTCTTGAATACCTTTGCCTTGATGATTAATTCTCTTGAATACATCGAACTTGATTTCTAGTATTGCTTCAATAGCTCCCTATATTGACCATTGCTTATAATTTGAATTCCTTGAACTACATATATTTGATAACTATCCTTTATTTCCATATCCAAACTTTGTAACTGGATGTATGCCATGTACTACACTTGATATTAGACACCCCTACCTTTGTTGATTATCGTTATAACTTTTTTGCAATACTTCTTCCTTAGTTGTTGAATCATTGATATTCATCCTTGATGACCCCTCTAGTATGAGGATAGTTCTTCTTTTCATAAGAATATCATAATCATAATCCTCTGATTGTTGATCGTAGTCTTACTGTTTGGAATCCCTTAAAGATTGATATGATTCTTTCATGCCTTAAGAACTTTTGAAATGTTACTCTTTCTGGCATCTAATTTTTATAAAAATGCAAAATGTTTTCTTGAAAATTGCCAAAGGGGCAAAATGTTTTCTTGAGAATAGTGGATCTGGACCAAGACGCATGTCCTTTCCACACTTATTATTCGAGGCTCAAAAGCTGCCTCGGGATCCCACCAATATTGTTTAGAACTCAGCGAGGTTCGGGATTACTTCGCGGCTAATAACCGGCGGTAATCCGTAGCGTCATAAAATGATTTTGAGCAATGATTTGGTTAAAGAGTTTTGATTTGAATAAATATGCCATGATACTATATATCTTGTTCCATGATTTTATTATGCTTTTCTGATATGATTTCTGCTATTGAATTGCGATGAATGTCGGCTTTCACCCTATCTTGATCCTTGATTCTTGAAAGCCCAAACCTTTCTTCATAACCTTTGTATAGCCAAAGATAGAAATCTGCCACCTAGAGATTTAAAAGTAGAATGCCTCAGATTTTGCTATTGTGTCACACCCCCCAACTTAACAATACATAATATATAACTATTAAAATATTTAAAAGAAAGTAAATACAACTGAATCCAAAATCTTATAGTTTAGGGTTTGGAACAGCCCAACACTACTAACTATTACAACTGGTTTTAATATCGAGTCATCACACAAAACTATCTCTTATTCTACCTGAGCTCGGACATACGCATCGGCATCACAAGTCTTACGTGTTGTCTACTTGAATCTAACCATAGCTGCTAGCTGTAATATCAGGGTTAAAGTAAGTAGTGAGCCAAATGCTCAACAAGTGCTAAACAATACGATATAAAACATAAATCGAGATATATATTAAAGAATGACAATATGAAGATATAACTAATAATAATAAGAGATGAACTTTTGGGTGATGGCATCATTTGCTTGAATCAAAAACTTTTTTAAAATCATATCTTAATCAAAAACCATTTTATAACCTACGGATTACAGTCGGTGATCAGCCGCGAAGTAATCCCGAACCTCGCTGGATTCTAAAACATTAATGGGATCCCTAGGCAACTTTTAAGCCTACAATATCAGTGTTGAAAGGACTTGCATCTCAGTCCAGATCCACTATTTAAAGAAAACATTTATCCCCCTTTGGGACTGAAAATCCAAATTTTAATCATTTCAAAAACTGATGCCGATTGATAATAAAATTTCTTAAACAGTAAACATCTTTATCAAGGGATTGTAGATTGACTAGAAACACTGGAATTATGTTCACTAAATCTTAGGGCCATGATCCACTAGACTTTACTCTATCAGGGTAATTGGAAGGTTTCCATTTACAAGAATTTTGACAAGGAGATTTAGTAGGGTTATTGGATAATATGAAAGAGTAATGCCAAACTAGGCTTAAAGCAATGGTTTTAGATAAGGTATAGGTATTAGAACATCAAGAAGATAAACATTACTAGTTACAAGTATGATAGAGGTGTTAAAATATAAAGAAAGTGATCATTAGCTCAAGGTATATCAGGATGTCAAGCATAAGGGTAAGGATAGGGTTATCAAACAATCGTGAACAACTTCAAAGAATATCTGGCTTTTAGGTATCAAGATAAAGTTTCTATCGGGATTCTTACAAGAGTTAAATCAAGCATCAGGGTGCAAAATCAAGATTTCTAAGTAATCAATAACATGTGAATCAAAAGGATCAATCAAGTTTTATAACCATTCTCTATTTTATCATGGCATCCCAATTACTTTGGTATACTAGCATGGTATGATTTTTGATCTACTTGCAATAAGTACTTGAGGGTTCATGGCATTTCTATATAATACGAAGATAGATTTGAGAATCACTTGGTCCGGGTATAACAAGATAAATTAGGATACTTGCATCATATATATAGGAACTAGTTATCACACATTCGCAGTATAAACTAAAAAGCAGGTTGAATAACTTGCACAATATAAGTTTATAAGGGAAGGACACTTGCCTTGAGAAAGGCTGGACTGGACTGGACTGGCAAGTAGGAGCAACTGGAAGCTTTACTCGACCTTTATGGCAAGTTTACCCTCGTCTCGAGATCCTACACAAATAATAATAACCTCATTATAATATATTCTCACCAACGCAACCTACTTACAACCCGAAATTAAACACAAATGGCACTTAGGCCTATATGCGCGCAATTTATAATCACCTTATAAACATAATAGTACACATAGCCACATATACTCACATACCATATTTTAAATACCAAACAATATCACACACACACCATATTGCAACACTCGGCTTGGATGATCTCGTTCAATAACTTAAGTCACTTGATCGCTAAACTAGATAAAGTCTCCAAATTTTGGCCTCCTAACTCGATGTGCATTTACTAAACTATCCAAAACCTATTGACCCTCACTTGGGCCTTTCACTCTACTGGCTTTATGCTATCTTGCAACTATAGTGGTCAACCTAGGCCTCACTCATAAATGCTCTAAAACTATGTGGTAAGTGAAGGTGCTTACTAAGGTAAATTTCAAAATGACATCTATGGTTTCTTGAGTGCATTAGACACTCTTACACTACAATTTTTACCTCCAAAACTTCTACAATAGACTCTTCTGATCATAAGGCAACTCCTAAACTTGATGTGGCTCAAGGGCCTAGCTTGGGCCTCCCTAGGCCTAAGCTTAAAGTCCATGGTTCCCCTGTTTTTCTGGGTAGAAAAGGTCCTGACTTGAACTAACTTGTGACACATTATTCTAACTCAAATCCTATTAACTATGGCTGGAAAAACTCCTCCGACACTCCCTCTAACTAAGGCCTAATAGGGCCTAATGAGGGCCTACCTATGACATGGTCAAAACTTTCTATTTCTAAGTTGCAACAAAACTGTCCCCTGCTGGACAGATTTTGTGATTCCACTCGTGCACCTAACCAAACATCTTACAAACCTCCAAAAAATACCTAAAACCTATTATATACTCCTAGTTATAGCTTTTGGTGGCTTGGGCCTCAAAGTGCACAACAAATGCTCATTCAAAACTTCCCCATAAACTAGTGCATCAAATCTGGAAAAATGCAAACACTAACTAATCCCTTTCAACCTTGACTCCCACTTATTAACCAAATATCCAACCTTTACCTAGTGAATTAACATCCTAAAATAGTGCCTCAATAGGAGTGGAGATCATCCATTCCCTAGAACACCAACATGCAAATAAAAATATAACATGCAACTCATGGAAAACACTTAACAAGATTTCGGCTAAAACATAGAGTTTAAATTCTTGTAAATTCGACTTGTACCTATTACTCAACCCTAATAATCATGAAATATATCTTCTCTTAACTATTATTAAGAAATATATCATGGAAACAATCTATTTCAAGCACAAATAATTCGAATTTATATATTTTTAAACATGAAAACATGATTTCGAGAAGAGTAGCATACACAACATGGTTGATCATCATATTAACATCTTAAAACTAGCATGCATGGCTAAACATGATTATATAGTGAAATTTAAGTAGTATGCAAAGGTTTTTAAATCATGGTTTCTCCATAAAACACTTAGTTAAAATATATATAAAATGTATCTCAAAGAGAGCTCTTGAATTCACAAGAATCAAGAGTTTCCCTTTGGAGATCACACAAAAGCTACACATGCAACCATGGAACTTCATCTCCCAAATCACAAAACTCTTGGGAAGTATATAAAATAAATGTAGGTGGAAGAATTACACTAGGGAAGATGAGAAATGGGATGGAAAAATGGAAGGGAGTGGGGGAGGGGGTTCTCGGCCGACAGCAAGGAGAGGGAGGGGAAGGAGAGACAAAGAGAGGTGAGTTGGAGTGTGGAGTGAGTGAAATAATTTCTCATATTTTGTTTTTGGTTTTATGCCTTTGATTGACTAAAAGAAATGAGTGGAAATGAGAATGTACAAGAATACCCTTTAGCTAAAGTTAGGCCATTTCGCATGCAAGGTTAATGTGGTAATTTGGTTAACAACAAGTGAGTTAGTGGGGTTGGAAAGGTCTCCTTTGCCCTTTAATAGAATGGAAGAGTGATTTGCATGCAAGGGTTTCCATGTAATTTGCTAATTATAACAAATAAATTTTTAAAGATTTATTTTTATAAAATAAAATACAAGTTCAAAAATTATAAAATTTATACCATAAAATAACTTGGATTTTTAGAAATTTTATAATATCACTTTTGAAATTTGTGAATGGAATAACTTTTAAAAGAAAAAATTTCCAAGGTTTAGAATATTCCTTATAAATCAAAAATAAGGGAAATAAATAAACTTTTACTTTGAAAAATCATATTCTACATAAAGCAATTTATAATGCAGAATTTTCATTCACACAACGTACAATCATTAAGTATATTTACATTCGGATCTAATATTATACAAAGTTCACAAATAATATTACACAAAATGTCGGTCGTAACAATCATATTGTTATTATTATTACTTTATAGAACTGCTATGTAGTTACTTGCTGAGCTTTTGTGCTCATTTATATTTGCTTTGCTCTAACCATGGCAGTTAAGAAAGAAGATGGCCAGACTTACGCGTTCAGATTGTATGAGCGTTCCTGGCAGTCCCTACCGTGTCATAGGTTTCCAGATGTTAGAGCATGTAGCAGTGAGTGTGAGCATGCGTAGTAGATGGAAGGATTCCTTAAGTTGGTTCAAATACAGTGGGTTATCTGTAGATTCCATTTCGGAATCGAATAAATTGAATTCATTAATATTTTGGGTTGTAATATATCTACTTTGGTTGGTAGTTGTAATCTTGTCTCAAACTTAATCCTGTGTAGATCCTTATAGTAGTTAATCGGAGTTTAATATATATATGTTGATATTATTAGTTTAATGGTGTGCGAGTCCTCATTTCCTAACTCCGAGATTGAGGTCGTCACAGTTTCCGAACACCTAATTTGTACCAACAACTAATCTGTTCTTTCGTCTTGGCACAAGAGCCCAGACTTTGTTCCTTTTGAAGATTTCCAATAATTAAGTCAGGTGTATGTGACTTAGACCATTTTCTTGTAGATGTGAGTTGACTCCTTGAAGAAGAACCTCCCTCTTGATCCATGAACTCTCTGTTATTTTTTGACTAGTACCACTATCATGTCCTGATGCTCCCCCTAATTCAGTGTTCCCATTGTTATCAGTATTTGACTCATCAGAATTTGAGGAATGAGAGTTGGATGACTTATCTACTGATATTTCTTGAGTTCAATCCCTTGTAAAAGATTCTAGATTTAAATTATGTTGTTACCCTCAACATATGCTTCAATGTTTGAAGAATTTACACTGTCATGTGGATCATCAGAGCTTTGAGTGATATCAGGATTTACTATATCAGGACCAGGATTTAAGAGTTCAGGATATGGTACTTCATTTTCAAATCTCAATTTGTCATGGTCATCTACATCCTCTAGACATGTAATCTTCTTGTCATTATAAGATACATGTATGGATTCCGTGACTATTCTTGTTCTTAGATTATAAACTCTGAAGGCTTTTGTAGATAATGGATATCCCACAAAAATGCCTTCATCAACTTTTAGATCAAATTTGGTAAGCTGCTCCGGATGAGTTTTGAGAACAAAACACTTGCAACCAAAAATGTGAAAGTACTTCAAATTTGGATTCATTCACTTCACAATCTCAAATGTTGTTTTTCCATGCCTGTTGATCAATGTTGCACTTTATATAAAGCAAGCAGTTTGCAAAGCCTTAGCCCAGAAGTAGGTAGGAACTCTTGCTTCCTCTAGCATGGTTCTTACAGCTTCTATGAGAGTTCTATTGTTTCTTTCAACAACTCCATTTTGTTGTGGAGTTCTAGGAGCAGAAGATTCTTGTTTTATCCCCTTAAGTTTGTAGAACTCTTCCATAGAACTATTCTCGAATTCAGTTCCGTTATCACTTCTGATGATCTTCACTTTGTATGTTAATCCTTTTTCCAGCTCTCTTACATGATCAAGAAGAGTTGATGAAGATTCATCCTTGGTGTGCAGAAAATACATACATTGTATCTTGTATATTCATCAACAATTACGAGTGCATACCTATATTGGACCAAAGAGATCAATATGAAGTAGATGATATGGCTCAAGAATGGAGGATTCATTTTTACTTTTGAAAGATGTTTTCCTTTGCTTGGCTTTCTGGCGTGAGTCACATAAGCCATCAAGAGTAAACACTGCATTGGGAAATCCTCTCACGAGATCTTTTCTCACAAGTTCATTGATATTGTTGAAGTTGAGGTGAGAATGTTTTTTATGCCAGTTCCAGCTGTCTACCACAGATGCTCTACTAAGTAAACAAACTTTAAATTCATCAGTATTTGTGGAGACCCTGGATTCATTTAAACTACCATGTCTTACACCAGTCATTGAAATCTTACCATCAGTCTTATTGACAATTTCACAATGCTCCTCATAGAAGTTCACATGGTAATATCTGTCACAGATTTAACTCACATTGATCATATTATGCTTGAGTCCTACAACCAGAGCTACATTCTCAATGATGACATTCCTAATTTTTATTTTTCCATATCGCAAGATTTTTTCTAAGTTCCCATCTCCATAAGAAACATTTGGGTTAACTCTCTCCTCAAATTCTAATAGCAGAGATTTATAACCAGTCGTGTGTCCTGAGCATCCACTGTCCAAGACTTGAGTATTTCTCCTGTTACCCTGCAATCAGTATTTGAAATCAGTTAGTATTTTTAAGGACCCATACTTTCTTGGATCCTTTGGCCTTTTTAAGTTTTTTAACATATGCAGCATAAGACTTTTTATCAGAAGTTATGTTAACATCCTTACTATCAGTATTTACACATGCAGAAACAGATCTTGCTTTATTTAAAGAGGGTTTCAGTTCATTATAATCATAATACAAACTATGATACTTTTTACATGTATAAATAGAATTCCAAACACTACCACAATGAAAACAAGGACTCTGTGGTTTATATCTAACTGTTCTATTCCTAAATTCTGATATGGGAGGAACAGTATTTACCTCTTTATTCTTCCTACAATAATTAGCAAGATGATTTGTACTACCAAAGTTCAAACATGCCTTTCTAGGTGCATTGGGAGGAGTTACATAATTATAATTCTTATTAACACCTATCTTGCCATTTCTATTTTTACTAGGCCTTTTTTCCTTTTCTTTCATGTGTAAATCTTTCAGCTTTTGCATGAGCTATTTCTGAGTCATTAAACCAATATTTACTGATTTGGAGTAACTAAGTTTGATGTAGGTGCTGAGGTTGAACCTACCTCATTAGCCGATTTAACAACATCATCACTCAAATTAAACTTAATGGTCTTTAATTGAACCTTGTTCAGTTTGACCTTAGCATCAGTATTTACTGGTTTATTTTTCTCAGTTTCCTTTTTAATTTTCTTATCAAAATTAGATCTATTAGCATATCCTAATCCTGATCCCCAACAGTCATTCTCTAAAATTTCCAGAGTTGTTTTTCCTGGGTTAGTCCAAAGTTTAATAAACTCTCTTTCTTTAGCTAACTCCTTTTCTAGATAAGCATGTTTTTCTAACAATTTTTCTTTAACATAAACAACATTATCTCTTTATTTTTGAATTCTCTAGCATGGAAAGTAACTCAATTTCTAGGTGATCATTCCTTTTCTTTAACTCAGAGTTTTCACTCTTGATTATATTATTTTCTAAGGTTTGATCCCTATAACTAACATATACATATTTAAGAAACAATCTTAATTCACAGATATTATCAGTATCAAAAGCAAGGGTAGTCTGAGGTATCTTTAATTCAACATTGTCAACCTCAGCATCAATATTTGCTATGAGAGCATAATTGACCCCATCATCTGGATCTGATGAATCATCCCAGTTCTTCTTCTTTGAGATCAAGGCTTGTTTTTTCTTAGCTTTGGGTTTTTTGCAGTCAGCTACAAAGTGTCCTATTATATCACAGTTGTAGCATCTTTCCTATAATTTGACAACTCTTCCAGACTTTGATTCCTTTCTATCAGTATTTCTTCTAGTATTCCTCTTATCATAGTTTGAGGAACTAAAACATTTTCTGGAAAATCTTCTTCCTTTCTTGAAGTTCTTGTAGACCGTCTTCTTGAAGCTTTTAACCAATAGGTCATCCATTTTTTCCATGTCTTCATTTTTGTCATGATCACTGTCAGTATCTGATTCATCATCAGTATTTGAGTCATCATCAGAGTTTGATGATTCAGTTTCTGACTTTGCAATCATAGATGTTCCTTTGGAGTAACCTTTTCTCTTAGCTTTCTCCTTTGGCTTCTCTTCAACTTTGAGTGCAATTGGTCTAGACTTGGATCATTTCCTCTTGCTTCTTTCTCCATCTCTAATTCATGAGTTTTCAGTATACCAAAGATCTCATCTAGAGGTGTTTCATCAAGTTGATTGTTATCCCTTATTGATGTGACCTTAAAGTCCCACTTTTCAGGGACAGCAAGAAGACACTTCAAGTTTGAGTCCTCTAAATCATATTCCTTCTCGACAAGAGACAAGTCATTTAGCAACTTCTGAAATCTTTCATAGATATCAGTTAAGGACTCATTATCTCTTGAATCAAAATGCTCATATTCTTGAGTAAGTACTGTCCTCCTGTTCTTCTTGATAGCAGTTTTTCCTTGACACTTTACTTTAAAGCATCACATATCTCTTTTGCTGTTTTACATCCAATATCCCTATTGGACATAACACTGTCAAAACTAATATGCGAGATGTGTCTAACTTTTGCATCCTTCATAATAGATGAAATATCTTCAGGAGTTTAGTCCTTCCTTTCTTTGTCAATCATTTTTTCTTGTTCTCTTGCAAGAGAAACAACTACCTTCATTAGTTTATGAGGACCATCATAAATCCTTCTTAAGTATTCAGGATCCGTGGCTTCCAAGCACATGGCCATCCTAGCCTTCCATATTGGATATTCATGTATCTTCAGGATTGGTACCTTGATGGCTTCATAACTACTCATGTTGCTGCTAATCTGTGATGTGGATGGGGTGGTAGTTTTGGATTTTATGGTGCTTCTTTGTCTTCCATTAAAGATTGATTTTTCAGATCTTAAATTGTTTGTATGTCAACAGTAAGCTCTAATACCAATTGTTAGATCCGTAATCGGCTGTAGAGGGGGGTGAATACAGTTTATACAAATAATTCGACAAAGCTTCAAACGGAATCAACAATTTTTATATTAACAGATAAAGACTGATTACAAACGTACTCTCTCATAAGGATGAACAAATATCATTGGGAGATGCTAGGTTATGCGAATAATATAAGAATGTTCGCAATGCTTATAGCATGAACCTAATATGTGCTTTATATAGAGCACAGTTACACAATCAATAAGGAATCCTATTCTATTACCATAAGGAAACCTATTACATATCCATGTATGATTGCTTCTGAGATAAAGTCCTTCACCACCTTGAATTCCTTCTTTCCTTTTCCTCCTTGAATATCTACCGAGGTGACAAATACTGATGACATCATATGTTGATCATCAAGTACTGATATAAGTACTGATGACGTCACTCTTCAGTAAATACTGATATAAGTCCTGATAAGAACTTCTGATAGTTTCTGTCCAGATATCATCAATTATATCTAACAGAAATAATTTATGTATTTAAATGTATTTTCTCCGATAAATAATACATTTGAGATACGAGAGAAAATTACTTGGAAAAATATGATGAGGGGGATAAAGTTAGTATGACGCCCTCAATCTCGGGGTTAGGAAATGAGGACCCACACAATATTAAACTAACAATAAATAAACATAAACCTCGATTAACTACTAACATGATCTAATAGGATTAAGTTTGAGATAAGATTACAACTACCAATCATATCATATAAATTACAACCCAAAATAATATTTAATTTACACAATCGATTCCGACTTGGAACCGAGAGATAACCCATTGTATCCTTACAGCCATCCTCTAAGCACTTGCTCACAAACATAACCTATACTACCTGCTCTGGCATCTAGAAGCCTACAACACGGTAGGGACCACGGGGTACACTCTTACGAGCAGTGCACCTAAGTCTGGCCATCCTCTTGCTTAACTGCTATGGTTAGAAAAAATCAAAACATATGAGTATAAAACTCAACAAGTAACTATATGGCAGTTCTACGATACAATAACAACTATATACCATTACTGCTTTTAAGGAATTCTACTTTAAAATCTCTAGGTGGCAGATTTCTATCTTTGGCTATACAAAGGTTATGAAGAAAGGTTTGAGCTTTCAAGAATCAAGGATCAAGATAGGGTGAAAGCCGATATTCATTGCAATTCAATAGCATAAATGGTATCTGAAAAGGATAATAATATCATGGAACAAGGTATATGGTATCATGGCATCATTATTCAAATCAAAACTTTTTAACCAAATCATAGCTCAAAATCATTTTATGACGCTATGGATTACAGCCGGTGATCAGCCGCGAAGTAATCCCGAACCTCGCTGGGTTCTCAAATATAATGGGATCCCTAGGCAACATTTAAGCCTATCAATTGGTGTGAAAGGGACTTGCGTCTGAGTCCAATCCACTAAACCAAGAAAACATTCTTTTGTTAAAGAGCGATTATCTTTTATAAAACTGATGCCAGGGAGAAATTACAAGGATTCTAAATAATAGAATTTAAATTATCAGTCGAGGATTGGAGTAATGGGACTTTTATCAGGAATTGAATTATCTTCTCACAAGCGGTATCATCAAGGATGAGTACCAATGATTCAATAACTAAGGAAGAAAGTATTGAAAAAAAAGAGTTATAACGATAATCAACAAAGGTAGGAGTGTCTGATATCAAGTGTAGTATATGGCATACATCCATTTACAAAGTTTGGATATGGAAATAAAGTATAGTTATCAAACAAAGGTAGTTCAAGGAATTTGAATTATAAGCATGGTCAATATAGGGAATTATTAAAGCAATACTAGAAATCAAGTTCGAGGTATACAAAGGAATTAATCAACAAGAAAAAGGTATTCAAGTTAATGAAGAATTCAGGTTAATCAAAACATTTCTCAAGGAAATTAATGAAGGTTTTCTTATGGTTTACGAGATCATAGGATGACAAAGGAAATAGGAAATGTAATAGGGTATGAATCAATCAAATTGTTATAAACTGGTCGAACAGGATTCAACAACAAGTTATCATAAGAATCAATATTAGGGTTTCTAAGAAATCAATAACAGGTTTATCACAAGTATTGAAAAGGATCACTACTTTAACATGGCATTAGCAATATCAATTTATAAGAGAAGGTAGAGTTACTTGCCTGAATTCGCTTTCCTGTTTTACAAGGGTTGAACTACTACCACCTAGTACACCTTTCCCTTTCCTAGCCCGAATGCCTTGACACTCCGATTCTACAATCCAATAATCAAACCCTAATTAGATTCTCTCTCGACGTTCCCAGAACGTTTAATAATTTCTCATTATCGCAATACCCTAAGAGCATATATACTCGATCATATTCACAAAGCACGATTATACTATATACTCGTATACCTTAACCAAATAGGCATCGAATCACAGATTGTGACACAATTACAACACATAACATATAATCCTTGTATCCAAACTCTATACTTGAGTTACAACCTCAGTTATATAATCTTATATCAAGATGACTCAATCTTCCTTTTACTTCACATAATTCGAACCAAAACCATTCAAGTAGACCAAATAATTCTTTATAACTTTACATGCATCCCTCTAGTGAAACCCTAGGATCAATTCAATTACTTTTACAACCTTAACTTATTCGACTCCAACACAAAACACAATAGATCAAATAAATCAACATACAAACACCTCTCTATATCCAATCAATCAATTAACTTGAATTAATTCCTTTTAAAAACAATGGCCCTTTCAATAAAAACACAATCTAAGAATCAAATAATAACATGCAAATACAAGAATTATTCACACACTTTAGTTTAAGCCAAAACTCATTCCTTTAAATCATTTTCAAAGAAAACCGAAATCAAAAGTAATCCTCAAGCCAAAATCTTTTGTAAAATTAAATGAAAATCAAAACCCCCTTTTTAAATTACAAAAATTCGAACCAAAACACCCACATAGAAAAACCAAATTCACATGCAACCACTTAATGATATATTCATGCTATCACACATCAAAAACCATTCTTCCTACATAATATTTAAAGAAAATTCCGAACCCTAACAATTGATTATATCCAAATGAACTCAAATTAATGACATGAAACAACTCTTAGTGACATGCATATGGAGTTCTATGTCATGCATCTCATTTTATTCAATTAAACACGCAATCACGTCATAATATCTAACCTTCTAAGCATAATACTTCTATTTACTATCAAAACTCATGAATTCATCAAATTATCCAACATGCAATTCATATTATAACAAGATCATACTAAAACACTTAGCGAATCACATTTTTAAGATCCACCGGCTCTCATTTGATCATGGACGGTGGTGGTCGAACCTAAGAGTGCCCATAACGGGTCTCTTCTTTGAGTTTTAAACCATAAAATCACTTTAGACTCTATTATGATCATATATCAAGAAATTACATTTTCTTGAACACAACCAAAGAGATGGAACTATGAAACTTATTTAAACACTTACATGTAAATGGTGTATAAGTAGAAGATCGAAAATGATGGCTATAGATCACAAGATCTTTGAATTTGGACTAGTTTTTGTTATTGCATGTAAGAGAGAGAAAGGAAGAGTGTGAGAGAGAGAGAGAGATCCGAGAGGGAGAGCTCGGGAGAGAAGAGAGAAAAGAGAGAGGAGAGAAAAGAGAGAAAGAGGAAGGGGAGAGATAGAATGAAATAGAAATGACCACGTTTCTCTCCTTTTATACTTACAAGTTAGTGGAAAAGAAAAATTACCCTTGTACCCTTCTCTCATTATTAGCAAAAAATGCATGCAAGAATAGTATGGTCATTTGGTTAAGTTTAATGGATATAGTGGGGGTAGGAAATGACACATCTAACCTTCTCTCATGTTGTGAGTGGAAATGCATGCAAAGGCAAGTTGGTAATTTAAAAAGAATCTAAATTCTTAATTTCATTTTATCCTTAATCAAAAATGAATTTAATAAATAGATAATTTATTTAGAAAAGATAAAAATACCATAAATATCATTTTTAGAAAATAGATCTCGAAATTATCTTTCCAACCATATTTTTAAAATAATTTTTGAGTGTACGGTTTATTTTCTTGAATTTTACAAGATTACGCTCGAAATAGAATTATAACTCGATAAAATCATTTTAAAATACACCGAGCACCAAATAATTCCATCGATCATTCTTGTAAAGTCTCTGGGACTGCTGTGAAGATAATAAAATAAACTTCACGCCTTAACCATACTCGGATAATTTTATAAAAATATATAAAGGTTCAATAAACCTTAATTAAATCAAATCAATTCCATAAAATCAATCAAAATCATCCAGATCATGTAGTCATGCATACAGACAGGCAAACTCATATATTTTCACATCACAAAATTCCTCTTTTATTATTATCATTATTTCCCTTTTTCACGTAACGGGTCGCATCATGTCTGACGGCCCGACGCTGAGTGTTTTCTGTCACGCTTCCACAATCAATCATTTATACCAACTGACACGCCAATTGGAATATAATATTCCATTATACTTTTCTACTCAATAAAATAACACATAATCACACTTTATAATTACAACACAATATATTCTTTATTCACTTAATCACGTCGCGAATTTCTCAGTCGCTACAATTTACCCCCCTTAAAAGAATTCTGTCCTCAGAATCTAGTCTAAGCAAATAGATGGGGATACTTTTATAGCATTTCACTCTCTAATTCCCAAGTTGACTCTTCTACTTTAGGATTTCTCCACAACACTCTAATTAGAGGTACAACTTTATTTCTGAGCGTCTTGTCTTTACGATCTAAGATTCGCACTAGTTGTTCCATATAGGACAGATCTTGCTGAATTTCTACTGGTTCCAATTCAATCACATGGCTTGCATCAGCATTATATTTTTTTAGACGAGAAACGTGAAACACGTTATGAAAATGTCGCATCTACAGAGGTAACGCTAATTCGTATGCCACTTTTCCAACTTGTCTAAGTACTTCGAATGGTCCAATATACCTGGGACTCAATTTTCCTTTCATCCCAAATCGGCATAAACCTTTTCAGGGAGATATCTTTATCAATACTTTGTCACCGGGCTCGAATTGCGTATCTTTTTGGTCTCGATCCGCGTACTTCTTTTGTCAATCTTGTGCAGTAATTAATCTCTTACGAATTGCTTCCACTTTATCTTTCATTTGTTGAACTAGTTCTGGCCCAATTAGTTTGCGTTCACCAACCTTGTCCCAATATGTAGGGGATCTGCATTTTCTTCCATACAACACTTCATAAGCGGCATGCCAATACTTACGTGATAATTGTTGTTGTAGGAATACTTAAACAATGGCAGATGATCGTCCCAATTTGCTTTGAGATCCAATGCAAAGGTTCTCAATATATCTTCGATCGTTTGAATGGTCATTTCCCTTTGTGCGTCAGTCTGCGGATGATACGCCGTACTCATTTTCAATTTTGTTCCCATACGATCATAAAATTGTCGCCAAAATCTCGAGTTAAATCTCTGATCTCTATCGGACACGATAGACACTGGAACTCTGTGACGCATCACAATCTCGTCCAAATACAACTTGACCAACTTTTCCAATAAAAATCTTTCGTTGATAGGCAAGAAATGTGCTGATTTCATCAGTTGGTCGACTATTACCCAAATCACATCATGATTAGACTTGACCTTTGGCAATCCTACAACGAAATCCATCGCAATATATTCCCATTTCCATTCTGGTATGTCCAGTGGTTGAAGCAATCCACTTGGTCGCTGATGTTCCACTTTTACTCTTTGGCACGTATAGCACTTACTTATCCATTCCGCGATTTCCTTTTTCATGTTTGGCCACCAATAGTTCTCTTTTAAGTCTTTATACATTTTTGTACTTCCAGGGTGATTTAAAAATCTTGAGTTATGCGCTTCGTGCAAAATCTCATGCTTTAGCTCCACAATGTTAAGTATCCAAATACGTGAGTTAACTCGATATATTCCTTTTCCATCCTTTTGAGCTCTAACTTCCTCTCCTGTCAACTTATCTTTCTCACGGTTCATCACTTGCTCTTGACAACATCGAATCTTTTCCAAAATTTTGGGTTAAAATGACATTGTATACATTGCTTCACCTCCAAATTCTGGAGTCTGCACTTCTATTTCCATCTTTTCAAAATCCTTGATCAATTTCTCTGATGAAGTTAACATATTCAATCTTTCCTTGCGGCTTAAAGCATCTACTACCACATTCGCCTTTCCAGGATGATAATTTATCATATAGTCATAATCTTTGATCAACTCTAACCATCTTCTCTGACTCATATTCAACTCCTTCTGAGTGAAAATATACTTTAAACTCTTATGATCCGTATAGATCTCGCACTTTTCTCCATATAAATAATGCCTCCAAATTTTAAGAGCAAACACAATCGCAGCTAATTCCAAATCATACGTGGGATACTTCTGTTCATGTGGCTTTAGTTGCCTTGACGCATACACAATTAATTTCCCATGTTGCATTAATACGCATCCTAATCCTTTATACGAAGCATCACTGAAGATCACAAACTCTCCTTTTTCCTCTAGTAACACCAAAACTGGGGCGGTTACCAATCTCTTCTTCAACTCTTGAAAACTTTCTTCGCACTTATCCGTCCACACAAACTTCTCATTCTTCCTTGTCAACTTAGTCAATGGAACAACAATCTTAGAGAAATCTTGCATAAACCTTCTATAGTATCCTGCTAATCCCAGAAAACTTCTGACCTCCGTAGGAGTCTTGGGTCTTCCCCAATTCATCACAGCTTTTAACTTGGCTGGGTCTACTTAAATTCCTTCACTATTGACTACATGTCCAAGAAACTGAACTTTTTTCAACCAAAACTCGCACTTCAAAAACTTGGTCAAATAACTTTTCTTTTCTCAAGGTCTCTAAATAAATTTTCAAATGCTCCATATGATCTTCCTCAATCTTGGAATATATCAATATATCAACGATGAAATGAACTTATCCAAGTACAACTTGAATACTCTATTCATAAGATTCATAAATGCAGTTGGCGCGTTCATCAAACCAAATGCCATTAGCAAAAACTCATAGTGTCCATATCTCGTTCGATATGTTGTCTTGGGTATATCTTTGACATGAGCCAATTAAGCTTCGCATCCTTGACGTAACAATCTCCTCATCTGAATTGTCGTTACAAATTTTGTCTCTTGTTTTTTCCCCTTGAATATCACTTCATCACCATTCTTGGTCCTTAACTTCACGTTCTTATTTTTACACTCAATTTGCACCTCATGGTTAGACAACCAATCCATAACGTCGAATTCTCCTAACTTAAAAGGAATTAAGTCAACAGAAAAGTGTCGACTGTGACGGCCTCAACCCCGGGGTCAGGAGTTGATGTGACGGCCTCAACCCCGGGGTCAGGAGTTGACGTCACTAAATACAATTACCAAAAATATAAACAACAGAATTATTAGTAAAATATACTAACTTGACCCCAAACCAAGATCCGATCCAGGTTCAAGTATAATTCAGGTTCTCATTATTACAACCCATTTATTTAACATCTGACACACTCTAACTTTATTCAGCAACTCATCAGACCTCATGGCCTGATACAAACTACCTCAGAGGAGCCGGGTCCAGTAGGGGTGGGAACATGGGTCGGTCTGACTGATCTTCTAGGCATCTGCGAGATATACATAATAGTTTGCAAGGGTGAGCATAATCGCTCAGCAGTACCAACATATGAATAACAGAATAAAACAGTAATATAATAGTAATAGGAACAGAGCTGTAATCATGATATCAACATTTCATAATGAAAATCAAAGATAACTGGATATCACTAACTAGCATGCTTTATCAAAACAACATGGTAGTGTGCTGTGTAAATACTAGAGTCCAATTTTAGCATGCTAATTACATTTATAAAACCGCTGTATCAACTACTTATGCTCTTATGTAAATCACATATACCAATCAGATACGTAGCGGATATGTGAAGACAGCTGATCAGGCTATCAACACCAGACGGCTCTAACTGCCATCCCATTTACCTGTTCCAGAACTCAGAGACTAGCTAGTTCTCTGACCTGCTGGAGTAATCAGTTATATAGTGCGCGCAACTGAATTAGCCTCTTACGCCACCTCAATAGGCCTACTCTGGCCCCAATGTATCCCATATCTGACCGTTTTATCCAGTTTTCAAAACACTTGTACCTATCTCACTTTCAAAATCATTTATTTAACCAGCACGCATATAAAATCCATTTCGCAAATCATTTCGTTCGAGATAGGTACCTTTCGAAGTTACTTTTCCCCAAAACAATTTAAAAACAGTGATTTATAACTACAGGGGATACATAACTTAAAACATTTATGTTCCATTACGAAAGTAAAACATTTAGCTATTCATACGTACTGAACCATAAAAGAATGGTCAGGCGTACTTTCCTTGCAATGCTTTACAAAACGCTAAGTAGCTTTCACGCTGACTTCGATCCTGGGAAAACTCGACTGGGATCTACAAATACAGAGTACCCTAATTATTTATACCGACATGCTTGATATCCTCAAATCCTAATAACCCAAATCCGATAACCCGACTCATATTATTATTATACACATAATCATGTAATCACATCTCTCGAACATAAATAGGGGTAACACGTAGAACATAATTATGTACGTTTACAAATATATTTTTAGAAAATTTTGGCAGCAACGTCTTTATTTATAAGACTACCCGTCGATTATAATCGACGTCAACAATCCTCGACAATCCACATTTTCATTCTATACCAATTCTATATTCACGCACAATTTAGTTTCGAAAACATTTATACGAATCATTTTATTTATTTATAAGGTTTAGGTTTCAGAACATCGTCATCACCGTCCACCGTTGACTCACCGAAGTTCATCGTCAACGGCGGCACAATTTATTGGCGCCCGATATAATACGGGTTCTCAAATAAATTATACTGATTAATTTAATTTTCTCGCAACAAATATTTTAATATCATAAATATTACTCATAATTTACTGCAATATAGAAATTATCATTAAAAATCTGCACAGTCCAGTCCATTAGCACACAAACGGCCCAAACAGGCCAAACAACCAAAACAATATGCATAAACAGGCTCACAAAATAGGCCCAATAGTTAAGCCCAACTGAAAGTCCAATAACCAGCCCAACCAAACACACAGCCGTACAACTGCACAGCTAACACACGCGCCACCGCGCCACACACACACACACACAATCGAATACACACACACAGATTCATACACATACAGAGCACACACATACATATATATGTATACCAACTGCATAATACAAAGCCAAGCCAACCAGAAAATAGGGGCGGCTCACCGGAGAGATCGCCGGAAAAACAGGAAAATGGAGAAACGAAGCCCAGGGAAGCAAAGCGAAAGGAAGAAGATGAAAACCGAGGAAAGGAGCCGATCAAAAGCATGAAACAATCGAGAGAGAATGGAGAGAATCGAGAGAGTTCAAGACACAGCCGAATGACCAAAGGGAAATGAGTGTCAAGGAAATAACAGGGCAGCCACATGTGTCCTGTTAAAACAGGATACGGGTTGGTTTATTATTAATTCGAACTTCTGAATCCCCGAAACCCAGTTTATATCCCGACATTACACTTTTAACGAACCAAGTAATATTGAAAACATATTGAAATAAATTCCAACTAATCCAAAAAGATCCGAAATATTCCGAAATAGTTAAAAACATAATTTTCAAAATTTTAAAATAATTCTTAAAGCGCACTTTATACCTGCTTTTTAACTAATAACGAAATGACACGCGAGTGAAACGAATCCCGAAAATTTCCAAAATAATTTTAAAATTCTCAGAATATTATGAACTTAATAAAATATAAGTTTCATGATTTTTGAAAATTTCCATAATTAAATATGGATTTTACAATAAAATATACTCGGAAAATCATTTAAAATAAATCATTAATGAAATATTGATTTCTCAATTTTATAAAGTCCTAAAAATAATTATTGAGATGATAAAATTATAAAACCAATTTTAGAAATAATCCAAGTATTTATGGAATTAAAAATACAATAAAATCACTTTTACAAGTCAAATAAAATCGTATAACTTACTAGTAAATCACTCAATTCAATCTCACATATCAACAGATCACAAATAATTAAATAACAATCAACAATTGCTATCAAAACCATTACACACATTTTATTTAATTACTGAAACCTTTATTACACTTTTTAAATTTTAAAAATAAAAAGAAAAATACAGGAGTCGTTATAGTTGATGTCATCAATAACAATAATAACAACACAATATAATCCAAATTAACATAAACACGACCCATTTTACCAAGATCTT
Source organism: Apium graveolens (assembly GCF_009905375.1). NCBI lineage: Eukaryota > Viridiplantae > Streptophyta > Magnoliopsida > Apiales > Apiaceae > Apium > Apium graveolens. The sequence goes on along the minus strand of NC_133647.1, from coordinate 51,964,137 downwards.
TTCCAGGTTTAAGTATGATTTAGGTTACAACCATTACAAAACCAACTTACAACAACCATCTTGACGCAGCAAACTTAACTCAGCAACTCAACAGACCATCCTTGGCCCAACACAACCAACTCTGAGGAGTCTGATACGGAGGGAACTGGAACTCAGCCCGACTATCACGGAAGAATCTCCTAGTCATCTACAATACATATAAAAAACATTCTGCAAGGGTGAGTAATCAATTGCTCAACAGCACCACTATATGAATAACAAGTAAAACAGTTTATGATAAAGTAGTGATAGGAAAAGAGATTATAACTCATTTGCAAGACATGTAAAACATTCATAAACTGGATATTCAAAACTATCATGTTTTCAATAAAATAAACGTAGTAGTGTGTTGTGTACAAATACCAGAGTTTAACTCTAGCATGCCATTTTCATTCCAAATCCATTTTATAACTCACATGTTCCGTTACGAGAATCACAAAGCCAAATCAGATAAGTACAGATATGTGAAGACAGCTGATCAGGCTATCAACACCAGACGGCTCTAACTGCCATCCCATTTACCTTTTTCGGAACTCAGAGACTAGCTAGGTCTCTGACCTGCTGGACTAATCGGTTATATAATGCGCGTAACCGAATTAGCCTCTTACGCCACCTCAATAGGCCCCCTGGCCCCAATGTATCCCATATCTGACCGTTTTATCCAGTTTTCAAAACACTTGTACCTATCTCAATTTCAAAATCATTCATTTTACCAGAACACATATAAAATCCAGTTCTCAAATCATTTCATTCGAGATAGGTACCTTTCGAATTTACTTTTCCCCAAAACAATATGAAAACAATTTTTATAACTTACTGGGGATACGTAACTTAAACGTTTCTGTTCCATTACGAGAATAAATTATTTAGCTATTCATATATACTGAAGCATAAAAGAATGGTCAGGGGTACTTGCCTTGCAGAGCTTTACAACTATTACTGATCGACTCTGAGCCGACTCAGACGCTCAGGCTTTATCGTCTCACCACTAGATCACCTTGGATTTGACTTCAACACTCAGGTTCTTCGGTTAAAACCCTAATGAGCTCGTCGACTGTCCATTAGGTTATCTCTAGTTCGATATCAATTCTGGAGTCCTTCAATTAGAACCTACAGAGTCAAAATACCCTACGTTAGACGTCTAGGTATGCTTGACATATCCGCAATACCAATCCTACCCAAACAATAACAATCCCGACTCGTACTTATATGTACTATTATAATAAAATAACACACACAACAGTCAGGGTTCACATTCTCGAGAAATCGGTTTGGTGTTCATTTTCATAAAATACGTATACTCGTCATTTTACGAAATTAGGGTTACTGGGTTTTGACAGAACAATCACCACAACATACAATCAAGTTCGTATAAAGTATAAGTATATATATATTCACTCGACGTCCCGATAATTACCGAATACGCTCCCGTATCTCCGTGGTTTGATTTTCCGTAAATTGGGCAGCGTCTCCTTTGTTTATCGGACTACCCATCGAAACAATTCGACGTCAAACTAATTAATCACAATCGCAATCCACCAAGCAAACAATCAATCCAAATAATTCTTGAAATGAATTATTTAACTACTATTACTTTTTATTTCGACTACAATAATATATGAACTAAATTATTTATTTTAAAATATTGGACTCAGATAACGATCATCACGGTCCACCGTCCGCTCGTCGAAATTCATCGCGGACGGCGGTAAAATCCGTGGGTACCCGTTTATTTCGGGTTTCCAACGCGAATCCTACCGATAAATAAATTCTTTCACGCACAAAACATAAATTTATTTCACGAATAATAATCAAATGTTCCTGCATAAATAATAATAAAAATTCGATCAGCAATATCCGAACCAAAGTAATTCAACCAACGCAATAAAGAACACTGCACACTCGCGCCTTACGCGCATACAACATGAAAAGAACATAATCACCGCCGGAAGCCAGAAAATCCGGCCACAGCAGTAGGAGAAATGGCACCGAGAACAACAAGGAGTATAACACACTCCCGAATCCATACAGACAAGTACACACGCACATAATTTTACTCACACACGCACACAAACACATGGTTGCACACACGGAAACAGATCACACGCGCCACCACATCCACCTCGCCGGAAAGCGAGGGACGGCGGCGATCGGAAAAGCAAGAAACATGCGGTCCAGACTTACCAGAATAAACGGGATGAACCAGGAAAATAAAAGGGAGAGAGGAATAGAGACATAAAAGGAGAGATTTCTAAGAGTTTGAGAGAAGAAACAATCGAATTAGAAAGAAACAGAGAGGGCCGAGATGCACACACAGAGATTTTGTGTGTTTACATGTGTATTTTTTTTCAACTCTTTCTGTTAAACATGCAAACAAACAACACGTGGCAGTAATATTGATTTATAATCGGTCACGTATCAAACTGGATACACATAAGCCCCTGTATTACGATTCTGTCCCCGATTTTCAATTTAACGTATAAGCGCACGATTGAAAATAAACCAAAAAATTACCAATTTAATTTTAAAATAGTATAAATATCCCGAAGTTAATAAAAACATAAATTTCGAAATTTTAAAACAATTTTTAAAACGCACTTTATACCCGCTTTTAACAATTAAACGAATCCATGCGCGAGTGAAATTAATCCCAAAAATTTCCAAAATAATTTTAAAATTTCAGGAATATTCCCAACTTAAATAAATATGAGTTTCATAATTTTTTAAACATTTCTGAATTCAAGATTGATTTTACTAATAAATACAATCATAAAATCGTTCAGGGATAAACAATCAATAAAATATTGATTTCTAAATTGCATAAATTCCCAAAAATAATTATTGAAATTATAAAATCATAAAAATAATTTTAGAGACAATCCAAATATTTATGGAAATAAAACTGCAGTAAAATTACTTTTATCAGTGAAACAAAATCATACAACTCATTAATTAATCACTCAATTCAATCCCATACACTAGTTATCACATATACATAATAACAAAATAATAACATGCGGATGGAATCCATATATATAGTTTATTTATTTAATTAATAAATAATTACACCTTTAGATCATAATAAAAATATAAGAGTCATTATATCCTTCCCCCTTAAAAAGATTATGTCCTCAGAATCTGATCTAACTAAACAAGTGAGGATATTTGTCAAGCATATCTGACTCTAACTTCCAGGTAGACTCTTCGATTCGAGGATTTATTCAAAACATACTTATTAGGGATATAAACTCCTTCCTATGGACTCGCTCTTAACGATCCAAAATTAGGATCGACCATTCCGCGCATAATAAATTTGGATAAGGGCCCATTGGCTCCTAATCAATGACTTGGTTCAAAGAAGATATATATCGCCTTAACATTGACATGTGGAACACATTATATATCCATATACATTGCAACTGCGGTGATAACATCAACTCATAGACAACTTTGCCTATATTTATTTATACATCTAACGGTTCAATACATTTAGGACTCTACTTGTCCCTTCTATTCAAACTTAACCAATCTCTTTCAAGGTGAAACTTTTGCCTGTATCACAATCCTAATTCTATATATTCATATTCTTTTAATGCAAATCCGTTTTCTTTCTTTGGCTATCCCGAGCGGTTTCAACTCTCTTCCGAAGCAACACCACTATATTCTTGATGTACTGAATTAGCTCAGGACTTAACAATATCTCTACTCCCACTTTCTCTCAATAGAGTGAGGACCCACACTTATGTCCATACCAGGCTTCGCAAGATAGCACTCTCTTACCAACATGATAACTATTAGCATAGAATACTCAATTTATAGTAGGTGATTACCTCAGTTTATTTTAAACTCAACATATATACTCTCCACATATCTTACATTGTCCAAATCATCTTCTCAGTTTGACCCTTCGTCTAAGGATGATAGGCAGTATTTATTTTCAACTTATTTTCCCAGCATTCGAACACCTCTTACTCATTCTCATCTGTCAAGGCTAGAAAGTAATCTCATATGTTCACTTTTTATCATCTTCAGGCATTCGAACTCCAAATTTCACTCTTTCCAATTCTTTTATAAATTCCTCAGTAGTTTTAATCATATTCATTTCTTCTCTTCTACTCAAGATATCTGTCCCTAAATGGACCTTGCTTGGTTGGTAGTTACTCAAACAACCGGGGTTCATAATCAATTTTTTTACCAGAATCTCATAATTTTGAAACTTAGTGTACAATTGTTACTTTTCAACCTTCCGGGGCATTTCTTTAGGTGTGCAACTTAGAATTTCTTAGTTCTTGAAGGGCGAGGATGTTATCAATAAATACAATTACACCATCCAAGTACTCTTTATACATTATGTTCATTAAACCTTTAAACGCAACTGGTGAATTTGCTGATCCCACTAACATTACCCGAAACTCGCAGTGTCCCCATCTCGTTCTAAACATGGTCGTTAATATGACCCCAGACGTAACCTCCAACTGACGGGAGCCTACTCTGGGTCAACCTTTAAGAACCAACACGTTCCTCTCATTTAGGTATATGAATAATCAATTCTAGGTAGGGGGTTACTTATTCCTATTTGTCAACTTTTCTAACTTCCGATAATCCACACATAACTTCACACATCCATTCTTCTTTTCTATAAACCACATCAGTGCACAACACAGAATACCCCTTGCCTCGTTATTCTTTTATCCCACAATCCTGAAGTTTCCTTAACTAGTTATTGATTCCTACTAGCCATACCATTCAAAGCTTTTGACACCAGCCCGACTATGTACAGTACCCAATGAGAGATTATATCCCATTCTTTGACATAATCCTAGTAAGCCATCCGATAAGATCTTGGGGACTTCACTTGCTATCTGGATCTCTTCTAACTTAGGTGATTCCTTCTTAATATCCCTTACATACGCTAATTACGCCTTATATTCTTACTTGTGACCTTGGATACTTATTCTTATATTAGCTTCCATAGATATTATTATTTTCTTCTTCTGGTAATCAGTTATTGCCCTGGCTCCTTATCAGGGTCTTGAGCAGCTCATCTTTTACTCATATTATAAGTCTTAGCCTTGGCTATACTGGATGTCAAATCTCTTGATGCACTACCTCCCCTGCTATCTCGAGAAGCACTTCTACTGTTCTTGGCAACATACCTCACCTTGCCACAGTTGTAATAAATGAATCCTGGGTTTTTCACTTTACATTCTGACACGTAGTGTCCTTTCTGCCCATACCAGAAACATTCAGTATTTGGCATACACACTTCGCCATGCTTTTTACCATATTGCTTATACTCCGATATAGGCGACTTAACCGACTTGGCTTAATTAGAGCGGGCTGAGGTATTACTAATCCTTCTTAAAGAAATACTTTTCCCTCTAAATTCTTTATTCTTACTCCTTCCAACCTTTTTCTGAGACTTCTGGCTGGATCCTTCTTGACCTGATTCTTCTTCCATATCATTTATCTTTTGCTTCTTCTAAAAACCACTCCTTGCCTTATGACAGGTCAACCAACCCGATCCTAAAATCACATCGAACCCCTCTAACGTGGAGGGTGTCAGATCAACTGCAACTACGTCCAACTTCTAAACACTCAATCTTTGTCCTTTTAAAAGTTCTATCTCTAATTGAGCTGGATGTTGGCCCTTGGGATGTAGTATCTTGAATAACCGTTCTACAACTCCTTGCAATATGCCCAATCTTTCCACAATTGTGACACGTAACTCTTGGAATTTCTGGATTATATTCCGATGCATAATGACCCTTACGTCCACACTTGAAATATTGTACATTCTTTTTACACGAGCCACTGTGTCTCCTGTCGCAGGACTTGCAATCCATTGCTAACTTGACTGACGGGGCTGGAGTGGAAGCAACTGAAGTAACATTAGACCTATCCTGAGATAAACTCTGTCTTCGAAATCTCTTACTCCTGGTTCGGCCAAACCAGTCCTCAAATCTCTGACTGGATTCTCCTTAGTCTGCCTTGTCCATAACACATTCTGACATCCTTTCCTTATCACTTTCTTCCTTAACAGTCAACTTCTGGTCACTTCCATTACCAAGGCAACCTGAACCATAGAGAAGTATGTATTGAGTTGCAATGCAACCACTCCTCTGCGAATTTCAGGATTCAACCCTTGTTGAAACCTCCTTACTTTCTAAATCTCCGTGCTTACATACTTAGGAACTAATAGGGCCAATTCTGTAAATTTGGCCTCATACTCCAACACACTTCTTTTACCTTGTTTCAGTTCTAGAAACTCAATTTCCATTTAACTCCGCACACAATCTGGGAAATACTTTTCCAAAATAACTCAGTAAACCTAGCCCATGAAACAGGGCCTTCTCCTTCTAACGCTCTGGTTGACCCCCACCAGTGATTCACTTCATTCTTTAAGAAGTAGCTTGCATACTCAGTCTTAAGAGTATCACTTACTTGAGCGAGGTTGGAAGCTTCCTCCATCTCTTTTAAACATGCTCCAGCAGCTACTAGATTAGGTTCACCTTGAGACTCGGGAGGTTTAACACTCTAGAAAGATTTAAAACTAGCACTTTGATTCACTCCTTGATGTTGCTACTACAATAGTAGTTACCACTGCTAAACCTGTTGGATTAACTGCAACTGTTATTGTTGTTGCTGGTGCAACAAATCTAGAATTTTATTTATAGTTGGACCCTTCGCAAAACTACTACTATTTTCTTTAGACTGGGTAGCTTTCTTAGGTGGCATCTTCCCGAGATATATAAATGAGTTTTATTCAAAACATAACAAAATGTTGACAAAAGATATCACTGTTTAAACGGTGCACCTGTATTAGGAAAATGTCACCCAATAAAATAACCATGTCCTTAATATCAGGGCCCATTTACAAAAGAAATCTATATTAATAGCACTAGCAATCATAGCAACAATGACAATAGCAGAATCAACAACAGTTCAGGAAAACTAAAATACAAAGAAACTGAACATCATAGCATAGTTCCTCAATACAACAGCAGCTAACCAACTTCCCGTCACTACCCAAGTATCACAGCTGAACCGATCTGATATACAATAAAAGTTGGATGGCTATATCCGCCATACACTATGCAGAACAAACCGGTAAATCAAGTCAAACTTAAGGAACATTGGCTCTACTAAGCACCGTAGTCCATATTCCACCAACCACTAAATTGCTCTTCCCCCGGCTAGAACTACACCGATAGATTTTGAACCTTCGCGATTACCCTTATTCTTAAGTAACGCCCTGATGTAAGGCTTTTTTTCTTCCTGACAGTCAACTTTCATTTATTCCCAATCAAGACTGTCTAATCGCAGAAGTCACTGAAGGAATTTATTATCATGGTATACCAAACGAAATTTCAAAACCAAGGAAATCGAAAGAGAAGGAATAGTGAAGAAGAGGTAGGTATGACTGAGAGCAACCATACAAGTATATAAGATGGCCAGTCTTAGTACCGCATAGTTCACAACACATAACTCAGTGGCGTCCCACCATACTCTTTGTCACATAGACAAACAGTCAAATCATATGCATTGTTTTCCCCAATCAACTGAAATAGTTACTGAGGAATGAAACAATGTTTATATAGAAAATTCACAAATAGGCAGGGAAAATCTGATTTATGATAAATCAACAGAACCTTAAGTCGCTTGCTTCAGGTTTGACTTTCTTAGGGATAACAAGAATCTTATTAGATGATAAACAATTATTCTGGAAGTAAAGGTGTCTCAAGAAATATGCATAAGATTTAAGATATAACAATAGTACTGATCCCCATACTTCACGAAACTTGGCTGTCATATCAGCCACTAACTATTATCATTTCATATGAACCCACCTGGGTCGCACACTTGGTCTACCACATTCCTTGACAACAAAAATGCTAATTTTAGGAATAATATAGGTGTCTCTATAGCTGACACACCAAAGGTCCGCTCAGAAACTGAAATCTCTCAATCATACTCGCATTCTCGAGAGGAAAACTAAAAATCTCTATCGGATATTACCAATAACACATATACGAAGAAGACGTACTCCAAACTAGGGTAGTTCCAGTCAATCCTCAACCGACGTCAGGGTTACGTCTCCGAAACCCTTGACTAAACTCAAAAACTCGCTCCTCTGACTGGGTTGCTGACTCATATCTACACATAAACATTCTTGCACTCTTTTGACTCTACTCTTATCCTAAATCAGGGACTCAAACCTGTAGCTCTGACACCAACTGTGACGGCCTCAACCCCGGGTCAGGAGTTGACGTCATCAATAACAATAATAACAACACAATATAATCCAACTTAACATAAACACGACCCCTTTTACCAAGATATTTTCCAGGTTTAAGTATGATTTAGGTTACAACCATTACAAAACCAACTTATAACGACCATCCTGACGTAGCTAACTTAACTCAGCAACTCTATAGACCATCCTTGGCCCAACACAACCAACTCAGAGAAGTCTGGCACGGAGGGAACTGGAACTCTGCCTGACTATCACGGAAGAATCTCCTAGTCATATGCAATACATATATAAAAACATTCTGCAAGGGTGAGCAATCAATTGCTCAGCAGCACCACTATATGAATAACAAGTAAAACAGTTTATGATAAAGCAGTGATAGGAACAGAGATGATAAAGCAGTGATAAGAATAGAGATTATAGCTCATTTGCAAGACATGTAAAACATTCATAAACTGGATATTTAAAACTAGCATGCTTTCAACAAAATAAATGTAGTAGTGTGCTGTGTACAAATACCAGAGTTTAATTCTTGCATGCCATTTTCATTCCAAATCCACTGTATAACTCACTTGTTCCGTTACGAGAATCACAAAGCCAAATCAGATACGTACGGATATGTAAAGACAGCTGATCAGGCTATCAACACCAGACGGCTCTAACTACCATCCCATTTATCTGTTCCAGAACTCAGAGACTAGTTAGGTCTCTGACCTGCTGAACTAATCGATTATATAATGCGCGCAACCGAATTAGCCTCTTACGCCACCTCAATAGGCCCCCTGGCCCCAATGTATCCCATATCTGACCGTTTTATCCAGTTTTCAAAATACTTGTACCTATCTCATTTTCAAAACCAGTCATTTTACCAGCACACATATAAAATCCAGTTCGCAAATCATTTCATTCGAGATAGGTACCTTTCGAAGTTACTTTTCCCCAAAACAATTTGAAAATAGTGTTTTATAACTTACGGGGGATACGTAACTTAAACGTTTATGTTCCATTACGAGAATAAAACATTTAGCTATTCATATATACTGAACCATAAAAGAATGGTCAGGGGTACTTGCCTTGCAGAGTTTTACAACTATTACTGATCGACTCTGAGCCGACTCGGACGCTCAAACTTTATCTTCTGACCACTAGATCAAATTGGATTTGACTTCAACACTCAGGTTCTTCGGTTAAAACCCTACTGAGCTCGTCGACTGTCCAATAGGTTATCTCTAGTTCGATATCAATTCTGGAGTCCTTCAATTAGAATCTACAGAGTCAAAATACCCTACGTTAGACGTCTAGGTATGCTTGATATATCCTCAATACCAATCCTACCCAAACAATAACAATCTCGACTCGTACTTATATGTACTATTATAATAATAAAATAACACACACAATAAGCAGGGTTCACGTTCTCGAGAAATCGGTTTGGTGTTTGTTTTCAGAAAATACGTATACTCGTCATTTTACGAAATTAGGGTTACTGGGTTTTGACAGAACATTCACCACAACTTATAATCAAGTTCGTATAAAGTATAAGCATATAGATATATATATATTCACTCGACGTCCTGATAATTACCGGATACGCTCCTGTATCTCCGTGGTTTAATTTTCCGGAAATCGGGCAGCGTCTCCTTTGTTTATCGGACTACCCATCAAAACAATTCGACGTCGAACCAATCAATCACAAACGCAATCCACCAAACAAACAATCAATCCAAATAATTCCCGAACTGAATTATTTAACTACTATTACTTTTTATTTTGACTACAATAATATACGAACTAAATTATTTATTTTAAAATATTAGAAATCAGATAACGATCATCATGGTCCACTGTCCGCTCGTCGAAATTCATCGCGGACGGCGGTAAAATCCGTGGATACCCGTTTATTTCGGGTTTCCAACGCGAATCCTACCGATAAATAAATTCTTTCACGCACAAAACATAATTTTATTTCATGAATAATAATCACATGTTCCGGCAGAAATAATAATAAAAATTCGACCAGCAATACCTGAATCAAGGTAATTCAACCAACACAACAAGGAACACTGCACACTCGCGCCTTACGCGCATACAACAGGAAAAGAACATAATCACCGCCGGGAAGCCAGAAAATCCAGCTACAACAGCAGGAGAAATGGCACCGAGAACAACAGGGAGTATAACACACACCCGAATCTACACACACAAGTACACACGCACAGAATTGTACTCACACACGCACACAAACACACGGTTGCATAGATGGAAATAGATCACACGCGCCACCACAGCCACCTCGCTGGAAAGCGAAGGACGGTGGCCATCGGAAAAGCAAGAAACAGGCGGTCCAGACTTACCAGAATAAACGGGATGAACCGGGAAAATAAAAGGGACAGAGGAATAGAGACATAAGAGGAGAGATTTCTGAGAGTTTGAGAGAAGAAACAATCGAATTAGAAAGAAACAAAGAGGGTCGAGATGCACACACGGAGGTTGTGTGTATTTACATATGTATTTGTTTTTCAACACTTTCTGTTAAACAGGAAAATAAACAATACGTGGCAGTAATATTGATTTATACTCGGCCATGTATCAAACTGGATAAACATAAGCCCCTATATTACGATTTTGTCCCAGATTTTCAATTTAACGTATAAGCGCGCGGTTGAAAATAAACCAAAACGTTACCAAATTAATTTTAAAATAATATAAATATCCCGAAGTTAATAAAAATATAAATTTTAAAATTTTAAAATAATTTTTAAAATGCACTTTATACCCGCTTTTAACAATTGAACGAATCGACGGCGGGCTAAAATAATCCCGAAAATTTCCAAATAATTTTAAAATTCCAGGAATATTCCCAACTTAGATAAATATGAGTTTCGTAATTTTTGAAATATTTCTGAATTCAAGATTGATTTTACAAATAAATACAATCATTAAATCGTTCAGGGATAAATAATCAATAAAATATTGATCTAAATTTCATAAATTTCCAAAAATAATTATTGAAATTATAAAACCATAAAAATAATTTTAGAGACAATCCAAATATTTATGGAAATAAAACTGCAATCAAATCACTTTTATCAGTGAAACAAAATCATACAACCCATTAATTAACCACGCAATTCAATCCCATACACTAGTAATCACATATACATAATAACAAAGTAATAACCTGCTGACGAAATCCATATATATAGTTTATTTATTTAATTAATCAATAATTACACCTTTAGATAATAATAAAAATATACGAGTCGTTATACCGACCTTCTATAACCACATCGCAATTGGGATAAATCCTATTAACAGAAACTCTCTCTTGATTTGCTACTTCTATAATCAAATTGGGTTCAAGAGGGTACGCAACACACTTTATTCTATCAAGAATACTTTTGATTTTGACCTCCACCATTCTTGCCAAACTTCCCTCTATACCTCGAACTTCCTTGTACTTGCTCTGAGTTCTCAAACTTCCTTTTCCTACCTTCATTCTCTCTTTTTGTAGCTTCTCGCTCCCCTTCCACTATCATTGCCTTTTACACCAAAGCGACATAGTTCTTGATCTCCAACAGTGCTATTTGACATCATATCCATGGCATAAGTCCCTGTTGGAACCTTTTGGCCTTCTTCGCCTCCGTATTCACATACTCAGGTACAAACCTATATAACTCCGAAAATTTTACTTCATATTCTGCCACCATCATATCCTCTTGTTTAAGATCCAAAAACTTTATATCCAACTGATCTTGCATATAGCTTGGCAAATACTTCTCCAGAAACATCTCAGTAAACTTCTCCCACGATAAATCATTTCCTTCAAGTAAATCCTTCGAAGATTCCTACCAGAAACTTGCATCGTCTTTAAGGTAATAACTCACATACTGAGCTTTCTTCTCATCCTTAACTTTCGCTAATTCAAATGCTTTCTCCATTTCTCTTAACCAGGACTGAGCTTTTATCGGGTCGGGAAAACCTAAGAACTCTGGGGGATGAACAGATTTAAAATGTTTGAAATTTCCTACTTTAGGGTCTAAGGGTTGTTACAAAAGCTGAACAAGTCGGTTCATCATAGTGGTGTCTTGGTTTAGTTCTTGGTCTTGGGTTTTAGTTTCTTCTTCTTGGTGATCTAGTGAATTGGAAATTTCTTACAAATCTGATTGAGCAATTATTTAGCAATATGATAGCATGGCATATAACATTTTACTACGAAATCACTTTTACGGGTTTTAAGCTTTACCCAATTTTGCACATGCAATCCTATTGTTACATAATTCTCATATCGGTTGCATTTTCACATAGTATGATTTTCAAGATGTTAAATACGGTTATATAGAAACAGGGTATATTTAACAATTTATAAAGATTTCTAAGGTTCACAATAGGGAACAAGATATATGGTTGATTCAACAAGCCGAAGGTACATAAATAAAGCTTTGATTACAGCAACTTCTGGAAATAAGGTACAATAATATAACAAGGTTATACAGAAAAATAGTGGAAAACATCCCCTATCTACCCCTAACTTCTAACAACTACTACTACAATACTAAGTTCTGAAATACAACACGATAAATGAAAAAGGGATCCCGACATCTGACCAAGTATCCCAAAGCTTATTGGCGCTGAAAAGAAACCACAACAACTACGGGCTCCACCAGATGTCCTGCCTGATCAACACTATCATCTAATCATCCAGAATCTCTCTCAACACAACCAACATCCAGCGAATGATCTTATGCAGCCTCCGGGCCTCAGCATCAGCATCACTAGAGGACGGTCCCTTGTCCAATCTCCTCCGGGAAACCTGCTCCACCAACTGAATCCGGACTCTCCACTCATCCTCTATAACTGAAGTCCTCTGCCTAGACTCTCGAGCTAACATATCCACCAAAGCTCCCAACTCAGGAATGCGGGAGTAAACAAAGTCTCGATCTTGGGATAACCTGCCACCAACACTAACATGCACAATCTTAAGCATCTCAGACTCTAGCTTAGGGGCTGGGGTCTCTGATTCGGTCCTCAAGGGTGATATCTGCATAGGAATCTCACTACTCTTAGATGGATCCTCCTCCGGATCTGAAATAATATACACAGGCTCCTCTGTAGATGGTGGAATAGAGTCGATTGGGGTACCGGTCAAACTAATCTCTGAATCAGAATCACTATCACTATTTGGGTCCAGAGAAAAAAAAAAGAAAAAAAAAACAAAAAATAGCAACCAAGAAATAGTGTTAGGGTTAAATAAGACTTCCAACTGTCTCGCACCCTAACTCTAGTTGCCACTTTAACCTATTCACTTTTCTTAGACTATACCTAATAGTCTAACTCAACTATATATGAGTCAAACACTCTCGCGATATAGATATATACCCAAAATACCCTTTTATCCTAACTTGTCTCAGGGACTAGATCCTATAGCTCTGATACCAACTTGTGACACCCTCAATCTCGGGGTTAGGAAATGAGGACCCACACAACATTAAACTAACAATAAATAAGCATAAACCCTAATTAACTACTAACAGGATTAAGTTTGAGACAAGATTACAACTACCAACCATATCATATAAATTACAACCCAAAATAATATTTAATTTACACAATCGATTCCGACTTGGAACCGACAAATAATCCATTGTATTCGTACAACCATCCTCTAAGCGCTTGCTCACAAACACAACATGTACTACCTGCTCTAGCATCTCGAAGCCTACAACACGGTAGGGACCACCAGGTACGCTCTTACGAGAAGTGCGCCTAAGTCTGGCCATCCTCTTGCTTAACTTCCATGGTTAGAACAAAAAAAACATATGAGTATAAAACTCAGCAAGTAACTATATGGCAGTTCTACGATACAATAACAACTATATACCATTACTACTTTTAAGGCATTCTACTTTAAAATCTCTAGGTGGCAGATTTCTATCTTTGGCTATACAAAGGTTATGAAGAAAGGTTTGGGCTTTCAAGAATCAAGGATCAAGATAGGGTGAAGGCCGACATTCATCGCAATTCAATAGCAGAAATCGTATCAGAAAAGGATAATAATTTCATGGAACAAGGTATATGGTATCATGCCATCATTATTCAAATCAAAACTTTTTAACCAAATCATAGCTCAAAATCATTTTATGACGCTATGGATTACAGCAAGTGATCAGCCGCGAAGTAATCCCGAACCTCGCTGGGTTCTCAAATATAATGGGATTCCTAGGAAACATTTAAGCCAATCAATTGGTGTGAAAGGGACTTGCATCTGAGTCCAATCCACTAAATCAAGAAAATATTCTTTTGTTAAAGAGCAATTATCTTTTATAAAACTGATGCCAGGGAGAAATTACAAGGATTCTATATAATATAATTTAAATTATCAGTCGAGGATTGTAGTAATGGGACTTTTATCATAAATTTAATTATCTTCCCATAAGCGGTATCATCAAGGATGAGTACCAATGATTCAATAACTAAGAAAGAAAGTATTAAAAAAAGAGTTATAATGATAATCAACAAAGGTAGGAGTGTCTGATATCAAGTGTAGTACATGGCGTACATTTAGTTACAATGTTTGGATATGGAAATAAAGTATGGTTATCAAACAAAGGTAGTTCAAGGAATTCGAATTATAAGCAATGGTCAATATAGGGAATTATTGAAGCAATACTAGAAATCAAGTTCGAGGTATACAAAGGAATTAATCAACAAGGCAAAGGTATTCAAGTTAATGAAGAATTCAGGTTAATCAAAACATTTCGCAAGGAAATTCATCTTAGGGTTTACTAGATCATAGGATGATAAAGGAAATAGGAAATGTAATAGGGAATGAATCAATCAAATTGTTATAAACGGGTCGAAAAGGATTCAACAACAAGTTATCACAAGAATCAATATTAGGGTATCTCAGAAATCAATAACAGGTTTATCACAAGTATTAAAAAGGATCACTACTTTATCATGGCATTTGCAATATCAATTCATAAGAGAAGGCAGAGTTACTTTCCTAAATTCGCTTTCCTGTTTTACAAGATTTGAACTACTGCCACCTAGTACACCTTTCCCTTTCCTAGCCCGAATGCCTTCACACTCCTATTCTATAATCCAACAATCAAACCCTAATTAGATTCTCTCTCGACGTTCCCAGAACATTTAATAATTTATCATTATCGCAATACCCTAAGAGCATATATATTCGATCATATTCACAAAGCACGATTATACCATATACTCGTATACCTTAACCAAACAGGCATCGAATCACAGATTGTGATACAATTACAACACATAACATATAATCCTTGTATCCAAACTCTATACTTGAGTTACAATCTCAGTTATATAATCTTATATCAAGATGACTCAATCCTTCCTTTTACTTCACATAATTCGAACCAAAACCATTCAAGTAGACCAAATAATTCTTTATAACTTTACATGCATCCCTCTAGTGAAACCCTGGGATCAATTCAATTACTTTTACAACCTTAACTCATTCGGCTCAAGCACAAAACATAATAGATCAAATAAATCAACATGCAAACACCTCTCTCTATCCAATCAATCAATTAACTTGAATTAATTCCTTTTAAAAACCATGAACCATTCGGCCCTTTCAATAAAAACACAATCTAAGAATCAAATAATAACATGCAAATACAAGAATTATTCACACACTTTAGTTCAAGCCAAAACTCATTCCTTTAAATCATTTTCAAAGAAAACCGAAATCAAAAGTAATCCTCAAGCCAAAATCTTTTGTAAAATTAAATGAAAATCAAAACCCCCTTTTTAAATTACAAAAATTCGAACCAAAACACCTACATAGAACAACCGAATTCACATGCAACCACTTAATGATATATTCATGCTATCACACATCAAAAACCATTCTTCCTACATAATTTTTAAAGAAAATTCCGAACCTTAGCAATTGATTATATCCAAATGAACTCAAATTAATGACATGCAACAACTCTTAGTGACATGCATATGGAGTTCTATGTCATGCATCTCATTTTATTCAATTAAACACACAATCACATCATAATATCTAATCTTCTAAGCATAATACTTATATTTACAATCAAAACTCATGAATTCATCAAATTATCCAACATGCAATTCATATTATAACAAGATCATACTAAAACACTTAGAGAATCACATTTTATGATCCACCGGCTCTCATTTGATCACGGTCGGTGGTGGTCGAACCTAAGAGTGCCCATAACGGGTCTCCTCTTTGAGTTTTAAACCATAAAATCACTTTAGACTCTCTTATGATCATATATAAAGAAATTACATTTTTTTGAACACAACCAAAGAGATGGAACTATTAAACTTACTTAAACACTTACATGCAAATGGTGTATAAGTAGAAGATCGAAAATGATGGCTATAAATGACGAGATCTTTGAATTTGGACTAGTTTTTATTGTTGCATGTAAGAGAGAGAAAAGAAGAGTGTGAAAGAGAGAGAGACGAGAGGAAGAGCTCGGGAGAGAAGAGAGAAAAGAGAGAGGAGAGAAAAGAGAGAAAGACGAAGGGAAGAGACAGAATAAAATGGAAATGACCATAATTCTCTCCTTCTATACTTACAAGTTAGTGGAAAAGAGAAAATACCCTTGTACCCTTCTCTCATTATTAGCACAAAATGCATGCAAGGATAGTATGGTCATTTGGTTAAGTTGAATGGAGATAGTGGGGTAGGAAATGACACATCTAACTTTCTCCCATGTTGTGAGTGGAAATGCATGCACGGGCAAGTTGGTAATTTAAAAAAGAATCTAAATTCTTAATTTCCTTTTATCCTTAATTAAAAATGAATTTGATAAATAGATAACTTATAAAGAAAAGAAAATAGATCTCGAAATTAGCTTTCCAACCATATTATTAAAAATAATTTTTGAGCGTACGGTTTATTTTCTATGAATTTTACAAGATTACGCTCGAAATAGAATTATAACTCGATAAAATCATTTTAAAATACACCGAGCACCAAATAATTCCATCGACCATTTTTGTAAAGTCTCTGGGACTACTGTGAAGATAATAAAATAAACTTCAGGCCTTAACCATCCTCGGATAATTTTATAAAAATATATAAAGGTTCAATAAACCTTAACTAAATCAAATTAATTACATAAAATCAATCAAAATCATCCAGATCACATAGTCATGCATACAGACAGGCAAACTCATATATTCACACATCACAAAATTCCTATTTTATTATTATCATTATTTCCCTTTTTCGCATAACGGGTTGCGTCCTGTCTTACGGCCCGACGCTGAGCGTTTTCTGTCATGCTTCCACAATCAATCATTTATACCAATTGACACGCCACATGGAATATAATATTCCATTAGACTTTTCTACGTAATAAAATAACACATAATTCACATAATCACACTTTATAATTACAACACATAATATTCTTTATTCACTTAATCACGTCGTGAATTTCTCAGTCGCTACAGTGAGACATTAATATTTATTTATCAAATATTAATTTCTAAGAGTATAAAAATATATCTTTGGATTAATAAATATTTATAGAGTGAAATATATATATTTCATCCCCTTTAAAAAAATCTATTTTTAAAAAAAATCTAGCACAAGCCTTCTAAGGAATATCCAAATTTTGATATTCCTTTTTCAAACTTGTTTCCTTATGTTAGGAGCAATTGATGATATCAAACAGAAACTATCAGAAGCATCAATAGATGATGATTACAAGCATCAACGGATGATGAGTAGAAGCATCAACGGATGATGATGACATCGACGGATGTTGGTATTCGACGGATGATGATGTCAACGGATGATGAGATCAGTATTTGTCACATCAGTTGATCTTTGAAGAGGAAAAGGAAACATAAATTTCAAGTCGGTGGAGGACTTTATCTCAGAAGCAATAGTATAGGTTTCCTTGTTGTTTATAGAATAAGATTTCTTATACATTGGTAGTTGTGCTCTATAAAAGCATAGTTTAGGTTCATGCTATATGCATTGCGACATTGTTATATCTTCCGCATAACCTAGCAGCTCTTAAGGATATTTGTTCATTTTTTCGAGAGAGTACTTTTGTAATAAGTTTTTATAAAATTGATCTAAAAACTGATTGATTCTGTTAAAGCTTTGTCTAGTTAATCATATTAACTGTATTCACCCCCTCTACAGTTCATTAAGGGCCTAACAATTGGTATCAGAGCTTGATGTTAACGTACAAACAGTTTAAAATCTGAAGATTGATCAACCATGTCAGACGAAAGAGAAAAAGAAACACAGAATCTGGATCTGAAGCCACAACTCCCAGCCACATCACAGAGAAGTATCAACATGAGTAGGTATGAAGCAATCAAGGTGCCCATCCTGAAAGTGCATGAATATCCAATCCGGAAAGTCAGGATGGCCATGTGTTTGGAAGCCACTGATCCTGAATACTTAAGCAGGATCTATGATGGTCCTCATAAACTAATGAAGGTAGTTGTTTCGGTTGTAGGAGAACTAGAGAAGATGATAGACAAAGACATGAAGGGCTACACTTTAGAAGATATCTCATTAATCATGAAGGATGCTAAGGTTAGACATATCATGCACAGCAGTCTTGATAGTGTTATGTCCAACAGAGTCACTGGATGTAAAACAGCAAAAGAAATATGGGATGCTTTAGAAGTAAAGTGTCAAGGTACAACTGCTATCAAGAAAAACAGGAGGATAGTGCTTACTCAAGAATATGAGCACTTTGACTCAAGGGACAATGAATCCCTAACTGAGATCTATGACAGATTTCAGAAGTTGGTGAATGACTTATTCCTTGTCAATAAAGAATATGATTTGGAAGACTCAAACTTGAAGTTCCTACTTGCTCTCCCTGAAAAGTGGAACTTTAAAGTCACATCGATCAGGGATAGCTATCAACTCGACATCAGACTCTAGATGAGATTTATGGAGTTCTAAAAACTCATGAACTAGAGATGGAGCAAATGAGCAAGAGGAAAGGATCTAAACCTTGACCAGTTGCACTCAAAGTTAAAGAGAAGCCAAAGGAGAAAGCTAGGAGGAAAAGCTACTACAAATGAAAAGCCATGATTGCTAATGAGATAGTGAATTATCAAATTCTGATGATGACTCAAATCCTGATACTGAATCAGATACTGATAGTGATCATAACAACAATAAAGATATGGATCAAATGGCTACCCTACCATCTAAAATTTCAAAAAGATAGTCCACAGAAACTTTAAGAAAGGGAGAAGATTTTCCAGAAAAGGCTCTAGTTCCTCAAACTCTGATAAGAGGAACAACAGAAGAGATATTGATTGGAAGGAAGCTAGATCTGGAAAACCTGACAAGTTGTTAGCGCTAAACACGCGCTAATAATTCACGCAAGTATACGCGTTCACAAGTAATATAGAATCTTTTCTACTTTGTTCCCACAGAGACTAGCTTTGGTTAACTATGTAATTTATGCACCTATGCACCGATGATATGGTTATTATCCAATGCAAAGACGATAGCGATTTGGGTTGTTTATAACTACGAATTAAACTAACAATTATAACTAAGAGAGTAAAGAGATTTGTATATTATATGAGACAAACATGGGATTCTAACTTCATTAAATACTTCATTCAATAGCCTTATTATTCTTAACCTTAGCATGAAATGGTGATGACACTAATCAGATAACACGAAACTGCTAAACGCCAACTTTCGTTGCACGAATAACATACTACCAGACATCCACAAAAGAGATAGAAGATGAATAGAAACCAATTATATTGAGACCCTATATGTCTATAGAATTTGACAACATGAAGGTTTAAAGCACAAGTTATCTATCATGATTACATAGGCCAAGTAAGGTGGTTAAAATTACCTACGAATCATGCATAACAATAACACATGAACCTATGCTAGCATGGCAAGTTCCAAATCCTTAAATTCACTGTCGCTTCATTAAAGATTAGCACGCTATCTTACAAGTTCGCAACTCTTATAAAACGACTAAGCACAACCAATACTAGGTTGTCATACAATCACCACACACTAAGGCATCAAAATAAATTAAATAAAGAAATACATAAATAAATACGCTAGAACCCCACGATAATGATTAGCCCATAATCGGACTCATCATCAATGTAGGTTCCGATGAAAGCATGGTATAATAAACGTAGTTTCTATACTTAAATAACAAAACCAAGTACGAAACAAGAGTAAGGTTCACAAGTAAGAAAACTAGCATCCAAGTTACAATTTATAACAAAGATTCATAAGTAAAAACAAGATCTTCTTCGTCTTCGTTGAATCCGTGCTAAAATGGTCTTCTTACGGCTCTCCTTGCGCTCTGGTACGTCTCTCTCTTGAAAACGTCCTTTATTTGAATATATATAGCATCCCTATGCAATCTAGAAGTCCTCCAATTGTAATTAGAATAGAAACAGGATTCTCTGAATTCGCACCGGTATGGACGCGTGCTGCCTTTCTAACATCCTGGCGCAGGCGCGCCGTACCTCTGGAAAAACTTCAGATTTTCTTCTTTTTCTTGCTGCTTTGAGCCGGCTTTCCACGAGCTTTAATTCTAACACCACCTTGACACCAAATTAGCACCAAAACAATGCTAATTCACCTGATTACTAGATAAAGTCTGAAATGCAAAAACACTAAAAAAAATGTTAAAACACTTAACAACTTGAGTACAAATGCATCAATTCAAAGCTTATTAGAGCATAATAAAATGTCATAAATGGCTCTCAATACAAGTCAAAAGAGAGAGATGTTACAACTGTGATGGACTTGGACAATTTGCAGCTGACTGCAGAAAACCCAGAGCTGAGAAGAAACAAGCTTTGATCTCAAAGAAGAGAAACTGGGATGATTCATCAGACTCAGATGATGGGATCAATTATGCTCTCATGGCAAATACTGATGCTGAGACTAACACTGCTGAATTAAAGGTACCTCAGTCTACTCTTACATTGATACTGATGATATCTGTGAATTAAGATTATTTCTTAAGACTCTACATGTTTGTTTTAGGGATCAAACCTTAGAAAATAATAGGATCAAGAGTGAAGACTCTATGCTTAAGAAAACGAATGATTACCTAGAAACTGAGTTGTTTTCCATGCTAAAATTTCAAAAAGAAAGAGATAATGCTATTTATGTTAAAGAAATTTTTTTAGAAAAATATGCTAATCTAGAAAAAGAGTTAGCTAAAGAAAGAGAAGTCATTAAACTTTGGACTAACTCAGGAAAGACAACTCAGGATATCTTAGAAAAAGATTGTTGGGGATCATGATTAGGATATTCAGCTAAATCTAATTCTGATAAGAAAAGTGGAGAAGAAACTGAGAAAACCGAAACAATAAAAACTGATAGTCAGGTCAAATTGAACAAGGTTCAAGTAAAGACCATTAAGTTTAATCCAAGTGCTAATAATGTTAAATCTATTCATGAGGAAGGTACTACCTCAGCACCTAGATCAAACTTAATTACTGAAAAGAGTGAGCAAGTTCACACCAACTCAGTAAATATTGGTTCAATGACTCAGAAACAGCTTAAGTAAAAGCTGAATGATTTACAAATGAAAGACAAGAGGAAAAGGTCTAGGAAAAATAGGAATGGCAAGGTAGGTTTTAATAAGAATGGAAACTATGTAACCCCACCTAATGCACCTAGAAAGACCTATTCAAACTGTGGTAGCACTAATCATCATGCTAATTCATGCAGGAAGAATAAAGAGATAAAAGATGTTCTTTCTAAATCAGAGTTTAGGAATAGAACAGCTAGATATAAACCACAAAACCCTTGTTTTCATTATGGAAGTGTTTGGTATTTTATTTATACATGTAAATAGTATCACAGTTTGTATTATAATTTTTATAAATTGAAATCCTCTTTAATTAAATCAAAATCTGTTTCTGCATGTGTAAATACTGATAGTAAGAATGTTAATATAAACTCTGATATGAAGTCTTTTGTTGCATATGTTAACAAACTTAAAAAGGCCAAAGGATCCAAGCAAGTCTGGGTCCTTAAAAACACTAACTAAATCAAATTACTGATTGCAGGGTGACGAGAGGAATGCTCTAGACTTGGACAGTGGATGCTCAGGACATATGACTGGTTATAAATCCCTGCTATCAGAATTTGAGGAGAGGGTTGGCCCAAGCGTTTCTTATGGAGATGGCAACTTAGGAAAAATCTTGGGATATGGAAAAATCAAAATTGGAAATGTCATCATTGAAAATGTAGCTCTGGTTACAGGACTCAAGCATAATCTGATCAATGTGAGTCAAATCTATGAAATAGATTACCATGTCATTTTTTACAAGGAGTATTGTGAAATTGTCAGTAAGTCTGATGGAATGGTCACATTGACTGGTGTGAGACATTGTAGTTTGTATGAAGCCATGGTCTTCACAAGAACTTATAACTCAGAAGTGTGTCTACTAAGTAGAGCATCTGTGGAAGACAGCTGAAACTGGCATAAAAGACTTTCTCACCTCAACTTCAACAATATCAATGAACTTGTGAGGAAAGATCTTGTAAGTGGATAGCCCATTGCAGTATTTACTCCTGATGGCTTATGTGATTCATGCCAGAAAGCTAAACAAAGGAAGACATCTTTCAAGAGTAAAACTGAATCCTCAATTCTTGAACCATATCATCTACTTCATGTTGATTTCTTTGGTCTAGTGAATGTTATGTATATTGCCAATAAGAGGTATGCACTTGTGATTTTTGATGAATTTACAAGATACACATGGGTGTACTTTCTGCACACCAAGGATGAATCTCCATCCATTCTTCTTGAACATGTGAGGGAGCTGGAGAAAGGATCAACATACAAAGTGAAGATCATCATAAGTGATAATGGAACTGAATACAAGAATAGCCTTATGGAAGAGTTCTGCAAACTCAAGGGGATAAAACAAGTGTATACTGCTCCTGGAACTCCACAACAAAATGGAGTTGTTGAAAGAAAGAATATAACTCTGATAGAAGCTGCGAGAACCAATCTTGAAGAAGCAAGATTGCCTACCTACTTATGGGTTGAGGCTGTGCAAACTACTTGCTTTACACAAAATGCAACATTGATCAACAAGTATGGAAAGACACCATTTGAGATGATGAAAGGGAAGAATCTAAATTTGAAATACTTATATATGTAAGTGTTTTGTTCTCAAAACTCATCTGGAGCATCTTACCAAGTTTGATCTAAAAGCTGATGAAGGAACATTTGTAGGATATCCGTTGACTACAAAAGCCTCCAGAGTTTACAATCTGAGAACAAGAACACTCATGGAGTCTATACATGTGTCTTTTAATGACAAGAAAATAACAGGTCTAGAAGATGCAGTTGACCATGACAAATTGCGATTTGAAAATGAAGTACCTAATGTTGAACCTTTAAATCCTGACTCTGATACAGTAAGTCTTGATATCACTCAAAGCTCTGAAGTTCCACAAAATAATGGAAATTCTTCTGACACTGAAGCATATGTTGAGGGGGAGCAACAAGACTTAAATCCAGAGACTACTGTAAGTGATACAACTCAAGGAATATCATTAGAAAAATCATTAGACTCATCTTCCTCAAACTATGATGAGTCAAATACTGATAACTATGGGAACACTGATTCATGGGGAGCATCAGGAAACAACAGTGGTACTACTTGTTGTATGGTATTTATGTCATCTTAGAACGCTCCATAAAGCTTTGAATTGATGTTTTGTACTCAAGTTGTTGGTGTTTTTAATGTGTTTTGTTGTGTTTTTACATTTTAGGCATCTAATAGGTATTCAGGTGATTTAGCATGTTTTGATACTAATTTGGTGTTAGGATGGTGTCAAGAAGATTGCTCGTGAAAAGTCCAACTTAAACCAGCAAGAAAAACAGAAGTTAGAATTTTATCGAGAAGGACGGTGCGCCCGCGCTAAAGTAGCGTACGGCCACGCCCAAAGAGCAGAAACTCAGCGCGCCCACGCTGGTGAACCGTGCGGCCGCGCCAAGTCGGGATGGAAGAATTTTGTTTCTACTCTAATTTTGATCTGATGGACATCTAATCTGCATGGGTTGCTATATATACATAACTCATGATCGTTTTTTATAACAAGACGTACTAGAGCTTAAGGAGAAGGCGTAAGAAGACCGTATAGCATAAATCAACCAAGGCGAAGAGGATCTAGTTTAATCTTGTGATTCTTTATTTTAAGTTGTAATCTTGGATGCTAGTTTTCTTATTTGTTGAACCTATACTCTTGTTTCACGTACTTGGTTTCTTATTTATTCAGTATAAAGACTACGTTTATTATACCATACTTTCATCGGAACCCACGTTGATGATGAGTCCGATAATGGGCTAATCGTTATCGTGGGGTTCTAGCGGATTTATTTATGGATTTAAATATTTAATATTGTTTCGATATCTTAGTGTGTGGTGATTGTAAGATAACCTAGTATTGTTTGTGCTTATTCGTCTTATGTACGTCATGAACATATAAGATAGCGTGTTAATCTCTAATGAAGCAACACTGAATTTAGAGGTTTAGAATTTGCCATGCTAGCATAGGTTCATGTATTTGTTATGCATGATTCGTAGGTAATTTTAACCATCTTACTTGCCCTATATAATCAAGATAGATAACTTGCGCATTAAACCTTTGTGTTGTCAAATTCTATAGATATATAGGGTCTCACAATAATTGGTGTCTATTCAGCTTCTATCTCTTTTGTGGATGTCTGGTAGTATGTTATTCGTGCAACGAAAGTTGGCGTTTATCAGTTTCGTGTTATCTGATTAGTGTCATCACCATTGCATACTAAGGTTAAGAACAAGAAGGCTTTGAATGATGTATTTAATGAAGTTAGAATCCCATGTTTGTCTCATATAGTAAATCAAACCCTTTAATTCTCTTTAGTTATTACATGTTAGTTAATATCTTAGTCATAAATAATCTCAACTTGTTATTCGTCTTAACATTGAATAATAACCATATCATTGTTGCATAAGTGCATAAATCACAAAGTTAACCTAAACCAGTCCCTGTGGGAATGAACTAGAAATTATTCAATATTACTTGCAATGGCATATACTTGCATGAAATATTAGCGCGTGTTTAGCCCTAACAAGTTTTTGGCACCTCTACCGGGGACTCGGTGTTAACTTTTAGTTTATGTGTTTGTCATTAGTGATCGTTAAAGTTCATTGACTCAGACATTGTTACTTACTTGTTTCCTTATCTTGTTTCAGGTACTCTAGTGAGCGTGTATGCATATGTGTTCATGATCTCGTAAGAGAACTCTGGATCAAGCTGAGGAAGAAGTTGTGGTTCATTGACAAGTTTTTAAAGAAGAAGAGAAATTTGAGGAAGAAGAGAAAGTTGAGAAAGAAGCATTAGTTGTAGTGGGAGATCAAGCAAAAAATCTGAAGGCTTTGATGGACTATTCTCAGCCTAAGATCAATGATATTCATTCCAGCATTATCAGACCAGCCATCTCGGCTAACACCTTTGAGATCAAGTAGAGCATGATTCAGATGATATAGAACTCAGTTCAGTTCGGGGGTTCTCCTATAGAAGATCCCAACATTCACATCAGGGATTTTATCGAGATCTGCGACACTTTCAAGTTCAATGGGGTTACTGAAGATGCTATCAAGCTGAGACTTTTCCCATTCTCTTTGAGGGATAAGGCTAAGTGTTGGTTACATTCTCTACCAGCAGGCTCTATTACCACTTGGGAGGATCTTCCTCAAAAGTTTCTCACTAAATTTTTCCTGATGGCGAAGACGGCTGCAATCAAGAATGCTCTTACTCAGTTTGTGCAACAATCTGGAGAATCTTTGTGTGAGGATTGGGATCGCTACAAGGAGATGATATGGTATAAACAACCTGGCTAGGGACCAACCCAGATCTAGGGGTAGGCATGCCCAGCTGATGGACCAAGACCCCCCTCACCTATAGAATTTAAGTGGAGAGACCCAGGCACAAGACCAATCCAAGACCTGGATCACCACCCAACCAGGATCACCCTCCAACTAGGATCTATTCCAGGAGAGACAAACCAGAGGGGGGATCCCTACAAGCACATGCACACCCCACAACCCGCCAAGGAGGGGTATGTGGGCACGTGATAATGACATCTACCCACAACTAACATTTCATACAAGCGGGACGCGTGTCTTCCTACCTATGGTGCACCCTAGGGATGGTCCTCACTTGGACACGTATAAGCGATCTACCCAAGCCAGGCGTCCTCCACTTCCAATAAGGAACGACCCTAATCTAAAGGTACCCACCCCTAAACTCTACCTTTGGGCTACATATAGCCCCAAAGATGAAGGGATTAGGGGTTAGACACTTTTTACATACACACTCTCATACATACCAGCTTGTATACACATAGCCACCCCTTGTCCTATATCTATCCATCTTCTCTGATCAAGCTCTTAATCTTACACCGGAGGAACCGCGGGGTCAAAACCCCCATTCCGGTGTTATTTTGTAGGGGCCCAACAATAGCTATACCTCACTAAGCGAAGGAAGGTCCAGGAACGGCGTCGGAAGGAGCCGCCCCGCTCACCGGAGTTATCATTTGGCACTACAAGGAGGGGGCTCCATCCATGGGTCTCGGTGCCCTTGGATTCACCTTCATCAAAAAACACTTAAGAGAGTCCACATCCTAAACCTGTAAGAACAAAAACAACCATACTCTTTCTTGAATATGAATGATGTTCATTTAAGCCACGTATGTGTGAGCTCAGTACTTTATGCCACGTTTGTGTGAGCCCATCCTCGTTTGCTAGTCTTGATTGTTTTGGGTTTATTAGTGTTGATAGTCTTGAAACCTAGATCTACTTTAGTTTTCATATTGTCTTTATGCTATAGAGCCTGCTGTTCTTGTTCAGTAATATTTCTAACAAAACCCAGAAAAGTTGTTTGGTGTTATTCTGGTAAGTTTTTTCCATCTTCAAAAACGCAACCTCAAGTCCGTATTATTAGCCTTAACTCTTGGGCAAGTGTCATTTGTACAATTGTGAGAATGGAAAGACCAGGAAAGACCCTGACAAGGAGACCCTCTTCAAGCACCCAGGTCCAGGATCCGGATCATTCTCAGGCACATGACCCTGGGGTAGACTGGGAAGATCCGCAAGAACATCCATTGGCACAACATACCACAGTCCTGGAAATGATAATGACACCCCGGGATGCCGGAAACCTCATTAAATTGAACCAGTACAAGTATACCAATGTTCCAGTGGCCGAGGAGCATATATCCAATTTAACAAGTAATGGACTGGCTAAAGCAATCAGGCTCTACAGAGAAGAGCAAGCCCGGGCTCAAATAGAATATGAGCTAGATGATGACCAAGAAGAGTCTGGGGACTCTCAACAATCCAGGAGATTTGTCTTTGACCGAATCGGGGTTTAAGGGAAAAAGAATTAGAAGGACCAAAACAAGAAAGAGACGGAAGCAACCAGAAAGAAGAAGCTAGAAGATATGAGAGAATAGATAAGTAAGGAAGAAGCAAAGCTAGAGAAAAAGATTCAGAAAAGAATGCAGCTAGAAGAGGAGAGGCTCTTGGCCAAAGCCAAGACCAAGAGGACCTGGAGGGAGCCTAACCCCGAGTTCATTTCTGATAATGATGAGGAGGGACAGAAGGACCTCAAAGATATGATTTATGAACTCCAAAGAAATATGGAGAAACACTCTGGCGTAGAGGTTGGAGAAACTCTAACACCCTTTAGTCACTCTCTAGAAGCCATCCCTCGACAGCAAAATCTCAAACATTACAACTTCGACTCCTTTGATAGATTGGGGGATCCAG
The DNA here is from genome assembly GCF_009905375.1 of Apium graveolens. Taxonomy (NCBI): domain Eukaryota; kingdom Viridiplantae; phylum Streptophyta; class Magnoliopsida; order Apiales; family Apiaceae; genus Apium; species Apium graveolens. The sequence continues at coordinate 51,935,996 of NC_133647.1, read as the reverse complement.
AAGAACACCTCAATTGTTTTGAGAAGATCGCTCAAATATACTACTATAACCACCTAACAAAATCTAGGTTCTTCGCCTCAACACTCAAGGGAGGGGCCCAAAGATGGCTCAGCAGAATCCCCTTATAACACCCACAAATCGGGGGTCGGGGATCCGGGTTGTCACGAGTTCCATTTCCATTCATAAAACTTAATCTTAATTAAAAACCAACAACTGCATATTGTGACCCCATAATATACAAACACACACCACAAGTTATAATATCAGATATGAATACCAGAAATAACACAAGTCATTTTATTCCATAATTCTAAGTCATTACACCTCAAAAGGGTTTTTGAATAAATTTACATATTCTTTGCCATTATTACAATTCATAAATATACATAAGTCTGGTACATCAAAAGTTGAAAGTCTAGCCTATTGGTAGTTCCTACCTCAGCTACACCAGCATCAATGCCTACAGGAAACTGCGGAATGTTTCATATCCGCTCGCAAATCGGGAGCCTGGTCCTGTTCATTTTATCTAGCTATTGTTGTGTGATGAAAGAAGAAAGCAAGGGTGAGCAACAAGCCCACCAAAATAATATGTATAGTAATTAACAATATATGAGCATTGTCATAGTACTCATAAAAGTCTTGGTCAAGCAAACATGAACCAAGTTTGATATCTTAACGCGAAAAAGTCGCAAAATATTCAATATATATATATATATATACTTTTCAAAATCTTTGAAATCCTCTGCCATGCATAATATACACAAAGTTCTAATTTATAATTGTATAAAAATATCATTGCAAGGTGATCTCATATATCTAACCTCGTTTCAATATTTTTCTGAAAATCTTTGTCATGCATAAGGTAATCATTTACTAGATATAAGTTGAAAAGATGAAGTTATAAGATACTCCAATATACTTATATCTTTTCCAAAATACTGCTTGAACTACCACCTTTCAAGGTATAATCAGTTTCAAAATTCATCATATATTGATGAAGTTACAAGGTAAGACTTGTATATAACTCATTTTTCGAAAATACTCTTGAGGGCTTTTATCAGCTCAAGGAAACTCAAATCTTTGATCAATAATAAAATATGAAGTTACGAGATACTTCAATTGATGGAAACATCATATTGAAAACTTGACTCTGCTAACACTCAACAGTCGCCCATCCGTAGCCTTTCTATCGAAGTGCTCTGGGTAGTGTTGCAGAAATATCCAAACTGGATGATGAACTCATTACGGGAGTTTGACACGCCAGGAAGACCACTCACAATGATCAGTCACAGTAGTGCAACCCCATAATTTTCTACATGTAGAGGAGAACAGTCGAATTTACTTGTCGACCGAATGCTGGACTCCTAAGGAATGGAACGTCTTAGCAAAACTTCCGGGCCATTTGGGCCAATATAATAAGGCTAGGTCGGCGCCACTCGACCACTTACGCCACTCCTAGTTCAGATGAAATTCATGACTCTGAAACGTAAAGCTCGTCCCCCCTTTCCCCAAGTAGAAACTTGTTGATACGGCTCCACCAAGAAGCCGTATATAGTTGGAAAAAAAAACTCACTGATATTTCTCAGGCGATGCCTGTTAATGGATTAAACTCATTCCAAGAATTTTACTTCCCGAGTGTTGGGTAAGTAATCAAAAACTCTTTTTATCAAAACAGCAACCTTGTTGCTAATATAAAAAATACATCACGGAACCGGATCCCTCAGATTTTTGAGCGAGTATTTAAATCCCCTTCGAAAGGAAGATCTTAAATTTGAAAACGAGTTTTGGGATCCGCTTTAACTTTCAAAAATAGTTTTGATAAAGTTTGAAAATAATCTCTGGAAATATTTAAAGTAAGAATGATTTCATAGTATTAATCATTTCCAGAATATTCGGCGAATAGAAACATTATTCTTTAAGAAAATAAAGAATACTATTTAATAAAATAAGTGGAATCATAAGTCCTCAAATGAATATTCAGACTAATATTAATTAAATAGAAAAAGCGGAGTCATAAGCCCTCGGATGAATATTCAGACTAATATTCATTTATTAATAGAAATAAAATAAGTTTTATAAGTAGAAACTCTATCCAAATAATTAAAATAGTCTTTGATCATAATAAGAATCTTAAATAAATATTCGTAAAATAATATTTACTTATAATATAAAACTATCGAATAAACATTATTCGATTAATAGTTTTGAAAACTATTATATATAATATACTCGAGAACATCGACTCCCGGTTTATAAAAATGTTCAACTCTGGGTCCCCTATACTAAGGGTATACGTAAGTACTGCTTATCTCTAGCATAGGTATTATGCAGTTTATAATCAATTGAATCAAAAATAAAATATCAAGATTACGAAACAGGCATGCATATATATATCGTATCAACATGCTCCAATATATCGCAAGACTTGCTAATAACAATCATGCATTTATCTCAAGATAATGCATACATATATTTACATCACAACAACAGTATACGGGTAGAAAACTTGCATGAGTGTTCCAGGGTAGACTTAAGCTTAAAGTGGGTCCGTTAACCTATAAAAAACAACATAAGCCGGAATTAAACCATGGTCTCTTAAGAAACTAGACTTTATCCACTTAGACCCTAACGTTCGCTTTTGCGCTTAACGATTTACATAAGTCGCTCGAGTACCCTCGGCTCCACCATTTTTATAAAATTAACCGTTAAATGTTTTAAGGCGACTCTTTCGTGAGTACTTTACCAACTGCCTAATCCACCTTACATAATTGTTTCGTTTTAAGGTCTCAAAGTAAAGCGAAGGGTAAAGGTTCGTTCGCGAAATGTCGTTACTTAAAACAATCATTTCTCCTAAACCGTACATCGGATCTAAGCGAACCACATACCAAAACGAAGCTTACGACACGATCTAGATAAATATGGAAAAACAGTTTGGTTAGTGAGTTTTTTATCCGAATTCTAAGCACAAATAGTCTATATGCAAATGAGCGTTACGACGACTATGTTTATGCGATTTCTAATTTTTACCAATCCAATCAATTCATTTCAACTACAATCCATTCACAACTTCAAGATCCAACCCTAGGCTACTGATCTTAGCAAAAATGAGCTCAAGATCCTCAATCCAATTAAATATTATACCATCTCCATAATCAACTAATCTACTTAACAATCAAAGTTAAATTCAAGCTTAATCATTCAAACAACTACTCAACCATCCAAGCCATCCCAAAATTCAAGCAAACAAAATTAGTACTTAAAGGTCCAGACGTTTTATACCTTGATTTGTGAGGGGAAAGTTTTTAAGAAGCCTTAAAACCTTGATCAATCCTTATAGAAGCTTGGATCTCACAAACAATCAAGAAAACACATAGTTAGATTTTGAAGTTTCTAAACGTCTGATTGAAAGCACTGTACAAATGAGGGTCTTATCTTGCTTATTTGGACTAGACTTGTGAATAAGAGTTGTAGGCCGTCTCAATACCTTTCCAAATCGGTATAGAACATAATATTTGAGTGAGTATTGAAGGAGATATGGCAGTTTGAAGTTGTTGCTCTGGTTTTGACCGTGAGCAAGGGAAGAAGAAGTGAAGTGAAAATGTTTCTGGTTTGCTTAAATGATTTTTGTAGTTTTTGTTGCTTTGGTGAAGATTAAGCTTCGTTTAAATCAAGGTTAATTCACTTGGCTACAAATGAATCTCATAAAATATCTAACTAACCTTGCTTATCTCACCATCATTACATCACCTAGTTGCCACTTGTCAAAATCCCATGGTTTGATGTTGTCATAGCCCTTTGGCTTCTTGAACAAGCTTGTATCTTGGTCGCGTATCTGTTTTACGGTTCACTTAACTCTCGTTCTTGTTAATCGGTTGAGGGATCATATCCGGGATCTTATTACTTGGGCTTCCCTGAACCTTTATTAATAGCTTATATTTCTTTAATGATCCTATGCTATAATCCTTAAATAAAAATCCTTTTAATTATATTACCTTATACTTAATCCTTTCGGTATCTGGTGGATTTTCGGGAAAAACCAAAGTGTTCGAATCCAAATTCTGACGATCTTTACATATACTCATTTACTTTATTGAATACTAATACGATTTCAGAATTTCCATAACAGTAGTCCTATATAGTGTGGTCTGATAATTTTCCTTAATCAGCATCATCAGCAAAAGTTACTATTCATCAACATTTTAAAAATTTCCAAAAAAATTGATGTTATTACAGTCTCCCCTCCTTAAAGGATTCCGTCCCGGAATCAGATAAAAAAACAGTTGGGGATGCTTTTCTAGCATTGCACTTTCTAACTCTCAAGTCAATTTTTCCCACATTATGGTTTTACCATAAAACTCTGACTAGTTTGATAGCCATGTTCCTAAGCACTTGCTCCTCTCAATCCATAACCCTTACTGGTTGCTCCATATAGATCAATTCTTGTTGCATGTCTATGCACTCGTATTTTCCTATATGTCTGAATTTCCACATGGAACATGTTATGAATTTTTTACAGGTTTGGGGGTAGGGCTAACTCATATACTAACCCCCCCCCCCCAATATGTCTTAATATATCCAAGGGTCCGACAAATTGTGGACTTAGCTTTCCTTTCTTTCTGAACCTCATCAATCCTTTCCAAGGCTTTCCAAAGGAATACCTTTAACAGCACTAGGTCCCCTATTTTATACTCTTGGTCCTTTCGAGTCAAATCAGCATACTTCTTCTATCCATCTCGGGGTTTCTACTAGTCATCCTCTGATTAGATCCACTATATCATTGGTCCTTTGGACCACTTCGGGTCCGAGCATCTTGCGCTCTCCAACTTCATTCTTGTACAGGGTAGACTGACATTGTCTTCCCTAAAGAGTCTCATAAGGCGTCGTCTTTATACGGACATACGATCTATTGTCGTAAGAAAATGCAATCCACGTTAAGTGATCATTCCAAATTCTTTCAAGTCTATCGCACAGAGTCTCATCATAGCTTCTAGCGCTATAGATTTTGCTTATAAATACCCAATCTTTTCCATTATGTAAGCTTTACTATCTTCCATTCATAATACCATTATGGCTATACTGTTGCTCGCTAGCATTCTATAACCCTCTAATAATTTTGTCGACCTTAGTACCACGAACACGTTTTGATTTCCGAAACAAACGCACTTACAGTACTCCTTTTCTAGTTGCTTCTATCTTTGTAAGCTTGATCAATCATATAGAAGAAAATAATTTATTGAGAGATCACTATGATCAGGAACACTTGTTACATTACATTAGTTAGTATAGAAGGGGGCCAGCCTCCAGTACTTGACAAGCAATTAAACAATAGGTGGTATCCTACTAGGCTTCTATCACACAGATAGATAGTCATTCGAAAATACCTCCTCTTCTGGAAGGGTTGTTCTTCTCAGCTTATACAAAATTAAAAGGAGATAAAAGAACGAATTTAAGAGCATTATATAAAAAAAATATACTGCCATAAAATATTTGGCTTGGAATCTGCCTCTGAACTATAGAGGATTATCAAAGGAGGTTGAAACATATGTATATATGCCAACATCAAGTATTATAGCATCATATTTTACATGCCTAAATATTTTAGCTATTCCTTCCATCATTCTATGGACCCATGCTCTTACTCGAGCTCATAAACAATCACCTTTGAAACTCCCTCGACATCGAAAATCGAATATGGGATTTCATTGTAGATATCATCATTACTAAAATTCTATGTTTGCACCGCAACCTTCCTCGTATAGTAATACGACTCTCTATTGATAAGAAGGAATAAATATTTAATAGGTAGATAATTGATTTAATTAGTCTATCAGTGATAACTTATATATCACCACGACTCGATTAGTGGTACTCAATCTTAACATCCATTAAGATACAACTCTCACGGTTTTTATCGTCTCATTTTTCAAAGAATCGTTGATGCCTTACTATAGTCCACCACGAACCTACAGTAGTCATTTGTTTTCCTTGGAATCTTAATAGCTAACCATACGGAGTCCGTATCGAATTCTTTTAAGGAGGTAACATAATCACCATTTGTGATCCACGAAGAACAGTCCTGATTCTGATGTACATACATGACATGAAGCAGATAAAATTGCAGAAGAATTTCAATGAAAGAAACGATAGCAGGTTAATACCATTATTAACGATATGTCTTTATTAGGAAACATGAAGCTCAAAATTTCATTTAGACCTTTCGTAACATGGTCCTGAATTATCTCAAGATAGGACCTTCTAAGATAGATATCCTGCTCACGGCGATTACATGAATTAAATCTTTACCAAACTACTATTACGGTTGAGTATCGCACAATTATCAGAAGAAATGTCAGTCTTTCACACCATAATACAACCTTCACGGCTTTAACCATCATCACTGTATTCCTCTGGCACGAGCGCCTATAATTGCTCTCTTATACTTATAGTGTCGGCCACCTCACTGGCCTTTCCTGAGAGTAATAGTTCTTTATAATCAATATCTTTTGAACAATCTTCAACTAAATTTTTTTACTTCATTTCCAATCACTTCTTGTGTGAAAATTCTCTTCCTTAAGCTTTGGTGAGAAAAAAAATATCACCATTTTTCCATAAGTTATTGCCTCGGTCGTTAGAAGTGATCATTGTCACAACTGATTCTCGATCAATACTTAGGACGTCTCTTATCTTTGGTCCTTCTTGTTTTCACCAATCTCGACCTTCATTGGGTCGATCTATCCTTTCTTATGGTTCAACACGTGCCCACCTGGCATTATTATAATTACATCATAATTTCCTTATCAAAATTTATATTCTTTAGAAATTTGAATATTACCTTTATCCTTGTAAAACCTCTAAGTTTACACTTAAATCCTTCATCATGTACTCTCTAGGTACAAGGCATATCAAGATACCATTTACTAATATTAAAACCATTGTCTATATAGTTCTGAAAATTTTCTCCACTGATCTTTAAAGGTTGTTGTTGCCTTAGTCCTTCATTCCGTACTACCCAAACTCATAATGTCCCTATTAAGGGTGAAATGTCAACCTTTATGCATTTCCCCATGGTTCATCTCAAGTTATCGAGGTTTTATCCTTAATTCCACCCCTAAAAGGTACTTGCATTCTTCCATGGATAAATCAAGTCATATATCTCTAATAAGTGTATCTTATTCAATCATTCCCACCTCGATAGTCTATACCTAATTTCACAATAGCATCCTTATTCAAACTGAGGTCAATCCATATGGCCTCCAAAAGATAACAACGGTTATACGCTTTTCTTTCCCGATTTAGTAATGATAATATGGATGTTCTGGAAGATATTGGTCGTGTTCAACATGAACTTTTTAGTTCTAACTACTCATTTACCTCCTTTATTTATCTCAATAGCCATCTCAATGTTGGAATATCTTTTATACCAGGCGTCCCCTTTTTTGGGTATCAATTCACATGCGTTACTTACACTTCATATTCTTGAAGGTCACTTCCTTCATCCAATTTCCTAATTTATTGTTATCCTGCCTCTTCAGTCCATCTGTATTTTCTTATTAGCCCATCGATTTATCTCGAAGTGTCTTCGAATACTCCCAACTTAAAGGGGATTAATTATATGTATCATTTACGCCTTTAAAACTTTACTTTATCTCATGATCAGTCACCATCGCGTTGATGATGACACATTTCTCTATATTTATTGCTAGGGTTTCTTAGGGTTTCACATACCTAACTCCCTTATCGCTTCTCAACTCTATTTCCTTTATACTCCTTCCCCTTTCAGTCTTTTATTTTCTTTTCTATTAAAACCATTTCATGAACCAACACAACATAAGCATTAATTTCAAACATCCCGTCATTTTGGATTCGTGTCCTCAGACGAACCTTGACGACTTTCACAACCTAGATTCATGATTTATCATACTTGTCCGCCTTTGGCCTGGTTTTAAAACTTCTACACTATCTCTCTATCTTCCTTAGCCTTCCACCAGCGGGTGGCCTCTCTCTTAGGAAGGTAAGTGGCAAAAACAGTCTTTTGCGCGTCGTCAATCATTTAGAATCTCAAATGATTCCTCTATTTCCTTGCCTCGACTGGGTCAACTTGTTCCTTGGAACTCTGAGAGCTTAGCGACTTAAAGGTCCTGAAAGAATTTCCCACCGTATTGTTTCCTCAAGGTGGTGGTTGGGGGTAAAAGTATAAGTTTTGCTTAGGCGGGTCTATAAATTGCCCCATAGGAGTACCGTCCCGGTTCTACCTATATTGCTCGACTTCTGTTTTCTCAGTATGACATGTTTCATCCTTCTCCCATAATCGGGGTTATCTTATACGTTAAAATCCTTGTTTTCCACTTCATTATGTTATGGGTTCTTTCTTTCTTGATGGCGACCTCCCTGACTATCACATTCAGAGTTTTCCCTAAATCTTATTCCTCGAACTATGGCTTTCATCTAAGATCCCGTCCTTAAGCTCTTGAACGTTTGGAACCCAAATTCTGTAGGAACACCTCATTATTCCCTTATCATTTTTCTCGGTACTAATATCTTCACCGATCATTGACTCTCTGCCTTCGCTCATTATTTTTTTCTTGACAGAATTTGATCTTTTCCAATAACTCTGGCTGCATTGCAATCCCAACAGCTTTTCGATACCGACTCCGGTTACCTTCACTTCTATTTCCATTTTCTCGAAATCTCTTTCAACTCTTCCGAAGACATTATCATCTTGAGTCTCTCCTTTATACTAAGGGCGTCAGCCACCATATTGGCTTTCCCTGGAAGATAAAAAATCTCATAATCGTAATCCTTGATTAGCTCTAATCACCTTCTCTAGCGCATGTTGAGCTCTTTCTGCGTAAAAATGTACTAGGGCTCTTATGGTTTGTATAAATCTCGCACTTCTCTCCATACAAGTAGTGCCTCCAATCTTTAGGGCAAAACTATTGCCGCGAGCCCAATATTATGGGTGGGATATCAAATTTCATATTCCCTTAAGTGTATTGACGCGTACGCGAATACCTTGTCGTGTTGTCTAAGTACGCACCCTAATTCCTTGTGCGAAGCATCATTATAAATCAAAAAATCTCATTTTCCATCCGGAAATGCCAACATAGGGGTCATCACCAATCTTTGCTTCAGTTCTTGGAAGCTGTTATCACATTTTTCTGTCCATTCAAACTTCTCAGTCTTACGAGTAAGACGCGTTAAAGTGGCTGCGATCTTTGTAAAATCTTGAATTAAACTACGGCAGTAACCAGCCATTCCTATCTCTGGTAGCCTCCCTGACTACGGTCATCAATTCCTTAGTGGTCCTCTCTTAATTCTCGTCAGGATCCTCCATGGACTCCTCCCCAATAACAATCCCTTCTGGGACAACATCCTTAATCGCTAAATCCTTAATATAAACATCATCTGGTCCCTTGTTAGGGTGCTCCATTGGATCCACAATCTGATCCCCAATATTTAGTAAAACATCATCGTATTATTGCTCTTGAACTTCAAGGTTCAGAGTCCCGCTACCATATACGATAATGAACTACGCTTCTATCACGATATTCATAAGGGTTCCCGTAAGAGTTCTTATTATCTTAGTGAACTTATTATTTTAGCGTCGCAATCATCTCTGAGGTTTATAACGCTTAACTCTGATACCATTTCTGTAACACCTCCAAATCCGGGGTCGGGGATCCGGGTTGTCACGTGTTCCATTTCCCTTCATAACACGTAATCTTAATAAACAACCAATAACTGCGTATTGTGACCCCATAATATACACACACACCATAAGTTATAGTCTCAGAGATGAATACCAAAAATAACACAAGTCATTTTATTCCCCAATTCTGAGTCATTACACCTTAAAAGGGTTTCTGAATATGTTAGATATATTTGTGATGTCATGACTAATTTGATTTGTGTTTAGTTTTTCAGATCTTACTTAACATGATAAATCAGTACTTAACTAGAAATCAGCACTTATACTGAAATCAGAACTTAAGTTATCAGAAAATATTTATCAGGAGATAATATCAGGACTTAAGGAGACTTTCAGATAAGGAAGGCGGCTGATTGAAAGGAAAGAAGATCAAGACAAACATAAGAAGAGATATGCATGGAGAAGAATTCTATGAAGAATAGAATACTTGGAAGAAAAGATAACTAGTTGATATATATTAGGAAGCAGAATTATATTCGATATCAATTAGGAGATTATCTTGTAACTGTGTGTCTATATAAACACAGCATAGGGTTTACACTATATGTGTTATCTTGATCGAGAATATTATTCATTGTAACCCTAGAAGCTCTCGTGATATTTGTTCATCACTGAGAGAGGACAGTTCCATTGTAATATTGTTTATTAATAATATTATTTTGTGTTTTAATACTTGTGTTCTTAATTCGATTTGATTGTGCTAGACACTACATTCAACCCCCTTCTACAGTGTGTGTGACCTAACAAGTGGTATCAGAGCTATCTGTTTACATACATACAGTAAAGATCCAAAAACAATCATGTCTGAAGAAGCACAAACTCCAACAAATCCCACCAAAACTGAAGAAACTCCAAAGACTCAAATCCATAATCGATATGAGACTATTAGGGTTCCTATACTGAAACCTTCTGAGTATCCCATATAGAAGGTGAGGATGTCTATGTTTCTGGAAGCTACAGATCCAGAATACCTTGACAGAATTAATGAAGGACCACATAAGCCAACCAAGCTCTCTGTTATAGTTGCAGATCAGCCAGCACAGACTCTACCAAAGGAGAAAAGTGAATATACAGCTGAAGATATCTCATCTATTGCAAAGGATGCAAAGGTAAGATATTTGATGCATAGTGCCATTGATAATGTCATGTCAAACAGGGTAATTAACTGCAAGACTGCAAAGGAGATATGGGATGCCTTAGAGATAGGATGCCATGGAACTGATTCAATTAAGAAGAACAGGAGGACTATACTCACTCAAGAGTATGAGTACTTTGACCCAAAACCTGATGAGTCATTAACTGGTTTATATGATAGATTTGTCAAACTCTTGAATGATCTGTCACTGGTGGATAAGGAATATGATCTTGAAGATACTAATCTCAAATTTATTTTAGCTCTTCCTGAAAGTTGGGATTTGAAGGCCACAACTAAAAGAGACAACTATGCTCTTGATGAAACTACTCTTGATGAAATTTATGGTATGCTCAAGACTCATGAACTTGAGATGGATCAAAGAAGCAAAGAAAAGGCTCTCATCACAAAGTCTGATACTGAGTCATCAAATCCTGATAGTGATGAGGATTCAGAAACTGAAAGTCTATCTGAGATGGACCCAGATGAAGAGATGATGAAGCTGTGTGCTATTATGGTGAAAGGTATCACAAAGATAGCATACAGGAAATTCAAAAGGGGAAAGAAATTTTCCAGGAAAGGTACAAGTTCTGATAAGAAAGGTTTCAGAAAATCTGAAGGCAAAGGAGGAAAGTCTGACAGAGGAGATTACTCAAATGTCAAATGCTACAACTGTGGTGAGAAAGGCCACATATCTCCTGATTGCAAGAAAGGAAAAAGTGACAAAGGCAAGGCTCTTGTCACAAAGAAGAAAAGCTGGGCAGACACTTCAGATTCTGAAAGTGAGGTGAACTATACCTTGATGGCAAATGCTGATAGCAGTTCTGAAGCTGCTGAGTTAAGGGTACCTCAAACAACTTATGCTTTTCATACTGATGATATTACTAAGTTGAGAAGATATCTTAAAACCATGCTCATTAGTTATAGAGATCAAACTTTAACATGTGAAAGAATAACTTCTGAAAATCTTTCTTATAAAAAGAGGAATGATTATTTAGAAAAAGAGTTAGTTATGTTCCATCAAACTCAGAAAGATAGAGATGATGCTTTCTATGTTAGAGATGAAGTGCTTAAAATGAATGAATCTCTAAAAACTGAGTTAGAAAATGAAAGAGAGATTATCAGGACTTGGACTAACTCTGGCAGAACAACTCAAAATTTGTTAAGTAGTGGCAATTGGAAAGTGGTCTTAGGTTATGGAGATGATAAGAATAATAAAGGAACTGTAGAAATTGAGCCTATAGTTGTTAAATAAAAGCCAAAGGTAAATCCTGTTAAGTTTGTAGCTGTAAAGTCTGATATTGATAAATCAGAAGTTATAGAGAAATTAACTTCTGACAAACCAAAACAGGATAAGCCAACTGAAGTTAACATAGGCTTAATGACAGAGAAGCAGCTTAAGTATAAGCTTAATGATGTTAAGAATGTAAACAAGGTAAAGTCACCTAAGAAAAATAGGAATGGAAAGGAAGGTGTGACTAAAAGCAATGATTATAAGCCTGTTCCTAATGCTCCTAGAAAGAAATGTTATAACTGTGGAAATTCTAACCATCTGGCTTCTTTTTGCTGGAAGAATAAGAACATAAACTCCTTACCTTCAAAATCAGGAGTTAAGAGTCAGTATGTTAGATAGAGGCCACAAAATCCTTATTTTCATTGTGGTAGTTTATGGCATTCCATTTATACTTGTAAGGAATATCATAGTTTGTACTATGATTATTATCAAATAAAACCTTCTTTAAAGAAAGTTAGCATTATTCCTTCTAGTGTAAGTTCTGATGCAAAGTCTGATATTATAAATTCTGATAAGAAAATGGTTAACATAAACTCTGATGCTAAATCCGCTGCAAATGTTAACAAACTTAATAAGGCCAAAGGATCCAAGCAAGTCTGGGTCCTTAAAACTAATCATTAGTGGTCTTTGTGATTGCAGGGCAACAGGAAAAACATCCTACTTCTGGATAATGGATGTTCAGGACATACGCCTGGAAATAAAACCCTGTTATTTGTGGAGAAAGCTGGCCCAGGTGTTTCTTATGGAGATGGCAACATGGGAAAAACTCTGGTATATGGCAATATCAATCTTGGGAATGTCATCATTGAAAAAGTAGCTCTAGTCTCAGGACTTAAACATAATTTGCTGAGTGTTAGTCAAATCTGTGACAGAGGTTATCATATGGATTTCTTTGAAGAACACTCTGAAGTTGTAAGCAAATCTACAGGCAAAGTTGTTCTGAAAGGATACAGGCATGGTAACATTTATGAAGCCAAGCTTTCAACAAGTCCTGATGGTTCTGCAATCTGTCTGTTAAGTAGAGCATCAATTGAAGAAAGCTGGGATTGGCACAAGAAACTCTCTCATTTAAATTTCAGCAATATAAATGAACTAGTCAAGAAAGATCTTGTGAGAGGACTTCCAAAATCAGTATTTGCCCCTGATGGTCTTTGTGATTCATGTCAAAAGGCAAAATAAAGAAAATCTTCATTCAAGAGCAAGACTGAATCTTCAATTCTTAAGCCTTATCACCTTCTACATGTTGATCTATTTGGTCCAGTGAATGTCATGTCTATTGCAAAGAAGAAATATGCTATGGTCATAGTGGATAAGTTCACCAGATACATATGGGTGTATTTCTTGCAAACAAAAAGTGAAACTGCATCTATCTTGATTGATCATGTCAAACAACTGGATAAATTGGTTAACAACTCTGTGAAAATTATAAGAAGTGATAATGGCACTGAGTTCAAGAATTTGATTATGGAAGAGTTCTGCAAAGACCAAGGAATCAAGCAGGAATTCTCTGCTCCTGGAACTCAACAGCAAAATGGAGTTGTTGAAATAAAGAATAGAACTCTTATTGAAGCTGCACGAACTATGCTTGATGAAGCAAAGTTACCAACCTACTTTTGGGCTGAAGCTGTACAGACTGCTTGTTTTACTCAGAATGCAACACTTATCAACAAGCATGGAAAGACACCATATGAGATGGTGAAGAAAAAGAAGTCAAATCTGAAGTACTTTCATGTATTTGGATGCAAGTGTTTTGTTCTTAAGACTCATCCTGAACAGCTATCCAAATTTGATCTAAAAGCTGATGAAGGAATTTTTGTTGGATATCCACTTTCCACAAAAGCCTTCAGAGTCTACAATTTAAGAACAAGAGTTGTCATGGAATCTATCAATGTCTCTTTTGATGATAAGAAGATTACTGGACTTGAAGATTTCAATGATCATTATCAGTTGAGATTTGAGAATGAAGTTTTAAATTCTAATTCTCTAAATCCTGATAGTCTAAATCCTGATATTGCAAATTCTGATGGATTAAACTCTGATGTCATTGAAACTGTGGTGACTATGCCAAAGGAAAATGCACCTGTGCAGGGGGGCATATTGAAGATCCAACAACATCTCAAGAAGCATCAGAACCTAGATCAGGCTCTTCAAGTTCTGATTCGTCAAGTTCTGATGGGGAAAGTTATGATAATTCTGGAAACTCAAATTCTGATTCATCAAGTTCTGATGGGCCAAATTATGATAATTCTAGAAACTCAAATTCTGAAGGATCCAACTCAGAGAGCATAATTTCAGGGGGAGCATCTGGAAAATGTTGATGGAGACAGCATGGATCATTGGGGAGCATCCAGTTCTAGAGATAATCTTCCATCTGCAAGGAAGTGGACTAAAGCACATACACCTGACTTCATTATTGGAGATCCTGAAGCAGGTATAAGAACTAGAACAGCAACATCAAATGAATGTCTCTATCACTCTTTTCTTTCTCAGACTGAACCAAAGAAAGTGGAAGAAGCTCTTCAAGATGCTGATTGGGTGCAAGCAATGCAGGAAGAGTTAAATGAATTTGAAAGAAATAAAGTATGTTGTTGGTACAAAATGGGTGTTCAGAAATAAAACTGATAGTGATGGCATAATTACAAGGAATAAAGCAAGGCTGGTTGCAAAAGGATACTCTCAACAGGAGGGAATTGATTATGATGAAACATTTGCACCAGTTGCTAGATTGGAAGCCATAAGGATATTTTTAGCTTATGTTGCTCACAAAAAGTTTACAGTCTTTCAAATGGATGTAAAAAGTGCTTTTCTTAATGGAGAATTAGAAGAAGATGTGTATGTTGAACAACCTCCAGGTTTTATAGATTCAAAATTTCCTCATCATGTCTACAGACTTGATAAAGCACTTTATGGCCTTAAGCAAGCTCCAAGAGCATGGTATGAGACATTAGCTCAGTTTCTTCTGGAAAGTGGATTTAACAGAGGGACTATTGACAAAACATTATTTTATCTCAACCATGGAAAGGACTTACTTTTGGTGCAGAAATATGTTGATGGCATCATTTTTGGTTCTACAAATGACAGACTTTGTAAAAGGTTTGCCAAGCTAATGCAGTCAAGATATCAAATGAGTATGATGGGAGAACTTAGCTATTTTATGGGCCTTCAAGTCAAGCAAAATGAAGAAGGAACTTTTATTTGTCAATCTAAGTACACTAGAAATTTGTTGAAGAAATTTGGAATGCAAGACTGTTCAAGTGCATCCACTCCTATGGCCATTGCAACAAAATTGGATAAGGATACTGGTACATCAATAGATATTACTGATTATAGAGGTATGATTGGCTCACTACTCTATCCAACTGCAAGTAGACCTGATATCATGTATGTTACCTGTCTTTGTGCAAGATTTCAAGCAGATCCAAGAGAACCTCACTCAACAGCTGTAAAAAGAATTTTCAAGTACCTTAAGGGTACAGCTGATCTAGGATTGTGGTATCCTAGGGAATTAGACTTTAAGCTAATAGGTTACTCAGATGCAGATTTTGCAGGATGCAAAATTGACAGGAAAAGCACAAGTGGAAGCTGCCAATTTCTTGGAGGCAGATTGGTTTCTTGGTTTAGCAAGAAACAGAAGTCAATTTCCACATCAACTGCAAAAGCAGAATACATTGCTGCAGGAAGCTGTTGTGCAGATTCTTTGGATGAAGAATCAGTTACTGTATTATGGGTATATATATTCTAAAATCCATATTTACTGTGATAATCAAAGTGCTATTGCTATGACAGGTAATCCAGTTCAACACTCAATGACAAAGCACATCAGCATAAGGTACCACTTCATAAGGGAACATATGGATGAAGGTACAGTGGAATTGCATTTCGTTCCAACAGATCAACAACTAGCAGATATCTTCACAAAACCACTGTGTGAAGCTACTTTTACAAGATTGGTAAATGAACTTGGAATAGTTTCAGGTTCTTTCTCTCTAAATCTTCCTAGTTTATGTTCTGATACATCAGACTTTATGATCAGTATTTACAGATATTACTATCTTTGTGTATTATGTGCTTAAAATTGAAATTTTCTAAGTGCTGATTGTTGTATGATGTGAATTTCTAAACTCTGATAGTGATATGAATGTTTCTGTGACTAGTAAATCCAATGAGGATAACTGTGCTAGATGCTGACCTAGTAGTCTTTAATATACTAATAATCCCATGTTTGAAGTAATTGTTTATGTGGAAATCTTTTAAACACAAGCAAATTCTTATATTGAGCTTAGTTAAAGTTTACTTTGTGTATCTTATTACTAAGTCAAAAACTAGAATAGTGCTTCTTATCTGTTAAGTTCTGATGTTAGTAAATCTGATGGATGTATTAAGTGCTGATAAGCCTCACTTATCAAAAGAAAAAGAAAAGAAAATAAATAAATATCAGGTACTCCTTTGAGATCTAGAGTAAAAATGTGGAAGGGAAGACCCAAGTGTATTGCTGGTATTAAGTAATATGCATTAGAAAAGCAAAATAAAGTTTACTTGGTGACTTTTCACATTCTCTGATTACTGGAGAAATACTTTGATAACAGTATAAATTTTGATAAGCAGTCGTGACTCACTTACACTGAGAAGCCACTGTAAAAAGGAATTTCAAAAGATGCATAAAATGAGCACAAAACAGTTGAGGTGGACTCATGCATGAACTCATTCTTTAGTAGTCTTCAGAATAATGACAGATTTTGAGCAAAGTTCTTAGTTATGCCCTATTTCTAAGATGTATTGAAGTGAATCATAATTTACTCTTTGCCTGATATTTAGCTTATTGCACACACATACACTCCATATGAATGATGAAAATTATTGTGGTGATAAATGTTGTTTCAGATGAACAGTTTAAGTGTCAGTTGCATAAATTCTGAGGACAAGTTCTGATGGAAGTTCTGATGATTAAGTTCTCATGAAACCATATCAGTATTTGTGTGAAGAATTACAGAGATAAACATTCACTTTTTGAGTAAAGGAGCCATAGTCTGATGACTTTTAAATTCTGATAATAATCAAGTTCTGATGCTGACGTGGCAGTATTTAATTACTTGATTTATTTTTGGTCATTACTTGAACGGTCATATTTTTACAGAATATTGGTTTATGTGAGATAAAGCAGTACTAATCATTTGTTTAGTGGGAATAGTTTTTTTTAAAAAAAAAACTGAACGTGCACTGTAATCATTACTTATTTACCGTGCCCATTAACTTTTGCCTTAACTGCTGCATGGCTGAATGGTGTAAAGGTCTGTTCCACTTCTCAATAACTGCTGTCACATGGGTTGTCTAAGTAAAAGAGATAAAATATTTTCAAATCTTTTATTCACAAATCTATTCTATTCACTCTCTCTCTCTTTTTCTTATTATCTCACATTTTCTGACGGTTTTCTATACAGACATTTCATCAAACACCTTTCAGGCAAACTAATTTCTCACTTATTTTTTATGGCGCCCAAGGATTTAATTGTTGATGGAGCCAATTTTGTACCAAATAACTATGCTGTAATCCTGAACAAGGCTGACGCTCTATCAGATCTGCACTTTGTACCAGATTTATTAGCCAATAATGAGATTGGGTATGCTTTGACCCAACCCCAATCTATTTCAAGCAAACAGGTGCTGGCATTTTGGTGAACTGGGCTTTTTGATGATGGTGGTGTTGCTGGTTCACCAAGCATAATTTTCATATCAGGAGATATCGAGCATGTGGTGACTCCAGGAGTAGTTCGTAAAGTTCTCCACTTACCTGAAGATTGTACATTCTCAACAGTGGAGGATCTTGTTTTACAGCAGCTTATGGCTAGTTTGGGCTATGAGAAAAGTTTGGGAGAGCTGGGTCAACTGAAAAGATCAAATATCAGAAAGGAATGGAGCTTTTTCTTTGATTGTATCACAAAGGCATTCGCCAACAAATGCTCCAACTTTGATGCTATTCCCATCATGAGTCAGCAAATCGGGTATGCCCTTATTCATCAAACTCATTTTGATTTTACAAGTGTTGTGCTAGGTTTCATAGGGGATAGGATGACAGAGGATAGGAATGTAGTATATTTTGCTAGATTCTGTCAGCTTATATATAGTTAATGTTGTGCTGATGAACCCCAATTGTTCAGTGACCATATTTTACCCTTTAAGCTTGCAAAAAGGGCCTTTAATGATTTGTTAAATGCTGATAATAAGAAACAAGTGATGAGACCCTTACAAATTCCTCAGTCAGTAAAACAAATCTTGGTAAATGCTGATCCATAAACTTATACATCTGTCCATCCTGATGTTCAACCCACCAACTCATCACAACCAATACAACAGCCATCAGAACATACCACAACTACACAAACACCTCAAACTTCTCAACCTCAACCAACTCAACCCTCCATCAGGACATATTACAAACCAACACTGTCAACTCAACCTCAACCTTCAGCACATCCAGTAAAGCCTTCATCTTCAAAACCCAAGAGGACTAAGATAGTACCTCAGTCTCAACAGAAGAGAAGGAGAATTATTCTGAGAGATGAGTCGGATAATGAGGAACAGGTTCCTATATCAGAACCCATTGTAGAAGAAGCTGAGAAGATCTCTTCTCAGAAAGATACTGAAATTGGGAGTTCTAGGCCCCTCAAAAGGCTTAGAAAGCTAAATTCTGATGATGAAGCTCCCAAAGTCTCACCTTCAGCAAAGAGACTTAAAAAGCAAAGAGACAGGAGGGCTGTAAATGAATCATCACACTCTAAAGAAGTTTTGGAAGAAGCAGCTGAGGAAGGGGGTCAGGAATCTCTGATCCCAACAGAACCTATAGTAATTGAATTACTTCCCACAGCTGAATCAGACTTTACTCAAGCTCAAAAGTCTCATATTCAAGAGCAAGAGGATATTCCAGAGCAAGTGCCTACACCTCCTGTGTCTCCTCTAATTGATCCAGTACATGCTGAAGACCCAGGTACAAGTGCTGAAATAGACATACATAACTTGGTTGTGCCTGAGGTTTTGTACTTGGAAGCTCCACCAACTCAACTCACTCGACCAACAACACCAATTTTGGATGGTGATTTCAATGCAGATATTCCAACAACACCAGTTCTGCATCTAGATGATGAAGATCAGATTGGAGGTGGGCATCAAAATTTAGATGTTGATCAGAACTTAGTTGCAGATCAGAATTTTGAGGATGATCTTGAAACCTCTATAGCCTCACATACTGTTATTCTATCAGAGGATGCTGATACTGCAGGCTCTGTAAGTTCTGATGCTGACAATGCTGAAATTACTGGTGAAGCTGCTAAAAATGTAGATGTTGATGCAGCTGGTCCATCTGGACATGCACCTCAACAAGCTCCATGCAAAGCTGATCTAATCAAGAAGTTTGTTAGAGAGGATGCACCAGTACCTTGGAGTGAAACTCCTAGAGGAAAGGAGTGGACTAAGGAATGGAACACAGTTAGTTTTGTTCCTACTGAAAAAATTATTGCTGAGCACCTGGCCAAAGCTGATGAAATGCTGATAAATGATGATTTCAAGGCACAGCTAAGAGTTATTGCAATGAGTATTAGGCACCTTCAAGGTCAACACTCAATAACTCATGACAAGGTGAACAAAATTCAAGAATCACTGATCCAGCAAGATATGAATGTAAAATTGGAAAAGAACAGGTTTTTAAACCAGCCTTTGACAGAATTTGGTATATTGAAAAAACTCAGGAGAAACAACAAGATCAGATATCTGAAATTCTAAAGAATCAAGCTTCTCAGCAAACTCAACTCAATGAGATCCAATCTTCAGTGGAATTACTTGTCTCTCTTCTTCTACCTGCTGATGCCAAAAAGGGGGAAAAGTAATTAAGTCTAAATGCAAATCTAGACAAGTACCGAAGGGTAAGGATGATGGAAATGATGACCAGGGAAACTCTGGAATGGGTAGAGGTCATAATCAAGGCAAAGGTTTTTCATCAAACAAAGCTGGAACTACAAGTCAAAGAACAAGTTCTGATACTGGGAGAAGAATAAGTTCCGATACTGGTAAAAGGATAAGTTCTAGTGAACATCTGGAACTTGATGAAGAGATTTCCAAAAGGCTATTCCTAAAAGACAATCCAGGCATGGATATTGAAAGTCTGAAGGGAAAAGAAGCCAGACTTAAAGCAGAAAATGTCAAGTCAAAATCTAAAGCTCAAGTCATGGAAAAAAAGCCACCTAAGCCTAAGGGCATTGTGATAAAAGAAAAGACAAATTCTGAGGCAACCAAAGCCAAATCATAAGTGGATGTAGATCCTAGATCCAAGGGCAAAGCAAAAATTGATGAACCTGTAAAGGTATACATGCCAATCATGGATCTGGAGACAAAATCTGATGATGATGATGTTAGTCTGATTTTGAAGAAAAAGGATATTCAAACAACCTCTGATAGAGTTCATGTTGTTCAAGATCAGGACTTAGTAAATTTTGATATGATAGTGAAGCAAGCAACCTCTGATATAGCTCAAGTTGGCTTGATATCAGAAGATAAAGAAAAGGAAACATCTGACATTGATCATGTTAAAACTTCAAAGATGCTACTACCAGGATTCACAAATGCACAACAGACTCAACCTTTGTAGACTACATCAAGTGGTTTTGAAGCAAGAGTTGTTCAAGGAAAGGAAGCAAGAGACAAATCAGGATTGGGTAGTTCCAAAGAGAAGAGAGTACACAATACTACCAATGATCCAACTTCCTTACATGAACAAGGATTAGGAGCAACTCCTGAGAGATTGAATCAACTTGAATCTGTAAAAATGGTTTACCACTCTGTTTTGAAAGAATATATCATGTTATACTTTATGACAGATGGGAGGGTATTCCAGATCAGGGAGAATGCAATTTTATTGAAGTATTTTGAAGAACTGGAACATGTTCTATTTCTACTTCAAGTGAAAAACAGATCAACAGATGGTGCTGCAGGTTGTTTAAAATCAAATATTCAAAGACAGAAGAGGCTTTACTCTGTAAAGTCTGACAGCCCATACTGTCCTAAGTACAGATCTTACAGTGGAGATATTGTTGAAATGAAGCCTAATACTGCTAAAATCATCACTACATTTTCTGGTATTAAGGGACTTGAATTCAATCTAGAGTCTGATAAAGCCTATATCATCATACTAGATCAGGATATAAGGAAAGCTAAAATAAATGATCTCAGGGCTGCTATCTTTCAAACTGGTGAAGATACAGTTGAACTAAAAAATGCTAAAAGGAGGATGGTCAATGAACTTGAATATGCAGAGAGATGTCTGTTGAAGAACTATCTCAGAACAACTCATGATATCAAAGCTATCAGAAATTGAAGCCAAGTCAAAGATCTACAACTGCTTAAATTCTGAAGTGTATATAGACTGAAGCTGATATCAAACTTTAACGATGGTAAAGCTACAAGGACTGTAAGTTGTAGTTATCTAGTCAAATTCTCATGCATTTGTACTTAATGTTTTTGACATCATCAAATATCTGTTAACCTTGTATATTATGCTAATTTACAAGTTGGGGGAGATTGTTAGATATATTTGTGATGTCATGGCTGATATGATTTATGTTTAGTTTTTCAGATCTTACTTAACAGGACAAATCAGTACTTAACTGGAAATCAGCACTTATATTGAAGTCAGAACTTAAGTTATCAGAAGTTAAGTTATCAGAAGATATTTATCAGAAGTTAAGTTATCAGAAGTCAGGACTTAAGGAGACTTTCACATAAGGAAGGCGGCTGATTGAAAGGAAAGAAGATCAAGACAAACATAAGAAGAGATATACATGGAGAAGAATTCTATGAAGAATAGAATACTTGGAAGAAAAGATAACTAGTTGATATATATTAGGAAGCAAAATTATATTCGATATCAGTTAGAAGATTATCTTGTAACTGTGTGTCTATATAAACACAGCATAGGGTTTACATTATATGTGTTATCTTAATCGAGAATATTATTCATTGTAACCCTAGAAGCTCTCGTGATATTTGTTCATCACGGAGAGAGGACGGTTCCATTGTAATACTGTTTATTAATAATATTATTCTGTGTTTCATACTTGTGTTCTTAATTCGATTTGATTGTGCTAGACACTGTATTCAACCCCCTTCTACAGTGTGTGTGACCTAACAGAATAAATTTACTTATTTTTTGCCATTATTACAATTAATAAATATATATAAGTCTGGTACATCAAAAGTTGAAAGTCTAGCCTATTGGTAGTTCCTACCTTAGCTACAGCGACATCAACGCCTACAAGAAACTGTGGAACATTTCCTATCCGCTCGCGAATTGGGAGCTTGGTCCTGTTCATTTCTAGCTGTTGTTGTGTGATGAAAGAAGAAATCAAGGGTGAGGAACAAGCCCACCAAAATAACATGTATAGTAATTAACAATATATGAGCATTCTCATAGTACTCATGAAAGTCATGGTCAAGCAAACATGAACCAAGTTTGATATCTTAACACGACGAAGTCGCAAAATATTCAGTATATATATATAGATAGATATAGATATATACTTTTCAAAATCTTTGAAATCCTCTGCCATGCATAATATACACAAAGTTCTAGTTTATAACTGTATAAAAATATCGTTGCAGGGTGATCTCATATATCTAACCTTGTCTCAACGTTTTTTTGAAAATATTTGTCATGCATAAGATAAACATTTACTAGATATAAGTTGAAAAGATGAAGTTACAAAATACTCCAATATACTTATATCTTTTACGAATACTGCTTGAACTACCACCGTTCAAGTTATAATCAGTTTCAAAAGTTCATCATATATCGATGAAGTTACAAGGTAAGACTTGTATATAACTCATTTTAGAAAATACTTTTGAGGGCTTTTATCAGCTCAAAGAAACTCAAATCTTTGATCAATAATAAAATATGAAGTTGTGGGATACTTCAATTGATGGAAACATCATTTTAAAAACTCAACCCTGCCAACACTCAATAGTCGCCCAGCCGTAGCCTTTCTATCGAAGTGTTTTGGGTAGTGTTGCAGAAATATCCAAACTGGATGATGAACTCATTACGGGAGTTTGTCGTACCAGGAAGACCACTCACGATGATCAGTCGCAGTAGTGCAACCCCACAATTTTCTACATGTAGACGAGAACAGTCGGATTTACTTGTCGACCGAACGCTGGACTTCTAAAGAACGGACCGTCTTAGCGGAACTTCCGGGCCATTTGGGCCAATATAATAAGGCTGGGCTGAAGCCACTCGACCACTTACGCCACTCCTAGTTCAGATGAAATCCATGACTCTGAAACATAAAGCTCATCCCCCTTTCCCCAAGTAGAAACTTGTTGATACGGCTCCACCAAGAAGCCGTATCTAGTAGGAAAGGAAAACTCGCTAATGTTTCCCAGGAAATGGCTGTTAATGGATTAAACTCATTCCAAGAATTTTACTTCCCGAGTGTTGGGTATGTAATCAAAAACTCTTTTATCAAAACAGCAACCTTGTTGCTAATATAAAAAAAATACATCACGGAGCCGGATCCCTCAGATTTTTGAGTGAGTATTTAAATCCCCTTCGAATGGAAGATCTTAAATTTGAAAACGAGTTTTGGGATCCGCTCTGACTTTTAAAAATAGTTTTGATAAAGTTTGAAAATAATCTCTGAAAATATTTAAAGTAAGAATGATTTGATAGTATTAATCATTTCAAGAATATTCAGCGAATATAAACATTATTCTTTAAGAAAATAAAGAATATTATTTAATAAAATAAGCGGAGTCATAAGTCCTCGAATGGATATTCAGACTAATATTCATTAAATAAAATAAGCGGAGTCATAAGCCCTCGGATGAATATTCAGACTAATATTCATTTATTAATAGAAATAGAATAAGTTTCATAAGTTGAAACTCTATCCAAATAATTAAAATAGTCTTTGATCATAATAAGAATCTTAAATGAATATTCGTAAAATAATATTTACTTATAATATAAAACTATCGAATAAACATTATTCGATTAATAGTTTTGAAAACTATTATATATAATATACTCGAGAACATCGACTCCCGGTTTATAAAAATGTTCAACTCTGGGTCCCCTATACTAAGGGTATACATAAGTACTGCTTATCTCTAGCATAGGTATTATGCAGTTTATAATCAATTGAATCAAAAATAAAATATCAAGATTACGAAACATGCATGCATATATATATCATATCAACATGCTCCAATATATTGCAAGACTGGCTAATAACAATCATGCATTTATCTCAAAATAATGCATACATATATTTACATCACAACAACAGTATACGGGTAGAAAACTTGCATGAGTGTTCCAGGGTAGACTTAAGCTTAAAGTGGATTCGTTAACCTATAAAAAAACAACATAAGCCGGAATTAAACCATGGTCTCTTAAGAAACTAGACTTTATCCACTTAGACCCTAACGTTCGCTTTTGCGCTTAACGATTTACATAAGTCGCTCGAGTACCCTCGGCTCCACCATTTTTATAAAATTAACCGTTAAATGTTTTAAGGCGACTCTTTCGCGAGTAGTTTACCAATTTCCTAATCCACCTTACATAATTGTTTCGTTTTAAGGTCTCAAAGTAAAGCGAGGGGTAAAGGTTCGTTCGCGAAATGCCGTTACTTAAAACAGTCATTTCTCCTAAACCGTACATCGGATCTAAGCGAACCACATACCAAAATGAAGCTTACGACACGATCTAGATAAATATGGAAAAACAGTTTGGTTAGTGAGTTTTTTATCTGAATTCTAAGCACAAATAGTGTATATGCAAATGAGCGTTACGACGACTATGTTTATGCGATTTCTAATTTTTACCAATCCAATCAATTCATTTCAACTACAATTTATTCACAACTTCAAGATCCAACCCTAGGCTACTGATCTTAGAAAAAATGAGCTCAAGATCCTCAATCCAATTAAATATTATACCATCTCCATAATCAACTAATCTACTTAACAATCAAAGTTAAATTCAAGCTTAATCATTCAAACAACTACTCATCCATCCAAGCCATCCCAAAATTCAAGCAAACAAAATTAGTACTTAAAGGTCCAAAAGTTTTATACCTTAATTTGTGAGGGGAAAGTTTCTAGGAAGCCTTAAAACCTTGATCAATCCTTATAGAAGCTTGGATCTCACAAACAATCAAGAAAACACATAGTTAGATTTTGAAGTTTCTAAACATCCGATTGAAAGAACTGTACAAATGAGGGTCTTATCTTGCTTAGTTGGACTAGACTTGTGAACAAGAGTTGTAGGTCGTCTCAATACCTTTCCAAATCGGTATAGAACATAATATTTGAGTGAGTATTGAAGGAGATATGGCAGTTTGAAGTTGCTGCTCTGGTTTTGACCATGAGCAAGGGAAGAAGAAGTGAAGTGAAAATGTTTATGGTTTGCTTAAATGATTTTTATGGTTTTTGTTGCTTTGGTGAAGATTAACCTTCGTTTAAATCAAGGTTAATTCACTTGGCTACAAATGAATCTCACAAAATATCTAACTAACCTTGCTTATATCACCATCATTACATCACCTAGTCGCCACTTGTCACAATTCCATGGTTTGATGATGTCATAGCCCCTTGGCTTCTTGAAAAAGCTTGTCTCTTGGTCGCGTATCTGTTTTACGGTTTGCTTAACTCTCATTCTTGTTAATCCGTTGAGGGATCATATACGGGATCTTATTACTTGGGTTTCCCTGAACCTTTATTAATATCTTATATTCCTTTAATGATCCTCTGCTATAATCCTTAAATAAAAATCCTTTTATATATTACCTTATACTTAATCCTTTCAGTATCTGGTGGATTTTCGGGAAAACCCAAATGTTTGAATCCGAATTCTGATGACCTTTACATACACTCATTTACTTTATAAAATACTAATACGATCTCAGAATTTCCATAACAGTACTCCTATATAGTGTGGTCTGATAAATTTCCTTAATCTGCATCATCAGCAAAAGTTTCGTGGGGCCTTCCTGAGAAGGTTCTGGGAAAACAAGACGCACGAGCTTCACATGTGCCATCTGAAAACCATACGCTAGTATGACAATTAAACTCTTTCAACCTATTTTAGGCGGTTCCAGAAAACCATAAACAAAATCTCGAACTTAGATGAGCGGGAGGTGCTAAGCATATTCCGAAGGAACCTGGATCTGGAATAAAATGAGAGGTACATTGTTGAGCTGATAAACAAAAAGCCACAAAGCTTAGTTGCTGCCTACTCTATGGCAGCCAGGTTCATCAAAAAAACAGACGTCCTTCAGGTTATGAGGATGACTCGGAACGGGGGATCCAGGATAAGAACTCTGATGACCGACCAAAAGGGGGTTACCATCAGGACAAAAAGTTCAAGCAAAGCCAACCAAGATAACAGAGCAATGTGGTTCAGAACACTCCAATATTTCAGAGACTTGGTCCTAAGATGGAATCTAAAAGCGACCCCGGTCCAACTAGGCAAGCCAGGAAGCCTAGGCAGGAGCCAGATTGGACACCACTCAAAGGGACCAGGGAGGAGATTCTAAAAGAAATCAAAGGCAAGCCATTCTACTACCCCACCCCACCCCCCCCCCCCCCCGCCGAAGCCCATGCAGACTCCCCCAGAGAGTAGACCTTATAAGAGGCATTGCGACTATCATGAAACACATGGGCACAAAACTGAGAATTGTCTATCTCTCAAATACTTCATTGAAGACCAAGTCAAGAAAGGTAACCTAAATCAGTATGTCTCCCCAGATACAAATCAGAAAAAAGAAAGACCAATGAGAGGAAATAATGTAGTGAATGTGGTCCTAGGAGGTTCCTACTCACCTCCTAGAAGCCTGGGCTCAGGAGATGAAGTATTCTCCATCCAATCCTACCCGGAGATGGTGATCTCATTCAGCAGCAAGGATTATGAAGGGGTCCATCCGAATCACAATGAAACTTTAGTGGTAACACTTGATATTTTTGATAATAAGGTGAGGAGAATGCTGATAGACAATAGCTCTTTAGTCAATATACTCTTCAAGCATACTATGGACCAGATGAAACTAGGGAGCTTGCGCTCAAATGAATGCCGAGAGGACCCCCTCTATGGGGTCGAGAATAACTTGGTCCCAATTCAGGGAAGCTTATACCTCCAGGTAATATTCGGATTAGCTCCGAACCAAGTCACATATGTCATAAAATTCTATGTGATCAACACTCCTTCATCCTACAATGGCATCATTGGCCGCTTGGCTTTGACCAGGATACAAGCAATCACATCCATATCACACCTGAAAATCAAATTCCCAACTTCAACGGGGATAGGAGAAGTAAAGGGAGACTATGAGGTCGCTGAGAGATGTTATAGCCAGGCCCTGGTCAATGCCGAAACTCAACAAGACAATAAAAGGAAGGCCATAGTCCTTCGCAAACAGCAAAGCGTTAAGAAACATCACCCACCTCAAGGGATGATGGGAGAAGAGAAGTCCAGGTTATAGAATCCATTCCAGATCTAAAACCAACCAAGCCATGCTCGAAAAAGCCAAAAAGTTGTTGGGAACCACGGACTTAGGGTGTTACTACGTTTTACGATAAAGATTATGAAAAGAGGATTACCTTGTTAATGGTTGATTCCACGCTCTTCTATTGTATTCCCAAATTCCCTTGAGTGAAGTGTGGCCTCCGTCTTTTCAAGTTATCCTCTCTTCTTGCTCCTTGGTGGCTACAATATGTTTTCACACAATTGCCAAGCAAGAAGAGAATAAGAATATATATAGGCTACAATAGGGACCATGGATAATTAAGTTCGGCCTTCTAATTACATCTTGAGCCTAGCCCAATGTAATTAAATATTAATTCAATCCACTAAAGAATTAATATTTGCACTACCTTTCCTAATACCGTAATTTAATTAATTCGGTTCCAATATTATTTGCTTATTAAATTCCCCATGTTTAAAATATCATATGTCCATTAATTAAATAAATTACTGATAATTTATTTAATTAATATCTTTTATCCTTGATCATCCACTCAACCTTTATTTAATTATGCCAGAATAAATTCCACCTGCAGGGTTTCACATAATTAAATTTTTTTAAGCTTTCAAGGGGACATCATTAACCCGAATATTATCAGGACATGGATTCCTTCAATAAATAATATCCACCATGTATATAATTCCATCACCCAAAATATAATGATATAATTCAAAAGAATTATTTCATATATAAATCAAAGCATGTAAATAATATACACGTGTCAATTACTATTTCCGGATTAAGAACCTAAGCATTAATAATAACATAGAATCTTAGTTCTCCTTCTTAATCAGTATTAAGGGAACAATTCTAAATTTGATCCTGTTCAATATACATAAAGTATACTAGTATTATTTATTAATCAATATAAACTAATTTAAATAATACTACAACCATACCGGTGGATTGTCCAACACCACCTGTGTTGTGAACCTTATTATATTATATAACCATATTTAACAATCTAATATTCTGTATCCCATTTGATACTAGATTGTTCACAATATATAATATTAGACAACATGTAAACATTCAAATGATTCTCAAATAAACTGGCCAGAAATAAATGTACATACTTCAAATAAATATTTTCAGTATACACTAACAATATCCCACTTATACTCAAAATATTCTATGTGTACATCAGTGTTTATTTAATCTACTATTACATAAAAATCTATGTGTCCATCCATCTGACTCCTATCGCTTCCACATACTTGTCAAAAACCTTGGTTGGCAAGCTCTTTGTGAAAGGATCTGCTCAGTTGTCTTCTGATGATATGTGAGCCACAACTATATCCCCTCGCTTTACGATTCCTCGTATGAGATGATACTTACGTTCAATATGTTTAGCTGCTTTGTGGTCTCGCGGTTCCTTTGAATTTGCCACATCACCAGTGTTATCACAATACACCGTCAAGCTCCTAGGCAAATTAGGTACCACATCTAAGTCCAAAAGGAAGTTCCTGAACCATACAACCTCTTTGGCAGCCTCAGAGGCCGCCACGTACTCGGCCTCCATGGTGGAGTCTGCAATGCATTTCTGCTTTACACTCCTCCATATAACGGCTCCACCTCTCGAAGTAAAAACATATCCCGAGGTTGATTTCCTCTTATCCCTATCTGGTTGGAAATCTGAATCAGTATATCCCAAAGGAAATAGATCTGAGGCCTTGTAAATTAACATATACTCCTTAGTCCTTCTCAGGTACTTGAGTATAGTTTTTACTGCACTCCAATGTTCCTGACCTGGGTTCGACTGATATCTACTAACCATGCCTACAGCAAAGCAGATGTAAGGCCTCGTACATAACATAGCATACATTAAGCTTCCACATGCTGAAGCATAAGGAACTGCTTTCATGCTCTCTATATCCTTAGGTGTCGAAGGACACTACTTCTTAGATAGAGCAACTCCATGCTTAAAAGGTAAAAAACCTTTCTTGGAGTTCTGCATGTTAAAACGAGCTAATACTTCATCAATGTAGGGCTCTTGAGATAAAGCCAACATCCTTTTCTTGCGATCCCTTATAACTTTGATCCCAAGGATGTATGCCGCTTCACCTAAGTCCTTCATGTCAAATTGTTTGAACAACCATGCCTTTACTGATGACAACATCTCAACATTATTTCCAATGAGTAAAATATCATCTACATATAGTACTAGAAAAACCACTGCATTACCTTCACTTCTCTTATACACGCACGATTTGCTTGGACTTTGATCAAATACATATGACTGGACTGCCTGATCAAAACGAATATTCCAGTCTCTAGAAGCTTGTTTAAGTCCATAAATAGACCTCTTAAGCTTATATACCAGATGCTCTTGGCCTTCCTTAATGAATCCTTTTGGTTGCTGCATATAGATGGTTTCTTCAAGACTTCCATTAAGAAAAGTTATCTTGACATCCATTTGCCAAATCTCATAATCGAGATGAGCTGCTATAGATAAAAGAATACGGATTGACTTAAGCATGACTACCGGTGAAAAGGTTTCCTCATAATCGATACCTTCTTTCTGAGTATACCCTTTCGCAACAAGTCTTGCTTTCCAGGTTTTCACCTTTTTATCTAATCCCCTCTTTTTCTTGTAGATCCACTTACATCCAATAGGTTTTATACCTTTGGGTGGTTCCACGAGCTCCCAAACCTGATTAGAATACATTGATTCTATCTCAGATTCCATCACCTTTTGCCAAAGATCCGCATCTTTGTCTTGTGTTGCCTCTTCGTATGTACGGGGATCATCATCATGTTCACCAGAGACCAAGTCTGAAGACTCTCCCAAAAACATGAATCTATCAGGCTGTTGAACAACCCTCACACTACGACGAGGCACTGGTGCGGTATTAGTGACAGGTTGTACATTATGTTGTGGTTGTTCTACTTGTACTACAGCTTCATGGGTATTATTTGTCCCTCCCACTAGTTCCTCTAAAACGACACTACTCATGGGTTTGTGATTCATTATATATTCCTCCTCTAAGAATCTTGCATTAGTGCTAACAATGACATCCCGATACTTCGGACTATAAAATAAATATCCTTTCGTTCCCATGGGGTAGCCTACAAACAACCTTACTTCTGTACGAGATTCTAACTTAGTCGCGTTCTTATTCAGCACATGTGCTGGACAACCCCATATTCGAATATGTCTTAGACTCGGTTTATCCCCGGTCCACAATTCTAAGGGGGTTTTAGGAACCGACTTAGAAGGTACTAAGTTCAGAAGATAAGCTGATATCTCTAAGGCATGTCCCCAAAATGACTTGGGTAAATCTGAATAACTCATCATCGATCTAACACTCTCTAAAAGAGTCTGGTTCTTTCTCTCTGCTACACCGTTCTGCTGGGGTGTGCCTGGTGCAGTTAACTGGGATTATATCCCATTTTCTGATAAATATTCCCTAAATTCTCCAAGCAAGTATTCGCCACCATGATCTGATCGTAGTGACTTGATACTTTTATTAAGTCGCTTCTCCGTTTTAGCTTTGTACTCTTTGAACTTATCAAAGCACTCAGACTTACGGTGCAAAAAATAAACGTACCCATATCTAGAATAACCATCAATGAAAGTGACAAAATATTCATAACCACCTCTTGCTTGGATATTCATGGGTCCACATAAATCAGAGTGAACCAATTCTAACAGTTGTTTGGCTCTATTCCTTTTTGCCTTGAAAGGCCTATTAGTCATTTTACCTTCCAAGCAGGATTCACAAACTGGAAATGGCTCCACTGCCAATGAGCTTAAAGGCCCGTCTACTACTAGTCTTTGAATCCTCCTCAAGTTAATATGACCTAATCTCAAGTGCCAAAGATATGTTTGGTTCAAACTAGAAGGTTCCTTTCTTTTAGTAGAGTTAGAAGATGTGTTGTTCAATTCCCTAAATTGCAGTTATAGTGCAGGTTGACTAGGATTAATTATATACAAATTGTCTTGCAATGTACCAGAACATATAATTCATTTATTCATCATAATAGAAACATTACGATCCAAACAAACATTATAACCATCCAAAGCAAGTTTAGAAACCGAAATTAAATTCCTTCTAAAAGAAGGTACATATAGACAATTGTTCAAAACCAAAATCCTATCAGAACCAAAAGATAAATGAATAATTCCTACTGCAACTACTGCTACTTTCGTAGCATCTCCCATGAACACGTATATCTCACCATCTCTAAGCATTCTGGATAGTTGGAACCCCTGCATAGAATTACAAACATGATCAGTGGCTCCTGTATCTACACACCAAGTGCTCGTAGATATAGCCGCTATAAATGTTTCTGTAACTATAGAAAGAGACATACCAGTATTGTTTGTCTTCTTAGGAAGAGGACAATCCTGTTTCCAGTGACCTGACTGTTTGCATCTGAAGCACTTTCCCTTAGGCTTTTTAACACCACCCTGAACTCCCACTGCCTTCACAGCTTTCTGTGTCTGAGCCTTTTTCTTCTTCTTAATACCTTTCGGCTTAGAGGAAGAACCTTTCTCAGCCACATTCACTTGAACACTCTGCCGAAATAATCCTTCAGCTGCCTGAAGTTCTGTCAGCAGTTCCGCGAGACTATACTGCCTCTTGTTCATGTTGTAATTCAAGCGGAACTGCTCAAAACTCTTGGACAAGCTCATAAGGATAATGTCAATCTGGGTTTCCCCGTCAATTTCAGCACCAAGGATCTCTATCTCATTCAGATGCGACATCATCTTGAGAACATGATCCCTTACAGGTGTGCCTTCAGCCATCTGAGTGTTCATTAAAGCCTTCATGGCTACTTGCCTAGCAGCCCTATTCTGATCTTCAAAAAGTTCCTTGAGATTAAAGAGCATATCCGAAGCAGTGGCCATAGACTGATGCTGATGCTGCAAAACACCCGACATTGCTGCCAGAATGTAACATCGCGACATCTCATCAGCCATAATCCACCATTTATAATACTCTTTCTCATCTTCAGGAGCTTCAGGAGCATCAGCAGCAGGCTGTTCAGGCTTGGGTTCATAAGTGCAAAACTTGTACTCCTCAGCAGTCAACACAATGTCCAAATTACGTTTCCATTCAATATAGTTAGGTCCGGTAAGTTTGTTATCCTTAAGTATGGTGAATAGTGGATTAAAGCCCATTTTATCCTGAGAATCATGCATAAAAACATCACATAAATAAGGGTGCATTAATTATTAAGATCTATTGATTCCTCTAACAATTATTAAAATTTAATGCACTAACATCTAAACACCATAAGCTTCTGGTACGCCACGATGTGTGACATGTATACCACCTAATTTTGTTTAAATGTTACTTCGGTCCTATTACTAAACAATATGCCACGTTGGGGTGGACTATATTATTTTTCATAGCTAAGTGTCTACCATCATCAAATCTTAAATTATTTGAAATCTATGGAACTTGGTACGCCACGATGGGTGGCGTGTATACCTTCCAATATTCGTAATTTTGCCTTGAATATAATACTTCAATTCAATATTCATCAATGGTTTGATTTCCAGGTAGTGGAGGAGTCACATCGGTCTCGCTTAAAACCCACAGCCTTACAAGTTCGATGAACTCGTTTTTGACAAAATCGCCCCAAATCAGAAATAAAGAAAATCCGTATTTTATTCCTTTTAAAATTAATTTAAGAAGTTTGTTCTAGTAATTTTTATAACATTCTAGACACCATAAATTACATGCCACGATGGGTGACATATATATAATTTATATTCGTCTTTATGTTAAATTACCTACAACCAATAATGGAGACCATGAGATTTAATTTCATATTAATTCCCTCTCCCACTTAGAATTTTTTTTATTAAAATTGAGGAATTTTAAAAATAAATGGGGCCCTATGTTGTTATAATTATGTCTAATCATGCATTCAAAATACACACATAATTTTAGCAACATATAACATTTAATTAAAGCAATAAATAAAATTTATGTCCATGTCGTCCTAATTAAGTTAAACATGCAATTTTAAAAGAATTACACACATAATTAACGACACACACAATCAATAAATTAAAGCAATAATTAAAATTTAATGGAAAAAAAAATTAAAATAAATTTTCCACTATTATGGCCCTTGAAAAAAAAATCCAGCTCTCAAAAAAAAATATGCCCCAAGCGCGCCCCGACGCCCCCAGCAGCCCCAGCTGCCGCAGCGGCCGCAGCGCGCGCGCTTGTTGCTTTTCTGTGAGTTTGTTTTGATTTTGTTCGATCCAAACATCAACAGCAGCCCCTTGTAATCGCACAGCGGAACAAAAAACTACCGGAATTGATTTCCGATCGCACATAACTATTACAAAATACCCGGAACAATTACAAAAAAAATAGATCTAATACAAAACTAATTTTGTAAAATCTATTCTAACACGATCAACCCTCGTGTAAATTACAACCACGATTAAACCACGTGGAAACCAAAACAAAAATTAACCACGATTAAACCACGTGGGATCCAAACACATAATTAAAATATACATGGTCATAATAGTGGATTAACAACCTGCATCAAAAACAATACAAGCAAAATACTATATACACGCATATATAATTACGACATGGACATTATATCATAAAACATAGAACCCATTACCAGGCTCTGATACCAATTGTTGGGAACCACGGACTTAGGGTGTTACTACGTTTTACGATAAAGATTACGAAAAGAGGATTACCTTGTTAATGGTTGATTCCACGCTCTTCTATTGTATTCCCAAATTCCCTTGAGCGAAGTGTGGCCTCCGTCTTTTCAAGTTATCCTCTCTTCTTGCTCCTTGGTGGCTACAATATGTTTTCACACAATTGCCAAGCAAGAAGAGAATAAGAATATATAGGCTACAATAGGGACCATGGATAATTAGGTTGGGCCTTCTAATTACATCTTGAGCCTAGCCCAATGTAATTAAATATTAATTCAATCCACTAAAGAATTAATATTTGCACTACCTTTCCTAATACCGTAATTTAATTAATTCAGTTCCAATATTATTTGCTTATTAAATTCCCCATGTTTAAAATATCATATATCCATTAATTAAATAAATTACTGATAATTTATTTAATTAATATCTTTTATCCTTGATCATCCACTCAACCTTTATTTAATTATGCCAGAATAAATTCCACCTGCAGGGTTTCACATAATTAAATCTTTTTGAGCTTTCAAGGGGACATCATTAACCCGAATATTATCAGGACATGGATTCCTTCAATAAATAATATCCACCATGTATATAATTCCATCACCCAAAATATAATAATATAATTCAAAAGAATTATTTCATATATAAATCAAAGCATGTAAATAATATACACGTGTCAATTACTATTTCCGGATTAAGAACCTAAGCATTAATAATAACATAGAATCTTAGTTCTCCGTCTTAATCAGTATTAAGGGAACAATTCTAAATTTGATCTTGTTCAATATATACAAAGTATACTAGTATTATTTATTAGTCAATATAAACTAATCTAAATAATACTACAGCCATACCAGTGGATTGTCCAACACCACCTGTGCTGTGAACCTTATTATATTATATAACCGTATTTAACAATCTAATATTCTGTATCCCATTTGATACTAGATTGTTCACAATATATAATATTAGACAACATGTAAACATTTAAATGATTCTCAAATAAACTGGCCAGAACTA
The DNA here is from genome assembly GCF_009905375.1 of Apium graveolens. Taxonomy (NCBI): domain Eukaryota; kingdom Viridiplantae; phylum Streptophyta; class Magnoliopsida; order Apiales; family Apiaceae; genus Apium; species Apium graveolens. The sequence continues at coordinate 51,900,623 of NC_133647.1, read as the reverse complement.
AATGTACATACTTTAAATAAATATTTTCAGTATACACTAACAAAAGCAACCAAGTCATACCAGAGGTTGAAACAAACACCACCCTCTCCCAGGGAAATCCTACCATGCAAGCAACCAGTTCCGAAGTCTATACAAAGAAGAATTCAGAAGCCCAGATCCAGCAATTGCTATCAAACCAAGATCAAGCCAAGGTCGAAGCTGCAGTTGAAACAGAAACAATCCTGATCCATGAGAGCAATCCTTCTAAGAAAGTAAAAATAAGATCCGGACTTGAAACTATTTTTAGAAAACACCTAGTATCATTGCTCTGAGGGTACGCTGATATATTTGCATGGAGCCCCGAGAGACATGCCTAGGCTGGATGAATCTGTAGAAATTCATAGCTTGGATGTCAACCCAGATATGAAACCAGTTAAGCAAAAGAGAAGAAATTTCTCCCCAGAGAGGCAAAAAGCAATAGATGAAGAGGTCGAGAAACTACTTACAGTCGGGATCATATGCGAAGTCAAATACCCGGAATGGTTGGCCAATATTGTAATGGTGAAAAAAGCAAACGGACAATGGAGAATGTGTGTTGACTACACAGACTTGAATAGTGCATGCCCAAAGGACCCCTACCCCCCGCCCAGTATTGATCAACTAATGGATGCCACATCCGGGCATGTAATGCTAAGCTTCATGGATGCCTTCTCGGGGTAAAACCAGATAAAGATGAATCTAAAAGATATCCCCAAGACATCATTCATCACCCATAGGGAGGTCTATGCCTATATCATGCTGCCTTTCGGATTAACGAATGTAGGCTCGACCTACCAGAGAAGAATGAACAATATCTTCAAGACTCAGCTTGGAAGGAACTTAGACTCATACGTCGACGACATGATCGCAATGTCTACAAGCATCCCAGGTCATATCGACGATCTAAGAGAATACTTTGACAACCTAAGAAAATACTCACTAAAATTGAATCCGGAAAAATGCATATTTGGAGTGGGGCAGGAAAATTTCTAGGATTCATGATCAGCAACCGGGGAATTGAAGCAAACCCAGAGAAGATAAAGGCAATCCAGGAGATGAAACCTCTCAGGACCCTGAAAGATGTTCAGAAGCTAGCAGGGTCCCTGGCAGCACTTAGAAGATTCATCTTAAAACTAGCCGAAAGATGCCTACCCTTCTTCGACTTATTGAAAGGAGCAACCAACAAGAAATAGGTCAATTGGAGCCCCAAATGCCAAAACGCTTTCGAAGAAATCAAAAAATATCTCTCCCAGCCACCAATCCTAACATAAGCCCAACCAGGGGAGCCCTTGTTCCTGTACTTATCAGCAGGACCCCAGGCAGTTGGAGCAGCACTGATCAGGGAAGTGAATGGCAAACAGCAACCAGTTTATTATATAAGCCAAGGACTAAAAGATGCGGAGTGTAATATCCGGGATATATCGTGTAATTATTTTTGTTAATAAATAATTAATATATGTGTTTAGTATCCATTCTGTGAATTAATTGCTAAGTGTTAAATGTGTTTGGATGTTTAAAAATATTATTAATTGAGTATTTTAATTTTTATATGTCCAAAATAAAATATAGATAATTGCCATATCTTCCGAGTTATTTTTATGTTGATTTATGGATTTATAAGGATCATATGAAATTTATAAAAAAAATTCCGAGTATTTAAAATCTATTTTATAAAAACGGGAACCAATCGACGTTATCCGTTGTTACGTTTTTGGAAACCGAAACTCTTCCGAGAACTCCTTCCTAACCTAATTGTAATATTCCGAGCATATTCCATGTTTCGACTTTTTCGATTCGGCATACGGTTTGTCCTGTGCGGGTCCCGACGCAACATTTTCAATACAATATTCATTTCGATAAATCAATAAAACTCGTATTTTCGATAAACGGAAGCTTTTTATTAAACTATCCCAATTATCACCTCGTAGTACGTGTAATCAGGCGCTGAGACCAAGACCGCAGTACAAATTGTACTGATTTGGATAATTATCCTGAAAACCGATACCGTTTGGATTAGTTTTTATAAATAAACGTACCGTTTTACATCCCGTATTTTATTTCGTATCAAAATCATTTGCAGACAGATAATTATATAATTTTCCAGAGAAAAAACTTATATTCATATAATTTTCCAAGAATCAAACCAACTTTTGGAGGTGTTATTGATCTTTGTTTGGAAAGCTCGAGTAACCGATTTGAAGTTCTTGAAGAGCTCTATCAGATTCTGTGATCCATACACCTGCAGAAATCAAGGTTTATTTTCTATATTTTTATTTATTTTTGAATTAATTTTACTAAAAATATGAATTTTTGTTCGGATGATTGTTTGTATGATTTGATGATTGCATGTTGTAGAGCTTGTTTTCCTGATGATTTTGATATATTATACGTCTGATTTGGAGTTCAATAACATGTTCAAAATTGAGTTTGATTTTCGAATTGTGAAATTAGGGTTTATAACCCGTATGAATGTTTTCAATTGAAATTTGGGGCTTTTTGATTTAGGGGTTATTAGCTGTTGATTTATAGTGGATTATGTTCCTTATGAAATTTGAAATCGATTGATATATAGCTCGTTAACAGAGGATGTCTGAATCGAAGGGAGTTGTGTTTTGAAAATTCCCGATATTCGCCGGAAACCAGCGATGTTCTTGGTCATTTTTCGGCCAGAACAGGGATGATTAATGTGTTTTGATTGCATGAACAAGCTCCTGGTGCTGTGTAGTTTTGATCTGGAGGTGTTGGTGGGGTGAGGACGCAGGGATCGTCTTCTCTGGCGAGACAGAACGTTTTCCGGTGACCCCCTGTAAAATTGCAGTTTAGTACCTGTAGTTTTAAAAACGATGAAGTTCAGTCCCTGAACTTTCCAGAACTTGCAAATTTTGGATTCCTGTTTTAAAAATATTCAAAAATCATATTTCCTATTTATTTTTATTATAAAAATTCGATTTTAATTTCTGAAAATTTCAGAAATTATTATTTTAATTCCGAAAATTATTTTTAATTCAAAAATAAATCTGAATTAATTAGTTAATTAATTTCAGTTAATTTTTAATTGATTAATTGGTCAATTAATTTGAAAATTAATTGATTAATTGATTTAATTAATTATTAATTAATTTTGATTAATTATTTAATTAGATTTAATTATCTAAAAATGATTTAAAAATTCCGAAAAATAGTTTCGAGCTTTAAAATATTAATCTAAATTATTTCCAAGGCTCGATATTTATTATAAAATTGTTTTGAAGCCAGAATTGGCCAACCAAACCCTATTTATTACGCCGAAATCGATCCAATGAACCGTTTTAATTTCGAAAAATGTTTTAAAAATCATTTTAAGTACCTGAAAGCCTATTTATGACCCGAGACTTCTTTATAAATGAGATATCATTGATTATGTGATGTGTTATGTGTTATATGTGACTTGTTGGTTGATTGTCGGTCTGTATATTCGATGTTTACATGTTTATTGCGTAACTTTCAATCCGTTAATCGGATTTGGGTAAAATGAAGGGTAAATAGGAGTATGTGTTGAATAGAATCATATGAGTTGAATATTGATAGATGCTTATGATATGTGAGCAGAAGAGGCAAGACGTAGGAAAGGAAAACAGGTAGTTGAGGAGTAAGACGATTATGATTGGAAGTGAGTGCAGTGTAGTAAGCTAATACCAGGCAAGTGTTCTAAACTTTCTCGAGATATTATCGTGATTGATATTCCTGTTTTATATTGCAAGTACTTTGAAGCACTGAACTCTAAACCTTTGTAACACCCCCAAATCCGGGGTCGGGGATCCGGGTTGTCACGAGTTCCATTTCCCTTAATAACACCCAATCTTAATAAATAATCGACTACTCTGTACTGTGACCCCACAATAAACACACACACCACAACTTATAGTCTCAGAGATGAATATCCAAAAATAACACGAGTCATTTTATTCCATAATTATTTGCCATTACACCTTAAAAGGGTTTCTGAATAAATTTACATTTTCCTTGCCATTATTACAATTCATAAATATACATAAGTCTGGTACATCAAAAGTTGAAAGCCTAGCCTATTGGTAGATCCTACCTCAGCTACAATGGCATCAACGCCTACAGGAAACTGCGGAACGTTTCCTATCCGCTCGCGAATTGGGAGCTTGATCCTATTCATCTTGTCTATCTGATGTTGTGTGATGAAAGAAGAAAGTAAGGGTGAGTAACAAGCCCACCAAAATAATATGTATAATAATTAACAATATATGAGCATTCTCAGAGTACTCATGAAAGTCTTGGTCAAGAAGAAATGAACCAAGCTGATATCTTAACGCGACCAAGTCGCAAAATAATTTAGTATATATATACATATACTTTTTAAAATCTTGGAAGTCCTCTTCCATGCATAATAAACACAGAGTTCCCTTTTATAACTGTATAAAATATCGTTGCAAGGTGATCTCATATATCTAACCTTGTCTCAACGTTTTTCCGAAAATCTTTGACATGCACAAGATAATCATTTACTAGATATAAGTTTAAAAGATGAAGTTACAAGATACTCCAATATACTTATATCTTTCCGAATACTACTTGAACTACCACCGTTCAAGTTATAATTAGTTTCAAAAGTTCATCACATAGATGAGAATACAAGATAAGACTTGAATAGATTCAATCTTTGAAATATTATTGAATGAAATGAAGTTACGAGATACTTCATTAAGTCCCGATATATATATATATATATATCCATATATATCTCTCATACATTTCCTGAAAACCTCTGTCATGTAAAGTATGAACAGAGTTGCAATATCCACTGAATTTTGGAAAGAAAAGAATTTTGGCATAAACCCGATATCTTTCTGATCAGGCAAAGATACCAATAAGTAACCTTTTCTACTAGTAGATGGATGAATCCCCCACCGGTCATCACCCTGGCCTCATTAGGACCTTATGCTGGACCGCCACCCGGCCTCTTACGCGTTGATGGACTGCCACCCAGCCACTTACACTTTGATAGACCGTACCCCGACCTGTCGCTTATGCCGACTCAATTAGATGGGCTTACTTCCCGAACGTTGGGTAAGTAATCAATTCATTTGTTTTCTCAAAACAGCAACCACGTTGCGAATGTAAAATACACCACAGAGCTGGATCCCCCAGGTTTTGAGCGAGTATTTAAATCCCCTTTGAAAGGAAGATCTTAAATATAAAAATGAGTTTTGGGGTCCACTCTAACTTTAAAAATCATTTTGAAGACTCGAAAACATTTTTAAGAATGTTTGGAGTACTGCTGATTTATTAAAATAAATCAGTCCCAATATATTTAGAAAATATCTGAATATTATTATTTAAATAATATTCCCATAAAGAATAATCTTTATAAAAATAATTGAAGTAGAAGTTTTAAAACTCATACTTGAAATGGATATTAAATAACCAAAGATATACTTATACGAAAGTATAATCTTTATTTGAATAATCGAAAATAAGTTTGATTATCGAACATTATTCTTTAATAAAATAAAGAATATATCTCAGCAAATAATCGGAGTCATAAATCCTCAAATGAATATTCAAATAATATTCAAATAATAAAATAAATTGAGTCATAAGCCCTCGAATGAATATTAGAAATAATATTCAAATAATAAAATAAAAGGAGTCATAAGTCCTCGGATGAATATTCAAATAATATTCAAATAATAAAATAAAAGGAGTCATAAGTCCTCGGATGAATATTCAAGTAATATTCATAAATAATATAAAGTTATCGAATAAACCTTATTCGATTAATAGTTTTTAAAAACTATTCATATATATATATTATACTCGGGAGCCTCGCCTCCCAGTTTTAGAAAAGGGTTCACCTTTGGGTCCCCTATACTCAGGGTATACGCAACTACTGCTTATCTCTAGCATAGGTATTATGCAACTAATAAGCATTTGAAACAACAGATATATAAGTCAAGAATACGAAACAGGCATGCATATATACCATATCACATGCTCCAATATATCGCAAGAATTTGCTAATAACAAATATGCATTTATCGCAAGATCATGCATATACACATATACATCACAACAACAGTTATACGGGTAGAAAACCTGCCTGAGTGCTCCCGGATAGACTTAAGCTTAGAGTGGGTCCTGATAACCTATGAACAACAACATAAGTCGGAATTAGACCCCGGTCGCTTAAAAAACTAGACTTTAACCATTTAGAGTCCTAATGTTCGCTTTCGCGCTTAACGATTTACTTAAGTCACTCGAGTACCCCCGGCTCCACCATTTTTAATAAATTAACCATTACGAGTTTTAAGGCGATTCTTTCGCGAGCACCTTACCAACTGCCTAATCCACTTCACATAAATGATTCATACTCCAATTAGTCCTTTAAGGTCTTTAACCTATGTTTCAAAGTAAGGCAAGGGGTAATGGTTCGGTCGTGAAACGCCGTTACTTAAAACGGTCGTTTCTCCTAAACCGTACATCGGAATCAAACGAACTACATATCAAAACGAAGCTCGTAACATGAACTATCTAATCATGGCAATGGTCAAAACCTAGCAGGGAGTTCTCGGGTCCTAATGTTATGAACAAAAGCAGTCTAAAGTAAATCGGACATTACGACGGCTATGTTTACGCGATTTCCCAAATTTATATCATTCCAAAACAACCACCAATCAATCCCAGTTCATTCATACAACCAACATCCATCCAAAACACACTAAAACAGTCCCAACACCTCAAGTTCTTCCAATTTATGTTATTCTCATAATGAATTTAAACTATACTTAATTCCTTTAACAAATCAACAAGATTCAACATTCATTTCACCACCACTCCAACCCAAACTCTAAACAAACAAGCTTCATACTTCACATATACTATATCAATCATAACCATTCCTAAATACTCAAAACTAAAGCTAGGGTTTGGAGTTTATACCTTCTTGAAGCTTCTTAACACAACACAAGAGCTTTGAATGCCTAAAGAACCTTGACCCTTGCTTGTATAACCTTAAACTTTCATAAAATTCAAGAAAACTAAAGTTATTTCTTTGAAAGTTACTATTCACCATCTTCTTCCTTGAATTTTTGGAAGAGATTGTGAAGGAATTTGAAGCTTAAACTCATAGAATAGCTATATCTATGCATAAGGAGTACTAGATAATTATCTTACCAATTAAGGAAGCTTGGAACTTGAACTTTGAAAATCTTCTTCTTAAAAATGGGGAAAAGCCGAGAGCAAGCTTGGAAGAAAGAGAGATTTTTGTGTTTTTGCTTTGATTTGTTTTTTGGTTGGTTGTTTTTGTTTAGATTTTGGTTAATTACCTTAATAACCTTATATTTGTGTGGTTATAAACCAACCATACCTCCTCCTTCCCTATGTCATGCTTGCATCACCTTATTGTGTCATCATCTCTTACTTGCCCTCTTCTCATTGGTTGGATGACCTCATCATCCCTAACCTCCTTGATTAACTTCCTAATTGTTTGCCTAATGACCGCTGATCTGTTATACGGTTCGCTTAACTTTCGTTTTTGTTTATCGTTTGAGGGATCATACCCGGGATCTTATTACTTGGTTTCCTTAACCTTTCTCAATACATTATAATCCTTTTATGATCCTCTCTTATAATCCTTTAATTTAAATCCTTTTTATCCTGTTACCTTATACTCAATTCTTTCCGTATCTAGTGGATTTCCGGGAAAAATCAAAGTGTTCGGAATTGGATTCTGACGATCTTTACATACACTTATATACCATATAGAGTACTAATAAAATCTCAGAATATCAATAACAGAACCCCTACATAGTGTGGCATGAAAAGTTTTCTCATTCAGCAAAAACACTATTCATAAGGGTTTCAAAAATTTCCAAAAATTAGGGTTATTACAGTCTCCCCTCCTTAAAGAGATTCCGTCCCGGAATCAGATAGAAAACAAATGGGGGGACTTTTCTAGCATTGCACTTTCTAACTCTCAAGTAAATTTTCCCACATTGTGGTTCTACCATCAAACTCTGACTAGTTTGATAACCCTTCTCCTAAGCATTTGTTCCTTTTCAATCTATAACCCTTCCTGGTTGCTCCATATAGGTTACGTCTGGTTGCATGTTTAAGCACTCATATGCCCCTATTTATCTGGCATCCGAATTACACTTCCTTAACATTGATACGTGGAACACGTTATGAACTTACTATAGGTTCGGGGGTAGGGCTAGCTTGTATGCTAACTTCCCAATACGTCTTACTATATCCAAGGGTCCAACAATTCGTGGGCTTAGCTTTCCTTTCTTTCCGAACCTCATCAATCCTTTCCAAGGCTTTCCAAGGGGATACCTTTCACAATACTAGGTCCCCTACTTCATACTCCTTTTCCTTTCGTTATCAATTCAACATACTTCTTATGTCCATCTTGGGCTACTACCAGCCGTCCTCTGATTAGATCTATTATATCCTTGGTCCCTTGGACCACTGCTGGTCCGAACATCTAGCACTCTGCAACTTCATTCTGATACAAGGGAGATCGGCATCTCTTTCTGTATAGGGCCTCATAAGGCGACATTCCAACACTGTCATATCATCCATCGTCATAAGAAAACTCAATTCGTGCTAAGTGATCATTCCAAACTCTTTCAAGTCTATCGCACAGACTCTCATCATAGCTTCTAGCATAGCTTTTGCTTTTCAATACCCACTCTTTTCCAGTTCGTAATTGTTACTATCTTCTGTACCTAATATCATGCTGGTTACACTTTTGCTCGCTAGCGTTCTATAACCTTTAAATAAACGCGTCAACCTTAGTATCACGAATGCGTTAGAATCGGAATACACCTGCACTGATACTACTTCATTTCTAGCGGCTTCCATCTTTGAAAGCTCGATCCTTCGTATAGAAGTAAAAGAATTTATTGAGAGATCACTATGATCATGAACACTTGTTTTATTGCATAGTTAGTACAGAAGGTGGCCAGCCTTTAGTACTTGACAAGCAATTAAACAACACGTGGTATCCTACTAGGCTTCTATCACACAGATAGATAGTCATTCGGCAATACCTCCCCTTCTGGAAGGGTTGTTCTTCTCAGCTTATACAAAATGAAAAGGAGAGAAAAGAACAATTTGAAGAGAATTGTATATGAAAAGAATACTGCCACAAAATATCTGGCTTGGAACCTACCTCTGAACTATAGAGGTTTGTCATAGGAGAACATAACATATATGTATACATATCAACATCAAGTATTATAGCATCGCATTTCACGTGCTTAAATATTTTTGCTATTCCGTCCATCATTCTATGGACCCTTGCTCTTCCTCGAGCTTATACACAATCACCTTTGAAACTCCCTCGATATCAAAAATCGAATCTGGGATCTCATTCTAGACATCATCGTTACTAGAATTCTATGCTTGCACCGCAACCTTCCTCATATAGTAATACAACTCTCTTTTCATAAAAGGGAATAAATATTCAATAGGTAGATACTCTACTTAATTAGTCTATCAATGATAACTTATACACTACCACGACCCGATAAGTGGTACTTAATCTCAACATCCATTCCAATATAACTCTCATGGTTGTAATCAGCTCATTACTCGCAGAATCATTGCTCCATGAAATCTTAATATCTAACCATACGGAGTCCATACATGTCGTATAGAATACTTCTAAGGAGTTAACATAACCACCAATCATAATTCATGAAGAACACTCCAAACTCTGACGTACTTCCATGACATGAAGTAGATAAAATTGCAGAAGAATTTCAATCAAAGCAATGATAGCAGGTTAATACCATTCTTAATCATATGCCTTAATTAGAAGACTTAACTCAAAGGTTCGCCTAGTCCTTTTTGAAACATGGTCCTGGCTTATCTCAAGATAGTACCTTCTGAGATAGATAGCCCGCTCATGGCGATTGCACAAGTTAAACCTTTACCAACTACTATTACGGTTGGGTATTGCACATCATCAGAAGGAATGTCAATCTTTCAAACCATAATTCAACCTTCATAGCTTTAACCATCATCACTGTATTCTTTTGGCACAAGCGCCAATAATTATCCTCTTACCTTTAAAGTGTCGGCCACCTCTTTGGCCTTTCCTGATAGTAAAATTTCCTTACAGTCAATGTCATTTTAACCACCTCCAAATAATTTTCTACCTCATTTCAATCACAGCTTATGTGAAGATGTTTTCCTTAAAGTCTGATGAGTAAAAAAAAATTATCACCATTTTTCCATAAGTTATTGCCTCAGTCTTTAGAGGTTAATCACTGTCACGACTGACTCTCAATCATACTTAGAACATCTTTTACCTTAGGCCCTAATTGCCCTGAACAATTTTGACCTTTACTGGTTCGATCTATACTTTCTCGTGGTTTAACACGTGCCCCACTTGGCATCATTATAATTACGTCACATTTCCTTTATCAACATTTCTATTCTTGAGAATTTTGAATATTACCTTTCTCCTTGTACAACCTCTAAGGTTATCCTTGAATCGTTCCTCCTGTATTCCCTAGATACAAGGCATATCAAGATACCATTTACTAATACCAGAATCATTGTCTATATACTTCTGAAAAATTTCTCCACTGATTCTTAAAGGTTGTTATTACCTTAATCCTTTCCAATTCATACTGTCAAAACTCATACTATCCCTATTAAGGGTGAAATGCCAACCTTTAGGCATTTCCCTAGGATTCGTTTTAAGTTACCGATGTTATATCCTTAATTCCACCTTTAAAAAGGTACATGCATCCTTCCATGGATAAATCAAGTCATATATCCCTGATAAGGGTGTCTTATTCCATCATTCCCACCTCGATAGTATATGTCTAATTTCACAATAACATCTATATTCAAAATGAGGTCAATCGATATGGCCTCCAAAAGATAACAACGGTTATCCGCTTTTCTTGCCTAGTTTGGTAACAATAACAAGGATGTTCTGGAAGATATTGGTTGTGTTCAACGAGAACTTCTTCTTAATAATTCTTTATTTACTTTTGTTGTTTATCTCAACAGTCATCTCAATGTTGGGATATCTTTCATACCTGGCGTCTCCCTTTCTGGGTATCAAGCCACCGGTCTTACACTTCACATTCTTGAAGGTCACTTCCTTCATCCAATTTTCCTAATTTCTTACTTCCTTGTCTCCTCAGTCTATCCGCGTCTCATTATTTATCCTTCGAATTATCTCAAGGTTTCCTCGAATCCTCCCAACTTACAGGGGATAAAATATATGTATCTCGTATGCCTTCAACCATCAATTTTAACTCATGGTGAATCACCCTCATCCTGACGAATGCATACTTTTCTATTTCTATTGCAACGAGTCTTTAGGGTATCCTCATACCCAACTCCCTTATCATACCTCAAACTCTATTGCCTTTATATTCCTTTCCACTTCAGTTTCTTTTTATTTTCCTTTCTCTTATCATTATTTCATGAACCAACACAACATAAGCATTGATTTCAAACATCCCGTCATTCTGGATTCGTGTCCTCAGAACGAATCTTGATAACTTTTACAACTTAGATTCATAATTCATCATACTCGTCTGCCTTTGTTCTGGCTCTAAAGCTTTTACACTATCTCCATAACCTTGGGAAGTACTTTCCTGAAAACAATTGACTGAACTTAAATCAGTTTATTATAATCTCTTGCTCCGTGCCTTCCTTGGCCTTTCACCAGCGGGTGGCCTCTCTCTTAGGAGGGTAAGTGACAAAAACAGTCTTTTGTGATTCGTCAATCATTTAGAATCTCAAATGATTCCTATATTTCCTTTAGCCAGGCTCTTGCCCCGACTGGGTCAACCTGTTCCTTGGAACTCTGAGAGCTTAGCGATTTAAAGGTCATGTAAGAATTTCCTACCGCATTATTTCCTCAAGGTGGTGGTTGGGGATAATAGTCTAAGTTCTTTTTAGACAGGTCCATGAATTACCGTATAGGAGTACCATCTCGGGTCTCCTTTCCTTACTCGACTTTCTGTTTCCTTAGTATGAAATGTTTCATCCTTCTCCCATACTTGGGGTTATCTTATACGTTAAAATCCTCATTTTCCACTTCATTATGTTATGGGTTCCTTCTATCTTGATGGCGTCCTCCCTGACTATCACATTCAGGGTTTGCCCTTAATCTTATTCCTTGAACTATGACTTTCATCTAAGATCTCATCTTTAAGCTCTTGAACATTTGGAACCCAAATTCTATAGGAATACCTCATTATTCCCTTATCATATTTCTCGGTATTAATCTCATATATATTTGTTGGCTCTCTGCATTCATTCATCACTTCTTCTGGCACAATATGTTCTTTTCCAATAATTCGGTCTGTATTGCAATCTCAAACAGCCTTTCGGTACCGGCTCCGGTTACCTTCACTTCTATTTCCATTTTCTCAAAATCTCTTATAAACTCTCCCAAAGACATTATTATCTTGAGTCTCTCCTTTTTACTAAGGGCATCAGCCACCACATGGGCTTTCCCTGAATGATAAAGAATCTCCCAATCATAATTCTTGATTAGCTCTAACCGCCTTTTCTGGCGTATGTTGAGCTCTTTCTGCGTGAAAATGCACTAGAGCACTTATGGCTTGTGTAAATCTCGCACTTCTCTCCATACAAGGAGTGCCTCCAATATTTAGGGCAAAACTATTGCCACGAGCCCAAACTCATGGGTGGGGATATCGAATTTTATATTCCCTTAATTGTCTTGACGTGTACGCGAGTACCTTTTTGTGCTGTATAAGAGCACCCTAATTCCTTATGCGAAGCGTCAATATAAATCACAAAATCTCCTTTTTTCATCCGGCAATGCCAACATAGGGGCCATCATCAATCTTTGCTTCAGTTCTTGAAAGCTATTCTCGCGTTTCTCTGTCCATTCAAACTTCTCAGCCTTACGAGTAAGCCGCGTTAAAGGGGCTACTATCTTTACAAACTTGAACGAACCTCTGGTAGTGACCGACCAATCCTACCTCTGGTAGTCGACCTAACCATGGTCATCAATTCATCAGTGGTCCTTTATTCATTCTTGTCAGGATCCTCCTCAGCAACTATCCCTTCTAGGACAACATCCTCAACCGCTACATCCTTAATATGAACATCATCCGGTCCCGTGTTAGGACACTCTATTGGATCCACAATCTGATCTCCAATAACTAATGAAACATCATCGCGTTGTTGCTCCTCAACCTCAGGGTTCGGAGTCCCGCTAACATATACGATAACGAACTACGCTTCTATCACGATATTTATAAGGGTTCCCATAAGGGTTTTAACTGTCAGTACTAGTTAGGTAGCCCGACTATGAACTTGGCAAGAGTTCTTATTATCTTAGTAAACTTATTATCTTAACGTCGCATCATCTCTGAGGTTTATAACGCTTAGCTCTAATACCACTTCTGTAACACCCCCAAATCCGGGGTCGGGGATCCTGGTTGTCATGAGTTCCATTTTCCTTAATAACACCCAATCTTAATAAATAATCGACTACTCTATACTGTGACCCTACAATAAACACACACACCACAAGTTATAGTCTCAGAGAAGAATATCCAAAAATAACACGAGTCATTTTATTCCATAATTATTTGCCATTACACCTTAAAAGGGATCTGAATAAATTTACATTTTCCTTGCCATTATTATAATTCATAAATATACATAAGTCTGGTTCATCACATAGATGAGAATACAAGATAAGACTTGAATAGATTCAATCTTTGAAATATTATTGAATGAAATGAAGTTACGAGATACTTCATTAAGTCCCGATATATATATATATCCATATATATCTCTCATACATTTCCTGAAAACCTCTGTCATGTAAAGTATGAACAGAGTTGCAATATCCAATGAATTTTGGAAAGAAAAGAATTTTGGCATAAACCCGATATCTTTCTGATCAGGCAAAGATACCAATAAGTAACCTTTTCTACTAGTAGATGGATGAATCCCCCACCGGTCATCACCCTGGCCTCATTAGGACCTTGTGCTGGACCGCCACCCGGCCTCTTACGCGTTGATGGACTGCCACACAGCCACTTACACTTTGATAGACCGTACCCCGGCCTGTCGCTTATGCCGACTCAATTAGATGGGCTTACTTCCCGAACGTTGGGTAAGTAATCAATTCATTTGTTTTCTCAAAACAGCAACCACGTTGCGAATGTAAAATACACCACAGAGCTGGATACCCCAGGTTTTGAGCGAGTATTTAAATCCCCTTTGAAAGGAAGATCTTAAATATAAAAATGAGTTTTGGGGTCCACTCTAACTTTAAAAATCATTTTGAAGACTCGAAAACATTTTTAAGAATGTTTGGAGTACTGCTGATTTATTAAAATAAATCAGTCCCAATATATTTAGAAAATATCTGAATATTATTATTTAAATAATATTCCCATAAAGAATAATCTTTATAAAAATAATTGAAGTAGAAGTTTTAAAACTCATACTTGAAATGAATATTAAATAACTAAAGATATACTTATACGAAAGTATAATATTTATTTGAATAATCGAAAATAAGTTTGATTATCGAACATTATTCTTTAATAAAATAAAGAATATATCTCAGCAAATAATCGGAGTCATAAATCCTCAAATGAATATTCAAATATTATTCGAATAATAAAATAAACTGAGTCATAAGCCCTCGAATGAATATTTGAAATAATATTCAAATAATAAAATAAAAGGAGTCATAAGTCCTCGGATGAATATTCAAATAATAAAATAAAAGGAGTCATAAGTCCTCGGATGAATATTCAAGTAATATTCATTAAATAATATAAAGTTATCGAATAAACCTTATTCGATTAATAGTTTTTAAAAATTATTCATATATATATATATTATACTCGGGAGCCTCGCCTCCCGGTTTTAGAAAAGGGTTCACCTTTGGGTCCCCTATACTCAGGGTATACGCAACTACTGCTTATCTCTAGCATAGGTATTATGCAACTAATAAGCATTTGAACCAACAGATATATAAGTCAAGAATACGAAACAGGCATGGATATATACCATATCACATGCTCCAATATATCGCAAGAATTTGCTAATAACAAATATGCATTTATCGCAAGATCATGCATATACACATATACATCACAACAACAGTTATACGGGTAGAAAACCTGCCAGAGTGCTCCCGGATAGACTTAAGCTTAGAGTGGGTCCTGATAACCTATGAACAACAATATAAGTCGGAATTAGACCCCGGTCGCTTAAGAAACTAGACATTAGAAGGTACAGATGTTATTACTTGGGAGAGGTTTAAGGGATTGTTTTTAGAAAAGTATTTTCCTCAGTTTGTTCAAGATCAGATGGAGTTGAAGTTTTTAGAATTAAAGCAAGGGAACATGTCGGTGACAGATTATGAGAGTAAGTTTGAGGAATTGTCAAGGTATGTGTCGTCGTATGTGGATACTGACAGGAAGAAGGCTAAAAGATTCCAGCAAGGTTTGAAACCATGGATCAGAGGGAAGGTAGCCATTTTTGAATTGGATACCTATGCAGGAGTGGTACAGAAGGCTATGATTGCAGAGACAAAGAGTGAGATGTTCCAGAAGGAAAAGGAAAGCAAGAAAAGGAAATTTGAAGGGAATGAAGGTCAGTCACAACCAGGGAAGTTTCCAAATTTTAAGAAGGGCAAGTTTCAGCCAGGGAGGAATTTTAATTTCAGGAGACAAAATGCAAGCGACGGAGGCCAGGGAAACCGTCCAGTTAATGCGAATCAGCCGAATCAGTTGAGATTAACTTTTCCAGATTGTCAAGTATATGGGAAGAAGCATGGGGGAGTTTGTAATAAGTTGAATGTAGTTTGTTTCAAGTGCAACCAGAAAGGGCACTATTCGAGGGAGTGCCGAAATCAGCCAGTAAGAGAGTCAACAAATAAGGATCAGCCTATCCGGAATCCAGCAGTGAAGGTTCCAGTCATTGGATTTACGTGCTTTAAATATGGGAAACCAGGACATATAGCCAGGGATTGCAAGACCCCAGCCCCAGTCAGTAGTGCATTAAGGATTATGGGATCTACCCCAGCAGTGAATGAGACTTCAAGGGCTAGAGTTTTTGACATGTCTGTGAAGGATGCTATCCAGGATACGGATGTCATGGTAGGTACGCTTAATGTGAATTCTTTATGTGCCAAAGTGTTAATAGATTCGGGAGCAACTCGATCGTTTGTTTCATAAGATTTTGTTAGTAAGTTAAATTATCCAATTGAGTATTTAAATGAAATAATGACTATGGAATTGGCAAATCAAGAACGAATATCTGTTAATCAAGTTTGTGGGAATTGTGAGATTGAGATTTCTGGTAGTAAATTTTACGTAGATTTGATACCATTTAAGTTAGGGGAGTTTGACATTATATTAGGGATGGATTGGTTATCTAAGCACAATGCCCATATAGATTGTCGAAATAAGAAGGTAATGGTGAAAACGCCAGACGAAAGAATAGTAACGTTCAAGGGCCAGAAGCTGGTAAAGAAATTCTTAAAAATGATTCAAGCCAAGAAGTTACTACGCCAACGATGCGAGCATTTCGTGGCATATGTGATTGACAGGAGTCGGGAGCCAGCAAAACTTGAAGATATTCCAGTAGTGAATGAATTTCCAGACGTGTTTCCCGACGAGTTACCAGGACTTCCTCCAGATAGAGAAATTGAGTTTGCAATCGACTTAGCACCTGGAACAGAACCAGTATCCAAGGCCCTGTATAGGATGGCGCCTGTTGAGATGAAAGAGCTAGCGAAGCAATTGCAAGAGCTGTTAGAAAAAGGAGTAATCAGACCCAGTGTATCCCCGTGGGGAGCCCCGATATTATTTGTCAAAAAGAAAGATGGAAGCATGAGACTGTGTATCGACTATAAGAAGCATAACAAGCTTTCAATCAAGAACAAGTATCCGTTACCCAGAATTGATGATTTGTTTGATCAATTGAAGGGAGCCAAGTTTTTCTCCAAAATTGATTTAAGATCGGGATATCATCAACTGAAGATCAAGCCAGAAGATATACCAAAGACAGCTTTTAGAACAATGTATGGACATTACGAATTTCTAGTGATGTCTTTTGGATTGACCAATGCCCTGGTAGCGTTTATGGACTTGATGAATAAAATTTTTAAGGAATATTTGGACAAGTTCGTTATTGTGTTTATAGACGATATTTTAATTTATTCAAAAATGGAAGAGGATCATGCGGAACATTTGAGAACAGCTTAGGAAATTTTAAGGAAAAAGAAGTTATATGCTAAATTCTCGAAGTGTGAGTTTTGGCTACAGGAAGTTCAAGTCTTAGGACATATAGTCAGTAATGAAGGGATTAAAGTGGACCCAACAAAGATCGAGGTAATTATAAATTGGGAATGACCGAGAACACCCACTGAGGTAAGAAGTTTCTTGGGATTAGCCGGATATTATCGTCGGTTCATTCAAAATTTTTCAAGGATTGTAACATCATTGACAAAGCTTACACGGAAGAATGAAAAGTTTATATCGAACAACAAGTGCGAAGAAAGTTTTCAGGAATTAAAGCGAAGATTAATCACGGCACCTGTTTTGTCACTTCCAGACGATCAAGGGAATTTCATAATTTATAGCGATGCTTCTCACAAAGGATTAGGATGTGTTTTAATGCAGCACGATAAGGTGATTGCGTATGTGTCAAGGTAATTGAAACCACACGAACAGAAGTATCATACTCACGATTTGGAGCTAGCAGCCATAGTTTTCGCTTTGAAGATTTGGAGACATTATCTATATGGAGAAAAGTGCGAGATTTTCATGAATCACAAAAGCTTAAAGTACATATTCACACAGAAGGAACTTAATATGAGGCAAAGGAGATGGTTAGAATTGATCAAGGATTACGACTGCTCGATTAATTATCATCCCGGTAAAGCGAACGTTGTAGCAGACGCGTTAAGTCGGAAAGAAAAGTTAAATGTGTTATCAGTACCTGAAGAGATATATAAGGAATTTCAGAAACTGGAATTGGAGATTAAAGTTTGCAGGCCTAATGAAGCAAAAGTGTACAGTATGACTTTTCGGCCGGAACTGCTGGAGAAAATAAAGAGGTGTCAGGAAGATGTAATGGATGAAGATATAAATCGTTTGGTAGGTGAGGAATTGTGTACGCAGAAGGATGATTAAGGTATTCTTAGGTTTTCTTAAAGAATTTGGATTCCACCGGTGACGGAGCTGAAGAATGAAATTTTTATAGGAAGCTCATAATTCAAGGTATTCAATCCATCCAGGAAGTACCAAGATGTACAGAGATTTAAAAGAGAATTATTGGTGGCCAGATATGAAGAGGGAAATTGCGGAATGGGTTAGCAGATGTTATACATGTCAAAAAGTTAAAGCCGAACATCAAAGACCAAGTGGATTGCTACAGCCATTGGAGATTCCAGAGTGGAAGTGGTAACATATTGCCATGGATTTCATAGTTGGATTACCAAGGACAAGGGCTAATCATGATGCCATTTGGGTTATAGTGGATAGACTTACCAAGTCAGCTCATTTTCTGCCTATAAATGAAAGATTTTCACTCGACAAGTTGGTCCATATGTACCTGAAGGAAATTGTAGTTTGTCATGGAGTTCCTGTGTCTATCGTATCTGATCGAGACCCAAGGTTTTATTCAAGATTTTGGAAAAGTTTTCAAGAATGTTTAGGAATGAGATTAAATATGAGTACGGCTTATCACCCCCAGACGGACGGCCAAAGTGAAAGAACGATCCAGACAATCAAGGACATGTTGCATGTTTGCGCTATTGATTTCAAAGGAAGTTGGGACGAGCATTTACCCCTGGTAGAGTTTGCTTATAACAACAGTTATCATGCTAGTATTGGGATGCCACCCTATGAAGCCCTTTATGGACGTAAATGTAGATCTCCAGTGCATTGGGACGAAGTAGGAGAACGCAAAATACTTGGACCTGAATTGGTGCAGCAGACAAAGGAAGTTGTTGAAGTAATCCAGAAAAAGATTGATAACGGCACAAGACCATCAAAGGAAATATGCAGACCAGTCAAGGAAAGACATGGAATTTGAAGAAGGAAACTTGGTACTACTGAAAGTATCACCGTGGAAAGGACTAACGAGATTTGGAAAGAAAGGAAAGCTGAGCCCAAAATATGTCGGACCTTTTGAGATTCTAAAGCGCGTTGGCAAAGTAGCTTATGAGTTGGCGTTACCCCCGCACATGGAGCACATTCACAATGTTTTTCACGTATCAATGCTTAAGAAATAAAATCCAGACTCTAGGCATGTAATAGAATATGAGCCAATAGAGCTTCAGGCAGATTTGTCATATGTAGAGAGTCCAATAGAGATTTTAGAGAAAAGAGAAAAGGTATTGAGAAATAAAGTGGTGAAGCTAGTAAGAGTGTTATGGAGAAACCCAAAGGTTGAAGAGTCAACCTTGGAGTTAGAAAGTGATATGAGAGAAAAGTACCCTCATTTGTTTCCTTAGGAGATTCTGAGGACAAAATCCTTTTAAGGGAGGAAGGATGTAATATCCAGGATATATCGTGTAATTATTTTTGTTAATAAATAATTAATATATGTGTTTAGTATCCATTCTGTGAATTAATTGCTAAGTCTTAAATGTGTTTGGATGTTTAAAAATATTATTAATTGAGTATTTTAATTTTTATATGTCCAAAATAAAATATAGATAATTGTCATATCTTCCTAATTATTTTTATATTGATTTATGGATTTATAAGGATCATATGAAATTTATAAAAAAATTCCGAGTATTTAAAATCTATTTTATAAAAACGGGAACCAATCGACGTTATCCGTTGTTACGTTTTTGGAACCCGAAACTCTTCCGAGAACTCCTTCCTAACCTAATTGTAATATTCCGAGCATATTCCATGTTTTGACTTTTTCGATCCGGCGTACGGTTTGTCCTGCGCGGGTCCCGGCGTAACATTTTCAATACAATATTCGTTTTGGTAAATCAATAAAACTCGTATTTTCGATAAACATGAGCTTTTTATTAAACTATCCCAATTATCACCTCGTAGTACGTGTAACCAGGCGCTGAGACCAAGACCGCAGTACAAATTGTACTGATTTGGATAATTATCCCGAAAACCGATACCGTTTGGATCAGTTTTTATAAATAAACGTACCATTTTATATCCGAAATGATCCAAAGGGATACTAATTTTCCATAATTATAAATACCCTTTTCCCATATTTTATTTCGTATCAAAATCATTTGCAGACAGATAATTATATAATTTTCCAGAGAAAAATCTTATATTCATATAATTTTCCTAGAATCAAACCAACTTTTGGAGGTGTTATCGATCTTTATTTGGAAAGCTCGAGTAACCGATTTGAAGGTCTTGAAGAGCTCTATCAGATTCTGTGATCCATACACCTGCAGAAATCAAGGTTTATTTTCTAAATTTTTATTTATTTTCGAATTAATTTTACTAAAAATATGAAATTTGTTTGGATGACTGTTTGTATGATTTGATGATTGCATGTTGTAGAACTTGTTTTCCTGATGATTTTGATATGTTATACGTCTGATTTGGAGTTCAATAACATGTTCAAAATTGAGTTTGATTTTCGAATTGTGAAATTAGGGTTTATAACCCGTATGAATGTTTTCAATTGAAATTTGGGGCTTTTTGATTTAGGGGTTATTAGCTGTTGATTTATAGTGGATTATGTTCCTTATGAAATTTGCAATCGATTGATATATAGCTCGTTAACAGAGGATGTCTGAATCGAAGGGAGTTGTGTTTTGAAAATTTCTGATATTCGCCGGAAACCGGCGATGTTCTTGGTCATTTTCCGGCCAGAACAGGGATGATTAATGTGTTTTGATTACATGAACAAGTTCCTGGTGCTGTGTAGTTTTGATCTGGAGGTGTTGGTGGGGTGAGGACGCCGGGATCGTCTTCTCCGGTGAGACAGAACGTTTTCCGGCGACCCCCCTGTAAAATTACAGTTTAGTACATGTAGTTTTAAAAACGATGAAGTTCAGTCCCTGAACTTTCCAGAACTTGCAAATTTTGGATTCCTGTTTTAAAAATATTCAAAAATCATATTTCCTATTTATTTTTATTATAAAAATTCGATTTTAATTTCTGAAAATTTCAGAAATTATTATTTTAATTCCGAAAATTATTTTTAATTCAAAAATAAATTTGAATTAATTAGTTAATTAATTTCAGTTAATTTTTAATTGATTAATTGGTCAATTAATTCAAAAATTAATTGATTTAATTAATTATTAATTGATTTTAATTAATTATTTAATTAAATTTAATTATCTAAAAATGATTTTAAAATTCCGAAAAATAGTTTTAAGCTTTAAAATATGAATCTAAATTATTTCCAAGGCTCGATAATTATTATAAAATTGTTTTGAAGCCAGAATTGGCCAACCGAACCCTTTTTATTACGCCGAAATCGATCCAACGACCCGTTTTAATTCCGAAAAATGTTTTAAAAATCATTTTAAGTACCCGAAAGCCTATTTATGACCCGAGACTTCTTTATAAATGAGATATCATTGATTATGTGACGTGTTATGGGTTATATGTGACTTGTTGGTTGATTGTCGGTCTGTATATTTGATATTTACATGTTTATTGCGTAACTTTCAATCCGTTAATCGGATTTGGGTAAAACGAAGGGTAAATAGGAGTATGTGTTGAATAGAATCATATGAGTTGAATATTGATAGATGCTTATGATATGTGAGCAGAAGAGTCAAGACGAAGATGATTGTGATTGGAAGTGAGTGCAGTGTAGTAAGCTAATACCAGGCAAGTGTTCTGAACTTTCTCGAGATATTATCGTGATTGATATTCCTGTTTTATATTGCAAGTGCTTTGAAGCACTGAACTCTAAACCTTGATTCCAAGTTATTGATCTTGAGTCGTAAACCTGATTCTTTTTAGACCATCAATTGTTGTATACCCAAATATGAACCTCAAGTATACGATACTTTTCCACAATTATATACAAACTACATATCAAACACTGAACCAGATTGCTTACACATCCAAACCATTATATTTTATGCTTTGAAAGACCAAATCCTTGAAACTCTGAAACATTGATTCATTGTTATCCAATTCTTTCATTACCTAGCATCCAAACTTTGAAAATGCTCTTTTGATCCTTATGCGGATTAAAACCATTTCATTATGGAATGTCAAATGTTGTTAATGATTCTAGTTATTGTTTATTATTTCTTATTCTGTTATTATGTTAGAATTGGATTGTTTTTATAAAATTGTGGACCAGATTCGTGGTCAGACCATATAATGGTCAAGTTAGGCCAATGTGTGCCTTGGATCCAGTAGTGAGAGCAGTGTTGTGTGCTTTGCTCGGGGTTAGTGCGTGACTGATCAGCAGCCTAACCTTGGTTTTTAACATGAAAATATAATATCCAATTCTAAATCATAATCCATTGTTCACTTGATTTCATAACCATGTTCACCTGATGATCATTATTCTCAGTTTTGTCATTGTGACTTGCTGAGCTAGTTAGCTCATTTGTGCGATATTGTTTATGTTCCTTTCCAATTAAGAAGGAACCGGTTGGCACCGAGGATCCCCAGTCCAGTGCGAGAGCTAGGGGTTCAGGTTGATTGAGCTGAGCTAGTAGGCTTCTTTTGGGATAATTTAAGTCTGTAAAAGTTTGTAATAATGTTTAATACTCAGTTCTGAGTTTGGAATAGTTGGGATTTGAACGTTTGTAATATAAGTAGGTGTGTTGGCTTGTGTGCATACTTTAACCTGTTGCGATCCATGGTAGTTGGTAAGTAGGGTCACTGCATATTATTATTATCTTTATTATTGTTATAAGCAGGTCAAATAAGGTGTGTGTGTGTGTGGACCCCAAACTTCTGACCCGGGTTTGGAGGGCGCCACACGGAAACCCGGTACCCAAGGCTAGAAAAGTTTTCTTTTGCCTTGGTTACAACATCAAGAAAACTCAGGCACTACTTCCAGGGAAGTGATATCTGGGTTGTGACTAACCAACCCTTGAGAAAGATAATACACAAGCCAGATGTCTCAGGAAGGCTGGTAAACTGGGTAGTGGAGCTAAGTCAGTTCAACTTCAGTTTCATTCCAAGAACTGCTATCAAAGCCCAGGCACTCGCTGACTTCATCATAGAATGCAACTTTCCAGACGATGAGCCTAGGCCCATGAGCATTGATCCAGATGCCAGAATTGATCACAACCCGGGAGCCTGGACTCTCTAGGTTGATGGTTCCTCAATAAATAAAAGGTCGGGAGCAGGGCTCATCTTAAAGAGCCCAGATGGTTTTACAATTCAAACGGCTATCTCCTTCAGGTTCTCAGCGACAAATAACCAGGCAGAGTATGAAGCTCTCATAGCGGGATTGAAGCTAGCCAGGACCCTCAGGATCAAGGACCTCAACATCTACAGTGACTCCCAGATCGTGGTCAAGCAAACAAATGGCGAGTACATAGCAAAGGATCCAGTTCTATCCAAGTACCAGGCTCTGGTCCAAAGCTACCTCGTCTTAATACCGAGAACCCAAGTCCTAAAAATCTGCCAAGAAGAGAATTCAGAGGCCGATACACTATCCAAACTGGTTCAAAACTCATCAGACCTGGAAAAAGATGAGGAAAACACAATTCAGATTCCAGAATAAAATACAGAGATGATCCGGATCAAAGTGCACAATAAATGATCCGGATCAGTAAACAGCAAACTCTACTAAAGAAACTACAAGTCAAAAGCAAAAAGGATCCAGATCCGGATCAATAAACGGATTAAGTGATCCGGATCAAGAGCCACCAGGTTCAATAAAGAGACTACAAGTCAAAAGCAAATGGGATCCAGATCCGGATCAACATTCGGAGTAAGTGATTCGGATCAAGAGCCACCAGGTTCAATAAAGAAACTACAAGTAAAAGGCAAAATGACTCGGATCCGGATCAACATGCTTAGGGAATGACCCGGACCAGACAAATAACAAGTTAAATGAAGTAAAGCTACAAGATACATGCAATCCGAATCCATCAGATAAGAAAACAAAAGGCAAGTGATCAGGATCATGCGGGAAACATATTCAAAACCAAGACATGATCCGGATCTGTATATTTAGAAGACTTACAACCGAGTTTAAAGAGAATCTTATGGTTCATGAAGGTATCCCGGGTCGGCTGAAATCCGAGGGAGTCGCATAAGGATCTCATTTGGGACAAGGCCTGCCCTTCCAAAACAGCAAGAGCAAATTTAGTCTGGATACCCTCCATTGTAAAATAGGGCAGGTAGGCCAGGTCATAACCCTTCAGCAAAATAATCTCCCCATTCCAAAACTTAAAGGAAGTCTGGTGCATGATAGGCTTGGAACCTAATCTCGTAAAAAGGTTTTTGGCTCAATTTGGACAGATAGAAAATTTAGTGAAAAAGCTTCAAGATGGGCAGGAATCCGGCTTTATTACAATAGGCTATAAACCAAGTCATGGACTTAATCCCATTGGGGGTGATCTGTATTGGGGATATCTTATAAACGTGCTTGCAGAGGTGCTTGATGAACATGTGGTAGCGGGGGCTCCACCCGGATCTGAGGTGCTCCATCCAAACCAGAACAAACCCATCTTCCGGGCGGTGATAGATGTAACACCCTCCAAATCCGGGGTATAGATTTGGGGTATCATTAACACTAACTACTCACTAAACCTGTACAAATATAATATAAATAGAATATTTACCCCGAACTACTACTACTCAGGATCTTTTCAAGGTTAAGGATTGAAAATAAGAACGACAAACCAACTTTATTACAATCCAGTTTTAAACAATCTAACTCAAGAACTCTCTTTGTTACAAAACTTTATTCTATTTACATTTCACACTAAACAACTTTTATTCAAACCATTACTACTACTTATCCTGCTACACCGGATCTGGTAACTCAAAGCTCTCTTCTGGGATAGGGACAAACACCCTTGGTATAATAGGATCCCGTTGCTTGACTCGCTTCTTGACTATTCGAGATCTGATGGATTTCGTTCTCTACCTTAACTGAAAAACAATGGGAATAACAATATAAGGGGGTGAGCCAAAATTGCTCAACAAGCCTACAATAATATATATAGTGTAAAGAGAGAAGAATAAATGAACCGTTAATCTGCTGGTTTGAACCACCATTTGTATCTGTATAGAATAATATTTGCCATTACTGGCGAGTGCCAAATGAATAAGACTGGAAACAAGAACTAACCTATGCACTATAACCTGCTGATCAGTCAGGTTACAGTGCGGATCTATACCCAACTGCATAGACCCAACCAACATAAGGGGTACCCAGGCATTATGGCCTAATAATCAAGGGTCTGGTTAATACCCAGCCCGTATCGTAACCATCTAGTACATAGCTTAGCATCCGGAACAATCGGAATGCTTTTGATGTATCCCAATATCAAGATATATCAGAATATATGTAACAAGGGTAAAATTATTGGAATATGAATAGAGGATTCAATAAATTGGGAGAAATCAAGAATCGAAATGAAATAGAAACAAAAATCAATAATTATGTATCAGTGTATATGAACAAGAATTATCAAGGTGTAATTGATATGGAAAGTAAGGTATATTTCACTATTCTGAACTTAGAATAGGGAAAAAAATTGTCTGGCGCGTACTTAACCTCGTATGACTCACCGCCTTTCGTCTTCTGCTTGCTTCGCCTTTTGATACTGAATCTATCATGGAAAGATATTCGTTTAGATAACTTACTTCATACGCGTATCTCGAATTGATACCACGTAGTCCTATCGTCTACCCATACGATTTTATCAGACTCGCATATATAAATATATAATTATATAGCATATAAGGTTCACATAATCACGTAAAGCACATAGCACATAAGGCACATAATTGATTTTAGACTCTTAATTATTTTTAGAATCGGTACTAGACTTATACTTGCACTAACAAACACTATCTGGTTCGATTAATAATTTTTCAGGATTTATTAGATCAATTCGATTCCTAATAGGGTCTACAAGCAGTTACCTACCACAAGACGACTCGCTTTCAGAAGAAATTATGATTTATAATTATTTTTAATGGAATCGTTTCATTTTTCTAAGTCTAAGGGTCTTCGTTTCACTCAAATCGGACTAACGGTTTAATTACTATGCAAGAAAAAAAGATTTAATTAATTATAAATCAATTATAAATAATTAATTATAATTAATTAAACCTTACTTACATTTTTAAATAATTATTTAAGGGTTATTGTATTTTAAAATAATTAATCCTTAATTATTAAAATTAATTACAATTTATTACAATTAATCATAAATTATTATCAATCATACGATTAGATCGATTATTTACAAATAAACAATCAATACGAATAATTATTACGACAATCTTCGAATAAATAAACTATAGCTCGAATAATAATTCAACTTATCGATCAACTACTCGTATAGATACGTGTAACTCGAATTATTCGACTAATTATCGAATTATTAATCATATTATTCGATTAATTTTAATCATATTTATTAAATAATTACTTAATTATTAAATAATAGATACATAAATAAATAATAAAATAATTTAAAAATTAATTATAGAAATTTTCAGAATTTAAAACTAATTTTTATTTGAATTTTAGAATTAATAAAAACTGATTTTGATTTTCTAAAATATAAATAATAAATTAATTAATCAGAAACTCAAATTGAGTTTGAAGGATCAAAATCGGGTCAACCAATCGGGTTAACTCCGGGTTCTGAAGAACAAGAACCGGGTTTCGCCGGCCGGTTAAAATCTGGCGGTTATACCCAGGTTCCGGCGAATCTGATCCCTCCTCCAAACGCAACGTTTTCGATCAAAATTTACTGGGTTTTTCTTCCCCAAGACTGCAGAAACACGACCCCAGCTTCAGTCGCCTTCAACCATCCTTACTGCGTTGTCTCCGGCCAACGCCGCCCTCGCCGCCGGCGAGCTTGGTTTCCAACTCCGGTGAATCAATTACCGTCCATTCCTGTATTGTTTGGATCAATTCTTTTCAGGTTTTCACTCTAATTCACTCCAAGAACACGACTGTACTAATATCATTATCCAATAACTCCATAAACAATTTCTCCGGCAAAATCAAAGCATTTTCCGGCCAAAAACTAAACTAACAAATTCGTACATGAAAAATTGCGAATAATATATCAAAATAGGGCTTATTACTTCTACAATCGAACCCCTATATCCAAAACAATCTCAGATTCTCTCAATTTCAAAAACGAATTAAAATAAAATTACACAAACTTGAAACTAAGAACTAACACTTAGAACATAACTTTGATGAATTAAATAGCACAGTATATGAAACTATACCAAGCATCAAATTCAACCCAGAACCCCACAATCAAAAACTCCCAATTTCAGTACATAAACCCTAAAATATGAATTGAAAATCTAAGAAACAACACACGAAATTGATGGTATGGATAGAAAGTAGATATCAAGAGGATCATTTTGATTACTCACATGATCGATTTGGTTAACAGAATCACCTTCAAATCTATGGATTAATTCTGCAGTTGTTCTTCACACACACAAGGTTTCTTGAATATTTCTGATTTTTTAATAATAATTAACTAATTAATTAATAATAAAATAGGTATTTATACTACTGAAAATAATACCCCTAAATAAAATTAAGGGGCTAATTACACATCTAATAAAAATATTTGGCCCCAATTTTTATAATTTTTGGGTATTAATTATGAATTTTTAAATATCCAATAAATATAAAATAAATGCCAAAAATTCCCAATAATTATGAATATTACAAAAATGCAAAGAAAAATGATGTTTGATAATTTCATAATCAGATAAAAATAAAAATATGATTTTTGTGGGGTTTTTGACTCCCGAAGGGGTCCGGAAAAGTCGGCTTTCACGAACGAGGTAAATTTGTAAAACGTCTAGGGGTTCAGAATAGCGGTATGTTATAGGCCGATCTTGGCAAAATAGGGCCAATAATTTTATTTGAAATACGGGCCTTTAAAACACTGTTTGAGCTGTACGGGTTTTGATATAAAATATATAACTTACGATAAAACACTCAATAATTATCAGAATCATATTCTGATCAAAACAAACAATACGTAGCACATAGCAATTACGGTTTTACGACTCAACATATCTAATCACATAATAATACACATAATTATCTTTATTAAAATATAATACAAATGTAATTTTCTCGGTCGTTACAATAGATCCTCTCATGTGGTTCTGGCCATCTCCACTTGATATCGGGAGTCAGCTGGAACGCAGCCCAGACAGCTTCGTCCATCTCAGCCGGATACGCCTCGGCATAAAGGTCCTTTAACTGGTAGTGATCCCGGATAATGGGGAACTCGGCAAAAGCCTTCTCGAGAGCCTCCTGGTTATAAACCCCATGGTGACCTTCATTTTGCCTATCATATCTAACCCTCCCGTAATAAACGTCATTTTCAATATATGTGGGCTTGACTACAAAATGGTACTACACGTTAGTCCAAGAGCCCTCGGGGTGAAGGGAACCAAATTCTCTGGGAGCTTCTGGAACCGGAACTTTGAGATTATCTCAGTCGAGGAGGAGTCCTTTTTACCCATCTCTACCCGGATCTGCGTTCTCTCGGATGAATCCGGGTCACTCTCCCCACTTGAAAAACCCGGGTAGTAGTTGAAAGCTCTTCTAGGAAGCCTCTTGATCTGGACGATATACCTATTAAAATCAAGGTGAGTTATTCAGGATTCCTATAAATTTTAAGTTCTTTTCTAAGCGGTCCGGATCAATGACGTTATGTTAATTTTACCATAACCTAATGATCTGGACCGCTAATACAAGTCCAACCCAGAAAAATATCAACGATCCGGATTATGTAAACTACGAGAATAAAAAAAATCCCATAAACACATTCACAATTCCAGATTCAACAGCAACTCAGGTAACAGGGAACAATACTGAACCCGGATTCGGAACCAGTACCCAGATCCGGATCTAAAATAGCCAAAACAAAACTTGCACATCCTAATGCATATAATTCTACCCAAGTGAACTACCCTAGATCCGGGTTTTGCACCCCCTACCCGGATCAAAATAAAACCCTCACCCACAAACAAACAGTTTGAGAATCAAAAAGCAAAACATGGAACTTTTCAAATACAAACATACATCCCCACCATGAACACGAAGAACAACACCAAAAAACCCAGAAATTTAAACCAAAAAATGAAAATCTCGAACTACAAACAAATCTAAATTAACCAAAAATCACAGATCTGTGCGAGATGCGAAGCCAAATACGAAAAACACAAAAACTAAACACAAAATCAAACCAAATACATAAACACCAACTACCAAATTGGAGCATGTAAAAACTCGGAGAATAACATCAAACTCGAAAGGAAAGATAGAGGAAAAAATTGAAAAAACAAGGAAGAGAAGATATTACAAGTTAATTGAAGATGAATGGCCAAACCAGCGAGACACAGCGACAAAGATCGATCACGAGCACGATACTTCACAGAAAAATGAGAGAGAATGAAAAAATAGCAAGTGACGGTTGGGTTACTTTGTTGATGAATAAAAAAGAAAAGAAGGGGGTAGCTTTTTATAGAGAGAGAGAGAGAGAGAAACCACCCCTGCCACGTGGCAGCCAGGGGTTGGTTTACCCTTCAGTTATAACATATATATAAATTTATATATATACACATAAAAGCACATTAAAGGCCCATAATCATGAGAGGGCGATTTTCAAGGAAATTAAATGTCCCACAATTCAAAATCATAGGGGGAACCTGAAATGGCGTTACAAATTCCCCTATTTTTCAGGACCCAAAGAATTAGACCCTGATCATTAACCCCTACCCAGATCTCTGTCAATCTGGATTAGTCTCTTAAAAGAGCAGAAATTTCTCTAAAGCAACCAATCACTACTACCTTAATCCAGAGTGGTCCCTACTACACCAGATCCGGAATGGGGGCAACAAAGGAGCAGAAATTTTTGTAAGGCAACCAATTTCTTCCGCCTTAATCCGAATTGGTTTCCCAACACCAGATTCAGACTGGGGGCAACAAAGGAGCAGAAATTTTTCTAAGGCAACCAATTTCTTCCACCTTAATCCGGATTGGTTTTCCAGCGCCAAATCTGGATTGGGGGCAACAAAGGAGCAAATTTTCTTTTAAGGTAAACAATTTCCTTCCATCTTAATCCGGATTGGTATCTACTACACCATACCCGGATTAGGGGGCAACAAAGGAGCAGAAATTTTTCAAACCAAACAAAAATTCCTACTGCAATCCGGATTGGTACGTCATACCAACAAATTCAGATCTCAACCACAGCTACATAACACTTCTCTATTCCCTCATCCATAAAATATGCATAAGGGAGTGGGGGCAAATGACAGGGTATAAGTAACCTGGCTAGGGACCAACCCAGATCTAGGGGGAGGCAGGCTCGGCTGATGGACCAAGACCCCCCTCACCTATAGCATTCAAGTGGAGAGACCTAGGCTCAAGGCCAATCCAAGACCTGGATCACCACCCAACCAGGATCACCCTCCAACCAGAATTCATTCCAGGAGAAACAAACCATAGAGGGTTCCCTACAAGAACATGCACACCCCACAACCCGCCAAGGAGGGGTACATGGGCACGTGTAACAGTTCAGACAAGCGGGATGCGTGTCATCCTACCTATGGTGCACCCTAGGGATAGTCATCACCTGGACACGTGTAAGCAATCTACCCAAGCCAGGCGTCCTCCGCCTCCAACAAGGAACGACCCTGATCTAAAGGTACCCACCCCTAAACCCTATCTTTGGGCTATATATACCCCCAAAGATGAAGGGTTTAGGGGTTAGACACTTCTTACACACACACTCTCATACACACCAGCTTGTATACACACAACCACCCCTTGTCGTATATCTATCCATCTTCTCCGATCAAGCTCTTATTCTTACACCAGAGGAGCCGCGGGGTCAAAACCCCCCTCCGGTGTTATTTTGTAGGCGCCCAACAGCAGCTACACATCACTAAGCGAAGGAAGGTCCAGGCACGGCGTCGGAAGTAGCCGTCACGCTCACCGGAGTTATCAGGAGATGCTTTGTGTAACGTCTGAGAAATATTATGTAATTAATTTTTTATCCATAAATAATTATTACGTGATTTTATGTGAATTTTGGTGAATTATTTGATTATTAATATTTGGATGTTTGTTTCTGATAAAAATTTAGATATTTTAATTTCTAATTATCCAGAATTAAATCTAGATAATTTTGGTATTTTCTGGTAATTTTTGGATTATTGTATGATTTTATAAGAATTTATAGAATTAATAATGATTATTTTTACATAATTATAAAATTACTTTTTAGAATCAGAAATATAATTATAATCGTATCGTCTTTTTAGTTACTTAGCGGCTAAGTAACCTATTTTCGGATCCGATATGTAAATATAATTATCGAATTATTAAATAAATAAAATATATGATGATTCTGTCAGCAATGTGTCGTTGTATTATTAATTGTTTATGATTAGCTGGATGCGAAGATTAATTTTATAATTAATTATCGAGCTGTATGAATTTTATCCATTTTAAAGTAATTTTATTGAATATTATTTTTATAAATGCTAAAATTGTTTCTAAAATTAGTTTTGTTGCTTTATAATTTTATTTATTATTTTTAGGAGTTTATAAAATTTAGAAATCAATATTTTATTGATTATTTATCTTTAAATGATTTTCTGATTTCATTTAATTGTAAAATCAGTATTTAATTCCAAAAAATTTCAAAAATCATGGAAATTTTATTTTATTAAGTTTGGAATATTTCAAGAATTTTAAAATTCTTTTGGAAATTTTTGAGATTAAATTAACCCGCACATTGTTTCGTTTAATCGTCAAAATGCGGGTGTGATTTGCATTTCAAAAATGATTTAGAAATTCCAGAAAATTTATTTTATTAACCCCTGATTATTCCGAGAAATTCTACGTGTTCTGGTAAATTTTTGGATCATTTTTCCCACAAATTATTCGTTGAATTGTTGTGTCGGTTCGAATTTAGAATTTTCAGAACAAATAAATCAGATAAGGGCCAATAAGTTTATCATTTTCTCCCTCAATTCATTTCTTTCTCTTGGTTAATCTCTCTCCCTCCCCTCTTCAGTTGCTCTCTCTCTCTAAAGCTCTGTGTCTCTCTCTCTCGAGTCTCTCGAGTCTCTCTTCATCTCTCAATCAGTTATTCCGTTATCTCTTCTCTCCCCTTCCCCTGTTCTCGTTTTAATCCCATCTTTCTTCCTCCCTTTCTTTCTTGTTTTCCCCTGCTATTCCGGTGAGTTTTTTCAGCTTGATTCCGACGGTCTTTTCGGTTGTTTCGATTTATATATGTGCGTGTACGTGATGTATGTGTGCGTTTAAGTGTGTGTGTGTATGTGTGCGCGCGTGCATTTCGTGTGTATGTTGGTGGGTGTTGGTGCCGCTACGCGCGGTGGCGCGTTTGCGCGTGTATTGACTGTGTTGCTTTCAATTTGCCCCTGTTTTCTAGATTATTTATACGCATATATAGATATACGATTATGTATGTATATGGGTATCTGTTCTTTGCTTCTGTGTTGCCGCCTCTCGGAAGTTCCGAGAGGCATGGCGGCACGTGGCCGCGATTGTGTCTGTGTTCTGTGGTTCTGTGATTCGGTTTGATTGTTTCTGATGGAATTTTTGATGATTTAATTCTGCAGGAACTTATTGATTAATTTCGTGATATAATAAATATTTACGTGCGGGATAAAATTTTAATTAATCGGTAGAATTATTTGGAAACCCGAATAATATCGGGCACCAATAATTTTACCACCGTCGGCGATGAGCCTCGGCGAGCCGACGGTGGGCGATGATGATTTTTATCTGAGTCCTACGTTTATAAATGAAATAAAATTAGTTTGTGAAATTAATTTCGAAACGAAAATTTAAAATCAAAATATAAAAATGCGAGCAACAATAATAAATAATTGAAATTACATTGGTGTTTGGGAATTGTGAATTGTAGTTGTGGATTATTGTTCTTGTTGTTGATTAAAATTGACGTCGAAATGATTCGACAGGTAGGCTGATAAAGAAAGGAAACGCTGCCCGATTTTTGGGAAAATTAATTCCGAAAATACGGAAATGTAACCTGTAATTATCGAATACGTCGAACGAGGATATATAATTCAATTTAACGAATCCTACTTAAGTGACGTGATAAGATATTTTGTGAATAATCGATTACCCTATTTTCAAAACAACAAATATACGTATTTTCCGAAAATAAATACCGAACCGAATTTTGAAGATGTGAACCCTAATTGCTATGTGTATTTTAATAATACATATAAATATAAGTTGGGTTATGAAATCGCATGGGTAGAAGTGATAATGGTATTAAGTTGAGCTTCAGCGAAACGATTATCTGAATTAGGATATTTTAACCCTGTAGGTCCTAGTTGGAAGACCCGAGATTTGACGTTGGACTAGGAATGATCTAGTGATTAATTATCAGACTCAACAAGATTCCAATCGAAGGACATGAAGGATAGGATTGTATCCAGAATAGGATAGTGGCTGGACGATAAAGTCAAACGTTCAAGGCAATTCAAAAGCAAACCGATAATAGCGATTAAAGCTTATTGAGGCAAGTATTCCTGATTTTTCTTTTAAAATACTGCAAATATTTCTTCATTCATATTCTAAGTTCAGAATAGTTAAAGGTTTTATATTTCACTATAATTACTCTTATTATGCCAGTTCTTTTTCATTATTGTTCCTATATTATCGATTACTCTCTTGAGCAAATACGCATTCTTTTCGGTTATTTGCGAACCCTGAATTGGGATGTTTTGAAATCAAAATGATTTGACATCAAAATATTCTACGGGCTGGATGTATACCGTAAGGGCCAGTAATGAGCTGGATCCTATGGGTCGGGGATGGACCGGACCCTTGGGCGATAATGCCTAGGTACCTGAATGGATCTATACGGTTGGGTATAGATCTACACTGTATCCTGACTGATCAGCAGGATATAAGTGTGAACTAGTGTCCAGTCTTATTTGTTGTTGATTGCCATTAACGGCATTCTCTCTCGAAAATTTTATGATTTCAAAAACTGGACAAAACCCTGATTCAGGAGATGAATCAGGGAATCGCTTGTCACTTTTGGATTTATATTTAAAGGCTGGTAACAGCCAAGGTTTAGTCGCTCAACTCCCTCGAATAAATAAAACTATTTAAAATTTGTTTAGAGATTTTGTCCGGGAATTTTCCTTTGTTATTAATATTTGGAACTCAAAATTATTTACTTGCTGGGCATTTTTGGCTCACTCTTGCTTTGTAAACTCTTATTTCTTTCAGAAGCAGAGAAAGATAAAAGTGAATATCTTTCGTTAGACAGCAGAAGTTAGAGAGATCTCCGCTGCGAAAGGACAAAGATGTGAGATAATAAGACACAGGCATTAGCATAAAGGTATTTAAATTTGTATTTTAGTTATTGTGAGTTGTAAAAGATTAGATTCTTATTTCATACCATAACCTGTAAACGATTCGGATTCAAGTGGTTAATTGAATATTATTTTATTTTATGTAAAGATTGTTTCGTGACACCAAATCTTGACCCCGGATTTGGGTTGTTACACTTTGGAAGATCCCACACCATGGCATGCTTGCCTGGATGATCATAAACTATTTTTATAATGGTTTTGGCGCACAGTCTAAACCTATGCTCGATACAGCATTTGGTGGAGCCTTATGGGCCAAAAGCTATAATGAAGCTTATGAGTCGATTGAGCTAATGGAAGCTAATGAGTACCATAATCCAACACAGTGAATGTCGCAAGGCAAGGTGGCAGGAATTCTGGAAGTGGATACAGCTACTACTATAAATGCTCAACTTAAAGCTTTGACGATGAAAGTGGATTCTTTGGCTAACTATAGAGTTAATCAGATCACCAGTGTTTGTGAGCTTTGTGCGGGGGCACATGAGACTGAGCAGTGTGTTATTTCTAGTGAATCAGCTCAGTTTGTGAGCAACTTTCAGAAATCATAGCAGCAAGCTCCAACCACTTATCATCCCAACAACCGTAATCATCCTAACTTCAGCAAGAGCAACAATCAGAATACGGTGCAACAGCCATATCAGCCATACACCGCAAAGTAGTATAACCCTCCTGATTTTCAACCACATCAATATGCACCAAGGCAACAACTTCAACATCAGCAGTTACCTCAAGCTAATGAAAAATCTGAGTTGGAGGAGTTGAGGCTCATATGCAAGAGCCAAGCAGTTTCAATCAAGACCTTGGAGAATCAAATTGGGCAGATTGCTAATGCATTGCTGACTCGTCAACCTGGCACACTTCCTAGTGATACTGAAGTGCCAGGAAAAAGGGAAGCTAAGGAGTAGGTTAAGGCAATTATATTGAGATCTGGAAGGGTTGTGAATCCTGAAAAAGCTAAAGCTCCAGAATCTGAAGTTGTGGTTGAAGAAGAGGAGCCGAAGGAAGCAGAAGTGGAACCAATGAAGACAGCTGTTGTCAACACTCCTCCTGAGGGTAATACAGGGGAAAACATGTCTATCATCCACCTCATTTTCCTAAGAGGCTACAGAAGCAAAAGCTGGATAAGGAATTTGCTAAATTCTTTGAAGTTTTCAAGAAACTTCACATCAATATACCTTTCGATGAAGCTCTTGAATAAATGCCTAGTTATCCGAAGTTCATGAAAGGTATTCTCTCCCGGAAAGTGAAGTTAGATGACTTAGAGACCGTTGCTCTAATGGAGGAATACAGTGATGTGCTGCAATAGAAGTTACCTCCGAAGGTTAAAGATCTTGGAAGCTTCACTATACCGTGAACCATTGGAAAAGTGTCATTCGACAAATGCTTATGTGACTTGGGAGCTAGCATCAACTTGATGCCCTTATCTATCTTCAAGAAGTTGGGTCTACCTGATCCAAGGCCTATATTTATGTCCTTGCAGTTGGCCGATTGCTCTATTAAATATCCACGAGGCATTGTGGATGATGTATTGGTCAAGATGGACAAAATCATTTTTCCTACTGATTTTGTTATTCTTGATTTCAAGGAAGATAAGAAGATTCCCATAATTTTGGGAAGACCTTTCTTGGCTACTGGCTGAACCTTGATTGATGTGCAGAAGGGTGAGCTCTTTATGCGAGTTCAGGATCAGGATGTCACCTTCAATATTTTTAATGTCATGAAATTTTCTACTGATGAAGAGGAGTGTTTTAAGGTGAAGTTGGTCGAATCTGTGGTTACTTCAGAATTGGATCATGTGCTAAAATCAGATGCCTTAGAGAAAGCCTTATTGGGGGATTTCGATAGTGAAGATGAGGAAAGCGACCAGCAGTTACAATATATGAATGCTTCTCCATGGAAGCGACATTTGGAAATGCCTTTTGAATCTCTTGGATTGGAGGAGCTGAAAAGTTCTCCAAAGCGCCTCAATCCATCTATTGAGGAAGCTCATACTCTTGAGCTTAAGCCTTTACATAAACATTTGAGGTAAGCGTTTTTAGGTAATGCATATACTTCATCTGTTATTATTGCATCTGACCTTTTAGGTAGTGATGAGAAAATCTTTTGAGAATTCTTAGAGAGTTCAAGTCGACAATTGGGTGGACTATAGCAGATATCAAGGGAATCAGCCCTTCTTATTGTATGCACAGAATTCTGCTTGAGGAAGGAAGCAAGCCTACTGTTGAGCAACAGAGAAGGCTAAATCCGATCATGAAAGAGGTGGTGAAGAAGGAAATCCTCAAGTGGCTAGATGCAGGGATCATCTATCCTATTTCTGACAGTTCGTGGGTGAGCCCAGTTCAATGTGTGCCGAAGAAAGGAGGTATCATTGTGGTTGCGAATGAGAAGAATGAGCTCATTCCTACTCGAACAGTCACAGGGTGGAGAGTTTGCATGGATTACATGAAATTGAACAATGCTACAAGGAAAGTTCAATTCCCTCTTCCTTTTATTGATTAGATGCTTGATATATTGGTTGGGCATGATTACTACTGTCTTCTGGATGGCTATTCAGGTTATAAACAGATTTGTATCGCTCCAGAAGATCAAGAGAAAACTAACTTCACATGTCTTTTTGGTACTTTTTGTAATAACCCCAATTTTTGGAAATTTTTGAAACCCTTATGAATAGTGTTTTTGCTGAATGAGAAAACTTTTCTTGCCACACTATGTAGGGGTTCTGATATGGATATTCTGAGATTTTATTAGTACTTTATATGGGATATAAGTGTATGTAAAGATCGTCAGAATCCAAATCCGAACACTTTGATTTTTCCCGGAAATCCACTAGATACGGAAAGAATTGAGAAAAAGGTAACAGGATAAAAAGGATTTAAATTAAAGGATTATAAGAGAGGATCATAGAAGGAATACAATATATTGAGGAAGGTTAAGGGAGCCTAAGTAATAAGATCACGGGTATGATCCCTCAAACGATAAACGAAAACGAAAGTTAAGCGAACCGTATAACAGATCAGCGGTCATTAGGCAAACAATTAAAAGCTAATCAAAGGGATTAGTGGGGATGATGTCATCCAACCAATAGAAAGAGGACAAAGGAGGGGTGATGACATCACAAAGTGATGTAGGCATGACATGGGAAGGAAGGAGATGTGGTGGCTTTTTAACCACACAAAATCAAGGGCAACTAGGTAATTTACTAAAACAAACACAAAAATCAAACCAACCAAGCCAAGCAAATCATTTTTCATCAAAATCAAAAAGAAACCAAGGCATTGTTCTTCATGCTCTCGGCCAAAACAGAACCAGCACACTAAAACTGTTGTATCTCCTTCATTTCTCACACAGTTATTGTGTTCTATAGCTCATTGGAAAGGTATTGAGATGACCTACAACTCTTGTTCACAAGTCTCGTCCAAATAATCATGGTAAGACCCTCATTTTTACAGTTCTTTAAATCAGACTTTTAGAAACTTCAAAGCCTAACTTTGTGTTCTTGATTTCTTTGGAAAGATCAAGCTTGTAGGAGGCTCCCTAAGGCTTCCTAGCAACTTAACACCTCCCAAGGAAGGTATAAACTTCAAACCCTAGCCTTTACTTTATTTGTTAGTAAGTTTAATGGTTGGTGTTGTGAAATGAGAAGCATGGATTGTGATTATTAGTAGTTTGGTTTGATTTGGAAGTGTTTTGGTAATTGAAGCTTGATTATAGTTCATAGGTCTTGATTGTGGTTGTTTGAGTTGAAAACCTTGGAGATTATGGACTGATGTGGTATGGTTTAGGTGAAGTTTTGTTGTATTGATGGTTATGAGTTGGTTGGTGGTTAATTGGAGTAGTTTAAACATTGGGAAATCGCGTAAACATAGCCGTCGTAACGTCCGATTTTCTGTAGACTGTTTTTGTGCATAACATTAGGACCCGAGAAACCCCTGCTAGATTATGACCACTGCCATTTTTAGATAGCTCATGTGACGAGCTTCGTTTTGATATGTAGTTCGTTCGATTCCGATGCACGGTTTAGGAGAAACGACCGTTTCAAGTAACGGCGTTTCGCGAACGAAACTTTTCCCCTCGCCTTACTTTGAAACATATGTTAAAGACCGAAAAGGGTTAATTAATGTATGAAACATTTATGGTAAGTGTGTTAGGCAGTTGGTAAGACACTCGCGAAGGAATCGCCTTAAAACTCGTAAAGGTTAAATTATTAAAAATGGTGGAGCCGAGGGTACCCGGGTGACTTAAGCAAATCAGTAAGCGCAAAATGAGCGTTAGGGTCTGAGTTGGTTAGAGTATAGATTTACAAGTGACTTTGGTTTAATTCCAACTTACTTGTTGCTTATAGGTTACCAGACTCGTCCCGAGCCATTCGTAACCCCCAGTCGCTCAGGCAAGTTTTCTACCCGTTATAACTGTTGTTGTGATGTAAATATATGTATATGCATTATCTTGTGATAAGTGCATGATTGTTATTAGCAAATTTTGCGATATATTGGAGCATGCTGATATGGTATATATGCATGTCTGTTTCGTAATCTGGTTATCTATCTGTTGATTTTGATGCTTATAGTTGCATAATACCTATGCTAGAGATAAGCAGTAGTTGCGTATACCCTTAGTATAGGGGACCCAAAGGTGAACATATTTCTAAACCGGGAGTCGATGTTCCCGAGTATAATATATATATTTATATATATATATGGTTATAGTTTTCCAAACTATTAATCGAATAAGATTTATTCGATAACTTTTATTTTATTAATTGAATACTATTTTGAATATTCATTCGAGGGTTATGACTCAGTTTATTTTATTATTTGAATATGATTTGAATATTCATTCGAGGGTTATGACTCAGTTTATTTTATTATTTCAATATGATTTGAATATTCATTCGAGGGCTTATGACTCAGTTTATATTATTTAATGATTATTAATTGGATATTCATTTGAGGATGTATGACTCCTTTATTTTATTTAATGAATATTATTTATAATATTCATTCGAGGTATTATGACTCCGCTTATTACTTATAATATTCTTTATTATATTAAAGAATAAGGTGTCGATAATCAAACTTATTTTTGATTATTCAAATAAAGATATTACTTTCGTATAAGTATATCTTTGATTAATTGCTATTCATTCAAGTATAAGTTTTCCAACTTCTACCTCAATTATTCTTTATGGGAATATTATTTAAATAATAATATTCAGATATTTCTTTCATATTGGGACTGATTTATTTTATTAAATCAGCATTACTCCAAACATTCTTAAAAATGTTTTCGAGTCTTCAAAATGAATTTAAAAGGTAGAGAGGATCCCAAAACTTGTTTCCAAATTCAAGATCTTCCATTTTAAGGGGACTTGAATACTCGCTCAAAAATCTAAGGGATCCGGCTCTGTGGTGTATTTTATATTCGCAACAAGGTTGCTGTTTTGATGAATGAATTGATTACTTGCCCAATGTTCGGGAAGTAAGCCCATCTAATTGAGTCGGCATAAGCGACAGGCCGGGGTACGGTCTATCAATGTGTAAGTGGCTGGGTGGCAGTCCATCAACGCGTAAGAGGCCGGGTGGCGGTCCAGCACAAGGTCCTTATGTGGCCAGGGTGATGACCGGTGGGGGATTCATCCATCTACTAGTAGAAAAGGTTACTTATTGGTATCTTTGCCTGATCAGCAAGATATCTGGTTTATGCCAAAATTCTTTTCCTTCCAAATTCATTGGATATTGCAACTCTGTTCATACTTTACATGACAGAGGTTTTCAGGAAATGTATGGGAGATATATATGAATATATTTATATATCGGGACTTAATGAAGTATCTCGTAACTTCATTATTTATAATGATATTCAAAGATTGAATCTATTCAAATCTTGTCTTGTAGTCTCATCTATGTGATGAACCTTTGAAACTGATTATAACTTGAACGGGGTAGTTCAAGTAGTATTTGGTAAAGATATAAGTATTTTGGGGTATCTTGTAACTTCATCTTTTAAACTTATATCTAGTTAATGATTGTCTTATGAATGACAAAGATTTTCGGAAAAACGTTGAGACAAGGTTAGATATATGAGATCACCTTGCAACGATATTTTTTATATATACAGTTATAAACTGGAACTCTGTGTATTATGCATGGAAGAGGACTTCCCATATTTTGAAAAGTATATATGTATATATATATATACTGAATATTTTGCGACTTCATCGCATTAAGATATCAACTTGGTTCATTTCTTTTGACCAAGACTTTCATGAGTACTATGAGAAGGCTCATATATTGTTAATCATTATACATATTATTTTGGTGGGGTTGCTGCTCACCCTTGCTTTATTTCTTCATCACACAACAACAGTTAGGAAAGATGGCCAGACTCCAGCAGACCCAGCGCAAGCGCGTGGGAAGCGTCCCGCGTCTTCCCGTTGATGTTGTAGCTGCTATAGCTGCAGAGGTAGATCTATTGTAGATCAGACCATCTACTTTTGAGAATCAATTATGTATAATTATAACTTGTGGCAGATAATGGCAATTAACTGTAAATTTATCAAGTAATCATTTTGGGTTGTAATAACTTTTAAATTGTGGATTCAAAGACTTTTACTTATTTAAATTTCATCTCTGAGACTATAACGGGTTGTGGTGTGTGTTAGTGTGGGGTCACAGCATAAGGTTATTTATTATTAATTAAGTGAAGTGATATTGTGGAAAGAAAGACCGTGACAACCCGGATCCCCGACCCCGGATCTGGGGGTGTTACAGAAATGGTATCAGAGCTAAGCGTTATAAACCTCAGAGATGATGGGACGTTAAGATAATAAGTTCACTAAGATAATAAGAACTCTTGCCAAGTTCATAGTCGGACTACCTAACGTAGTACTGACAGTTAAAACCCTTATGGGAACCCTTATAAATGTAGCAATAGGAGCGTAGTTCGTTATCGTATATGGTAGCGGGACTCCGAACCCTGAGGTTGAGGAGCAACATCGTGATGATATTTTATTACTAATTGGAGATCAGATTGTGGATCCGATAGAGTGTCCTAATGCAGGACCGGATGATGTTGATATTGAGGATGTAGCGGTTGAGGATGTTGTCCTAGAAGGGATAGTTGTTGAGGAGGATCCCATGGAGGATCCTGACAGGATTGGATAAAGGACCACTGATGAATTGATGACCATAGTTTGGTCGACTACCAGAGGTAGGATTGGCCGGTCACTACCAGAGGTTCGTTCAAGTTTGTAAAGATAGTAGCCCCTTTAACGCGGCTTACTCGTAAGACTGAGAAGTTCGAATGGACAGAGAAATGCGAGAACAACTTTTAAGAACCGAAGCAAAGGTTGGTGATGTTCCCTATGTTGGCGTTGCCGGATGGAAAATGAGATTTTGTGAAATGTAGTGACGCTTCGCATAAGGAATTAGGGTGCTTCTTATACAGCACAGCAAGGTAATCGTGTACGCGTCGAGATAATTAAGGGAATATAAAATTCGATATCCCCCCCATGAGCTTGGGCTCGTGGCAATAGTTTTTCCCTAAAGATTGGAGGCACTACTTGTATGGAGAGAAGTGCAAGATTTACACAAACCATAGGAGCTCTAGTACCTTTTTACGTAGAAAGAGCTCAACATACGCCAGAGGAGGCGGTTAGAGCTAATCAAGAATTATGATTGGGAGATTCTTTATCATTCGGGGAAAGCCAATGTGGTGGCTGATGCCCTTAGTAAAAAGGAGAGACTCAAGATGATAATGACTTTGGGAGGGTTGATAAGAGATTTTGAAAAAAAATGGAAATAGATATGAAGGTAACCGGAGCCGGTACCGAAAAGTTGTTTGAGATTGCAATACAGCCCGAATTATTGGAAAGGAACATATTGTGCCAGAAAAAGTGATGAATGAAGGCAGAGAGCCAACAAATAGATATGAGATTAATACCGAGAGAGATGATAAGGGAATAATGAGGTATTCCTATAGAATTTGGGTTCCAAATGTTTAAGAGCTTAAAGATGAAATCTTAGATGAAAGCTAGTTTGAGGAATAAGAGTTAGAGCAAACCCTGAATGTGATAGTCAGGGAGGACGCCATCAAGATAGAAGGAACCCATAACATAATGAAGTGGAAAATGAGGATTTTAACGTACAAGATAACCCCAAGTATGGGAGAAGGATGAAACATTTCATACTAAGGAAACAGAAAGTCGAGTAAGGAAAGGAGACCCGAGACGGTACTCCTATACGGCAATTCATGGACC
Source organism: Apium graveolens (assembly GCF_009905375.1). Taxonomy (NCBI): domain Eukaryota; kingdom Viridiplantae; phylum Streptophyta; class Magnoliopsida; order Apiales; family Apiaceae; genus Apium; species Apium graveolens. The sequence continues at coordinate 51,857,741 of NC_133647.1, read as the reverse complement.
TGTCTAAAAAGAACTTAGACTATTATCCCCAACCACCACCCTGAGGAGACAGTGCGGTGAGAAATTCTTTCAGGACCTTTAAGTCACTAAGCTCTCAGAGTTCCATGGAACAAGCTGACCCAGCCGAGGCAAGAGCCTGGCTAAAGGAAATATAGGAATCATTTGAGATTCTAAATGATTAACGAATCTCAAAAGGACTGTTTTTGTCACTTACCCTCCTAAGAGAGAGACCACCCGCTGGTGAAAGACCAAGAAAGGCACGGAGCAAGAGATTATAATAAACTGATTTAAGTCCAGTCAATTGTTTTCGGGAAAGTAATTCCCAAAGATAAGGAGATAGTGTAAAAGCTTTAGAGCCAGAACAAAGGCAGACGAGTATGATAAATTATGAATCTAAGTTGTAAAAGTTGTCAAGATTCGTTCTGAGGACACGAATCCAGAATGACGGGATGTTTGAAATCAATGCTTATGTTGTGTTGGTTCATGAAATAACGATAAGAGAAAGGAAAATAAAAAGAAACTGAAGTGGAAAGGAATATAAAGGCAATAGAGTTTGAGGAATGATAAAGGAATTGGGTATGAGGAAACCCTAAAGACTCGTAGCAATAGAAATAGAAAAGTATGTAATCGTCAGGATGAGGGTGATTCACCATGAGTTAAAATTGCTGGGTGAAGGCATAAGAGATACATATATTTTATCCCATGTAAGTTGGGAGGATTTGAGGAAAACTTGAGATAGTTCGAAGGTTAAATATGAGACGCGGATAGACTGAGGAGACAAGGAAGTAAGAAATTAGGAAAATTGGATGAAGGAAGTGACCTTCAAGAATGTGAAGTGTAAGACCGGTGGCTTGATACCCAGAAAGGGAGACGCCAGGTATGAGAGATATCCCAACATTGAGGTGACTGTTGAGAAATAACAAAAGTAAATAAGGAATTATTAAGAAGAAGTTCACGTTGAACATGACCAATATCTTCCAGAACCTCCATGTTATCATTACCAAATCAGGAAAGAAAAGCGGATGACCATTGTTATCTTTTGGAGGCCATATGGATTGACCTCAATTTGAATAAGGATGCTATTATGAAGTTAGGTATAGACTATCGAGGTGGGAATGATTGAATAAGATACCCCTATCTGGGATATATGACTTTATTTATCCATGGAAGGATGCTTGTACCTTTTTAAAGGTGGAATTAAGGATAGAACATCGGTAACTTAAAACGAATCCTAGGGGAATGCATAAAGGTTGGCATTTCACCCTTAATAAGGATAGTATGAGTTTTGACAGTATGAATTGGAAAGGATTAAGGTAATAATAACCTTTAAGGATCAGTGGAGAAATTTTTCAGAAGTATATAGACAATGGTTCTAGTATTAGTAAATGGTATTTTGATATGCCCTGTATATAGGGAATACAGGAGGAACGATTGAACGGTAACCTTAGAGGTTTTACAAGGAGAAAGGAAATATTCGAAATTCTCAAGAATAAAAATGTTGATAAAGGAAATATGACATAATTATAATGGTGCCAAGTGGGGCACGTGTTAAACCACGAGAAAGTATGGATCGAACCAGTAAAGGTCGAAATTGTTCAGGGCAATTAGGACCTAAGACAAAAAATGTTCTAAGTACGATCGAGAGTCAGTCGCGACAGTGATTAACCTCTAAAGACTGAGGCAATAACTTATGGAAAAATGGTGATTTTTTTTTCTTTCTCATCAGATTTTAATGAAAACATCTTCACATAAGCTGTGATGGAAATGAGATAGAAAATTTAGTTGAAGGTGGTTAAAAGACATTGATTATAAGGAACTATGACTATCGGGAAAGGCCAAAGAGGTGCCGACACTTTAAAGGTAAAAGGATAATTGTAGGCGCTTGTGCCAAAGGAATACAGTGATGATGGTTAAAGCTGTGATGGTTGTATTTTGGGTTGGAAGATTGTCATTCCTTCTGATGACTGTGCAATACCCAACCGTAATAGTAGTTAGTAAAGGTTTAATTCGTGTAATCGCCATGAGCGGGCTATCTATCTCAGAAGATACTATCTTGAGATAAGCCAGGACTATATTTCAAAAAGGACTAAACGAACCTTTGAGTAAGTCTTCTATTTAAGGCATATGATTTAGAATGGTATTAACCTGCTATCGTTGCTTTGAGCGAAACTCTTCTGCAAATTTTATCTGCTTCATGTCATGTATGTATGTCAGAATCAGGAGTGTACTCCATGAATCATGAATGGTGATTATGTTACCTCCTTAGAAGGATTTGATACGACATGTATGGATTCCGTATGGTTAGCTATTAAGACTTCATGGAAAATGAATGACTACAGTAGGTCAGTGGTGGACCATGGTAAGGCAGCAATGATTATGCGAGTATTGAGCTGATTACAACCGTGAGAGTTGTATTGGAATGGGTGTTGAGATTAAGTACCACTAATCGGGTCATGGTAGTGTATAAGTTATCATTGATAGACTAATTAAGTAGAGTATCTACCTAGTGAATAATTATTCTTTCTTATCAATAGAGAGTCGTATTATTATACGAGGAAGGTTGCGGTGCAAGCATAGAATTCTAGTAACGATGATGTATAGAATGAGATCCCAGATTCGATTTTCGATGTCGAGGGAGTTTCAAAGGTGATTATGTATAAGCTCGAGAAAGAGTGTGGGTCCATAGAATGATGGACGGGATAGCGAAAATATTTAGGCATGGGAAATATGAGGCTATAATGCTTAATGTTGATTTATATACGTATATGATTTGTTCTCCTATGACAAACCTCTTTAGTTCAGAGGTAGGTTCCAAGCCAGATATTTTGTGGCAGTATATTTTTTTTTCATATATAAAAATCTCTTCAATTCGTTCTTTTCTCTTCTTTTCATTTCATGTAAGCTGAGAAGAACAACCCTTCCAGAAAGGGGAGGTATTGCCGAATGACTATCTATCTGTGTGATAGAAGCCTAGTAGGATACCAGCTATTGTTTAATTGCTTGTCAAGTACGAAAGGTTGGCCACCTTCTGTACTAACTAAGCGATATAACAAGTGTTCATGATCATAGTGATCTCTCAACAAATTCCTTTACTTCTATTTGATTGATCAAATTTTGGAAAATAGAAACAACTGAAAAAGGAGTAATAAAGTGGTGGTAGTATGCGGAATGGGAACACATTCGTGATACTAAGGTTGACGTGGTTATTAAAAGGTTATAGAACGCTAACGAGCAAAAGTATAACCAGTATAATATTAGGAACGGAAGGTAGTAGCGATTACGAACTGGAAAAGAATGGGTATTGAGAAGCAAAAGCTCTAATGCTAAAAGCTATAATGAGAGTCTGTGCAATAGACTTGAAAGAAATTGGAATGATCACTTAACACGGATTGAGTTTTCTTACGACAATAGATCATATGTCAGTATTGAGATATCGCCTTATGAGATCCTTGAGGGAAGACAATATCGATCTCCCTTATGTTAGGATGAAGTTGTAGAGCGCAAGATGCTCGGACCAGCAGTGGTCTAAAGGACCAAGGATATGATAGATCTAATCAGAGGACGGCTGGTAGTAGCCCAAGATGGACATGATAAGTATGTTGATTTGACACGAAAGGATAAAGAGTACGAAATAGGGGACCTAGTAATGTTATAGGTATCCCTTGGAAAGGATTGATGAGGTTCGGAAAGAAAGGAAAGCTAAGTCTACAATTTGTTGGACCCTCGGATATATTAAGACGTTTGGGAAGTTAGCATATGAGCTAGCCCTACCCCCGAACCTGTAGCAAGTTCATAACGTGTTCCACGTATCAATGTTAAGGAAGTGTAATTCGGATGCCAGACAAATAGGGGCATATGAGCGCATAGACATGCAACCCGACGTAACCTATATGGAGCAACCAGGAAGGGTTATAGAGTGAAAAGGAACAAGTGCTTAGGGGAAGGATTATCAAACTAGGCAGAGTTTGGTGGCAGGACCACAATATGGGAAAATTTACTCGAGAGTTAGAAAGTGTAATGCTAAGAAAGTATCCCCATTTGTTTTCTATTTGATTCCGGGACGGAATCCTTTTAAGGAGGGGAGACTGTAATAACCCCAATTTTTGGAAATTTTTGAAACCCTTATGAATAGTGTTTTTGCTGAATGAGAAAACTTTTCATGCCACACTATGTAGGGGTTCTGATATGGATATTCTGAGATTTTATTAGTACTTTATATGGGATATAAGTGTATGTAAAGATCGTCAGAATCCAAATCCGAACACTTTGATTTTTCCCGGAAATCCACTAGATACGGAAAGAATTGAGAAAAAGGTAACAGGATAAAAAGGATTTAAATTAAAGGATTATAAGAGAGGATCATAGAAGGAATACAATATATTGAGAAAGGTTAAGGGAACCTAAGTAATAAGATCCCGGGTATGATCCCTCAAATGATAAACGAAAACGAAAGTTAAGCGAACCGTATAACAGATCAGCGGTCATTAGGCAAACAATTAAAAGCTAATCAAAGGGATTAGTGGGGATGATGTCATCCAACCAATAGAAAGAGGACAAAGGAGGGGTGATGACATCACAAAGTGATGTAGGCATGACATGGGAAGGAAGGAGATGTGGTGGCTTTTTAACCACACAAAATCAAGGGCAACTAGGTAATTTACTAAAACAAACACAAAAATCAAACCAACCAAGCCAAGCAAATCATTTTTCATCAAAATCAAAAAGAAACCAAGGCATTGTTCTTCATGCTCTCGGCCAAAACAGAACCAGCACACTAAAACTGCTGTATCTCCTTCATTTCTCACTCAGTTATTGTATTCTATAGCTCATTGGAAAGGTATTGAGATTACCTACAACTCTTGTTCACAAGTCTCGTTCAAATAATCATGGTAAGACCCTCATTTTTACAGTTCTTTAAATCAGACTTTTAGAAACTTCAAAGCCTAACTTTGTGTTCTTGATTTCTTTGGAAAGATCAAGCTTGTAGGAGGCTCCCTAAGGCTTCCTAGCAACTTAACACCTCCCAAGGAAGGTATAAACTTCAAACCCTAGCCTTTACTTTATTTGTTAGTAAGTTTAATGGTTGGTGTTGTGAAATGAGAAGCATGGATTGTGATTATTAGTAGTTTGGTTTGATTTGGAAGTGTTTTGGTAATTGAAGCTTGATTATAGTTCATAGGTCTTGATTGTGGTTGTTTGAGTTGAAAACCTTGGAGATTATGGACTGATGTGGTATAGTTTAGGTGAAGTTTTATTGTATTGATGGTTATGAGTTGGTTGGTGGTTAATTGGAGTAGTTTAAACATTGGGAAATCGCGTAAACATAGCCGTCGTAACGTCCGATTTTCTGTAGACTGTTTTTGTGCATAACATTAGGACCCGAGAACCCCCTGCTAGATTATGACCACTGCCATGTTTAGATAGCTCATGTGACGAGCTTCGTTTTGATATATAGTTCGTTTGATTCCGATGCACGGTTGAGGAGAAACGACCATTTCAAGTAACGGCGTTTCGCGAACGAAACTTTTCCCCTCGCCTTACTTTGAAACATAGGTTAAAGACCGAAAAGGGTTGATTAATGTATGAAACATTTATGGTAAGTGTGTTAGGCAGTTGGTAAGACACTCGCGAAGGAATCGCCTTAAAACTCGTAAAGGTTAAATTATTAAAAATGGTGGAGCCGAGGGTACCCGGGTGACTTAAGCAAATCAGTAAGCGCAAAATGAGCGTTAGAGTCTGAGTTGGTTAGAGTATAGATTTACAAGTGACTTTGGTTTAATTCCAACTTACTTGTTGCTTATAGGTTACCAGACTCGTCCCGAGCCATTCGTAACCCCCAGTCGCTCAGGCAAGTTTTCTACCCGTTATAACTGTTGTTGTGATGTAAATATATGTATATGCATTATCTTGTGATAAGTGCATGATTGTTATTAGCAAATTTTGCGATATATTAGAGCATGCTGATATGGTATATATGCATGTCTGTTTCGTAATCTGGTTATCTATCTGTTGATTTCGATGCTTATAGTTGCATAATACCTATGCTAGAGATAAGCAGTAGTTGCGTATACCCTTAGTATAGGGGACCCAAAGGTGAACATATTTCTAAACCGGGAGTCGATGTTCCCGAGTATAATATATATTTTTATATATATATGGTTATAGTTTTCCAAACTATTAATCGAATAAGGTTTATTCGATAACTTTTATTTTATTAATTGAATACTATTTTGAATATTCATTCGAGGGTTATGACTCAGTTTATTTTATTATTTGAATATGATTTGAATATTCATTCGAGGGTTATGACTCAGTTTATTTTATTATTTCAATATGATTTGAATATTCATTCGAGGGCTTATGACTCAGTTTATATTATTTAATGATTATTAATTGGATATTCATTTGAGGATGTATGACTCCTTTATTTTATTTAATGAATATTATTTATAATATTCATTCGAGGTATTATGACTCCGCTTATTACTTATAATATTCTTTATTATATTAAAGAATAAGGTGTCGATAATCAAACTTATTTTTGATTATTCAAATAAAGATATTACTTTCGTATAAGTATATCTTTGATTAATTGCTATTCATTCAAGTATAAGTTTTCCAACTTCTACCTCAATTATTCTTTATGGGAATATTATTTAAATAATAATATTCAGATATTTCTTTCATATTGGGACTGATTTATTTTATTAAATCAGTATTACTCCAAACATTCTTAAAAATGTTTTCGAGTCTTCAAAATGAATTTAAAAGGTAGAGAGGATCCCAAAACTTGTTTCCAAATTCAAGATCTTCCATTTTAAGGGGACTTGAATACTCGCTCAAAAATCTAAGGGATCCGGCTCTGTGGTGTATTTTATATTCGCAACAAGGTTGCTGTTTTGATGAATGAATTGATTACTTGCCCAATGTTCGGGAAGTAAGCCCATCTAATTGAGTCGGCATAAGCGACAGGCCGGGGTACGGTCTATCAATGTGTAAGTGGCTGGGTGGCAGTCCATCAACGCGTAAGAGGCCGGGTGGAGGTCCAGCACAAGGTCCTTATGTGGCCAGGGTGATGACCGGTGGGGGATTCATCCATCTACTAGTAGAAAAGGTTACTTATTGGTATCTTTGCCTGATCAGCAAGATATCTGGTTTATGCCAAAATTCTTTTCCTTCCAAATTCATTGGATATTGCAACTCTGTTCATACTTTACATGACAGAGGTTTTCAGGAAATATATGGGAGATATATATGAATATATTTATATATCGGGACTTAATGAAGTATCTCGTAACTTCATTATTTATAATGATATTCAAAGATTGAATCTATTCAAATCTTGTCTTGTAGTCTCATCTATGTGATGAACCTTTGAAACTGATTATAACTTGAACGGGGGTAGTTCAAGTAGTATTTGGGAAAGATATAAGTATTTTGGGGTATCTTGTAACTTCATCTTTTAAACTTATATCTAGTTAATGATTGTCTTATGAATGACAAAGATTTTCGGAAAAACGTTGAGACAAGGTTAGATATATGAGATCACCTTGTAACGATATTTTTTATATATACAGTTATAAACTGGAACTCTGTGTATTATGCATGGAAGAGGACTTCCCATATTTTGAAAAGTATATATGTATATATATATATATATACTGAATATTTTGCGACTTCATCGCATTAAGATATCAACTTGGTTCATTTCTTTTGACCAAGACTTTCATGAGTACTATGAGAAGGCTCATATATTGTTAATTATTATACATATTATTTTGGTGGGCTTGCTGCTCACCCTTGCTTTATTTCTTCATCACACAACAACAGTTAGGAAAGATGGCCAGACTCCAGCAGACCCAGCGCAAGCGCGTGGGAAGCGTCCCGCGTCTTCCCGTTGATGTTGTAGCTGCTATAGCTGCAGAGGTAGATCTATTGTAGATCAGACCATCTAATTTTGAGAATCAATTATGTATAATTATAACTTGTGGCAGATAATGGCAATTATTTGTAAATTTATCAAGTAATCATTTTGGGTTGTAATAACTTTTAAATTGTGGATTCAAAGACTTGTACATATTTAAATTTCATCTCTGAGACTATAACGGGTTGTGGTGTGTGTTAGTGTGGGGTCATAGCATAAGGTTATTTATTATTAATTAAGTGAAGTGATATTGTGGAAAGAAAGACCGTGACGACCCGGATCCCCGACCCCGAATCTGGGGGTGTTACACTTTTCCATTCAGGAGAGTTTCTTTTGGGCTTTGTGGTGCACCAACCACATTTCAGAGATGCATGATGGCTATCTTCTCTGATATGATTGAAAAAAATATAGAAGTGTTCATGGACGATTTCTCTGTCTTTGGAACTTCTTATAATGAATGCTTGCAAAATCTTGGGTTATTGCTAAAAAGGTGCGTTGAGACCAATTTAAATCTCAATTGGGAGAAATGTCATTTTATGGTACGCCAAGGCATCATTCTTGGTCACAAGGTCTCTAGTAATGAGTTAGCGTTACCTCCGCAGATGCAACATCTTCATAACGTATTTCACGTGTCTCTATTAAAAAAGTATAACGCTGATGCTAGTCATGTGATCGAGTTGGAACCAATGGAAATTCAGCAAGATATGTCCTACGTGAAATAGCCTGTTTGGATTTTAGACCGAAAAGAGAAAATACTTAGAAATAAAGTGGTGCCTCTAGTTAAAATTTTGTGGAGAAATCCTAAGATAGAGGAATCAACTTGGGAATTAGAAAGTGAAATGCGAGAAAAGTATCCCGACCTATTTGTTAAGACTAGATTCTGAGGACAGAATCCTTTTAAGGGGGTAGATTGTAGCGACTGAGAATTTCGCGATGTAATTAACTGAATAAAGTATAGTTTTGTGCTATAATTATGGTTTATATGAATTCATGTGAATAAATAAAAGGTTAAATGATTTTGAGGTTAATTGTCATTGTTGTATAATAGTAACTGGGAACGTAAAGTAACTCGTTCCAATTTGATGAAATTATTTTATTATTCTTAAAATAATCCAAGGGACTTTCTAAATATTATGGGTGGATTTATTTGGGTGATTTGATATTTTAAAATGATTTTATGAAGTGTATTTTCATTATTTGGGATTTGATTGTAAAATCCAAAACAAATAATCTGTTCGCTTAAAAATTTATTTCAAAATATGGGAGAAGAGCTAATTTTGTGCTTTATATTTTAAATTTTGAATTTGTAATATGTTCTAATCTTTTAGAGATGATTTATCTTTTTCAGAATGATTTTTGTGTTAAACAAAAGAAAAAAAAATTGGAAATAGATTGCAATTTTTACCAAAATGCCCCTGCTATTTTGGCTATATATACACCCCATCCTCCCCTTTTCTTTTCTTTTCTTGACCCCGGTCTCATCTCTCTCTTTTCTCTCTCTCTCTCTCGGCTTTGTCTCTCTCTCTCGGTACAACTCTCTCTCTCTTGTTTCTTTAAAATCCTCCATTAAAACTCAATGTTCACCCAACATTTGAATTCCTTGTACTATAATTATGCATATAGATTCTTGCATGTGTGTGCTGTGTGTGTTGTTCGGTGTGTTGTTCGGTTTCCATCAAGAACCATTTGGTTCTTAACCTTGAGTTCATTTTTGGAGTTCGATTCTTTGCAAGAAAATGATGATCGTGATGTGCATGCTAGTTATCTTGTGTAATTGATGAGAATCGGTGGTTTTTAGTTGAACACCTTCTAATAAGGGCACCACCGAGAAGCCACCGCCACCGATGATGAACTCCGGTGAGTCGGTGGTGAGCTATGATACTTGACTGAGCTCTAACACATTGAAATTGATTAGTTCACTAGTTGTCGACACCTTCCTTGAATACCTTGTTCAGGATGTTACTGAGGTTCATGTGTTTTGTTATTCCGTATTTCTTGTTTTCCTTAAATTTTGTTCTCATGCTTTGTTTTTTGTTTCAGGCTAATGCCCGGATTTGTGGCTGTTATACCATTATCCACAATTATCAGGTGAGGGCGGCCAAGGCGAAGGCCGCAGTGAAGGAGCTGAATGAGGAGAAATAAAGATTCAACAAGTACAGGGAGGCCAAGGAGAGGGAGTCTCGGGAGCATAAGAAGGCTCTCGCGGAGGAGCTTAAGGCTCGAGAGGAAGCTACGCAGGTTGTTGAGTCCCTCCGGGCGGAGGTTAAGAATTTGAAGAAGGAGCTTGCTGCATGGCCTCGGGCAGAGGAAGTTTTTGCCACCTTCCGGGGTACACCTGCTTACTACGAAGAGCTCAACAACAAAATCTTCGAGAAGGTGAACATGTGCTGGGATATTGCTTCTGCTTACCTTGCTAAGAACCCTGATGGATACATGGAGGGGTTTGTAGAGCTGCACCTAACGAAAGAGTTCCGTCGCGAGAATACCCAAACTGCTGGAGAAGGCACTTCCAGGGCACAGCCACCTCATCCCCCCAAAGTTGGTCGTGAGAAGACTCATCCTCCTCCCGAGAACTGACCGATAAAGATCCAGAATTTGTGCCTTGTAATTTCATTTCCAGTTTATTTGTCTTTAGAACTAAGCCCTTTTGGCTTCTAAACTGATTGCTTGCTTTAATTTCCTGCATAATGACTTTGGTTTGAATTTGGTCCGAGATTGGTTTGCCCCTGATAAGCATGTAAATATATTTCCCTTTCCTACATTTGTTTTTGCAGTTTTTACTAAATGTTTGTTATTTAATAAGTACACATGGGTTGTGTATTAGGCCCCAGGTAGGCATTTAAAATTTTAAGTGAATAAAATTATTTACAAGTACACATGGGTTGTGTATCAGGCCCCGGGTATGGGTTTAAATTTTTAAGTGAATCAAAATTTTACAAATACACATGGGTTGAGTATTAGGCCCCGGTAGGGATTATAAAAAAATAAGTGAATAAAAATTTTACAAGTACACATGGGTTGTGTATCAGGCCCCGTGTAGGGGTTTAAATTTTTAAGTGAATAAAAATTTTACAAATACACATGGGGTGTGTATTAGGCCCCGGGTAGGGGTTAAATTTTTGTTAAGTGAATAAAAATTTTACAAGTACACATGGTTTGTGTATCCGGGGTTAAAATTTTTAAGTGAATAAAAAATTTACAAATACACATGGGTTGTGTATTAGGCCCCAGGTAGGGGTTAAAATTTTTAAGTGAAGAAAAATTTTAAAAATTCTGCAAGCGGGTGTGCAGGCAATAATTGTAATATAATCGTAAGAGTAACTTTGCTTTAAATTGAAAGGAGCTCAAAACATGGCATTTTTATTGCAAAATAGGCATCGAGTACTGATTACATTCCAGGTGGGATAGATACAGATTTGTGTTTCTTATTATATAATAAAAAATTATGCAGCCATGCGCACCTTTTTACTGGTAGAATTTTCTGAGGCGAGCTCTGTACCAAGTGTTTCGGACCTCAGTTCCATTGAGGTAACTTAACGTAGGTCCCCGGACGGAGCACTTCTTTGACTATGTAGGGCCCTTCCCATTTGGGCTGCAACTTTCCTTGGTTCATTGGATCCAAATCCTCTGTGTTTCGGAGTACTAAGTCGCCCATTTCACGCTCTTATTTTGCCTTTTTCCCAAGTAGAGCTTCGTTTTTTCCATGTAAGCTTCCATTTTTTGCACAACCCGGTCCCTTACTTCATCCAGCAGTTTCAGATTAGTTCTTAGGCCTTCAATGTTGTATATCTCATCGAAGTTGACAATCCGATGCGAAGGGGATCCGGTTTCAATAGGGAGTCTGGCTTCTGAACCATATGCGAGCTTGAATGGTGTTTCCCCGGTGTTGGTCTTGGGGGTGCTTCTGTAAGACCACAGGACCTTTGGGAGTTCATCTGGCCAGGTCTTCTTTGACTCTTCAAGCCTTTTCTCCAAGCCCCGGAGGATTGTCCTGTTGGTTACTTCAACCTGTCCGTTGCCCTGTGGGTGGGCTACGGAGGACCTCTTGTGCTTAATGCCCAGTTCCTTAAGATACGCTTCGAAGTCCGACCCCACGAATTGGGGACCGTTGTCTGAGACTAAGACCACTGGAATCCCAAACCTCATGACTATAGAGTTCATGAACTTGATGCAGTCTTGTTGGTTGATCGTTCTCATGGCTTTGGTTTCTGCCCATTTGGTCATGTAGTCGATGGCTACTAGGATGTAGCGGAGGTCTCCTTTCACCCGGGGAATGGGCCCATTATATCTATTCCCCAAACAGCAAATGGGATTGGAGAGAGAACGGAGGCAGAAGGCTCGGGCTCTGTTTGGGGACATTACTGAATTTCGGGCATTGAGCACATTTCTTAACGAAGGAGCCAACATCAGAGTGAATCGTGGGCCAGTAGTAACCTTGCCTGATAATATTGTAAGACATGGATTTGGTTGCCAGGTGATCTCCGCAAATACCTTCGTGGACCTCCCGGAAACAGTAGTCTGCTTCTTCGGGGTCCACACATTTCTGAGTGGGCGCCGAAAAGGTCCATTTGTATAACTGATCATTTTTCAGGAAGAAGTGGGCATTTTTATGCTTTAAGTACTTGGTTTTGTTCTTGTCTTCCGAGAGGATTCCCTCTTTTAAATATGCTATGAAGGGAGTCATCCAGTTATCCGGGCTGCTAATGCATAAGATTCCAATTTCAATGCTCGGAGTCTGCAGTTCTTTAAAGTAGACCGAGGCACTTAGGTCTGAGGAGTTTTGGACTAGCTTGGAGAGCTCATCTGCCGTTATATTCTCCTTCATGTTGATTTTTAGGATGGTGGCGCCCGGGATGGATTTCAGGAGACTTCTGACTATGGTTTGGTATTGGGCCAGTTTTTCGTTTTTGGCAACATATTCACCATTTGTCTATCTGACGACAATCTGGGAGTCACTGTGTACATCCAGGTTCTTCACTCCAAGGGACTTTGCTAGCCTGAGTCCAGACAATAGGGCTTCATATTCTGCTTGGTTATTTGTCGCTTTGAAGGTGAAGGTAATTGCCAGCTGGATGGTGAACCCCTTGAGACTAATCAGAATAAGACCAGCTCCGGATCTTTCCATTGTTGAGCTTCTAGGAATCTGTTTTCGGAGCTTCACTTTCGGAGATGGTCCTACTGGGAGCGGGTTGTTGTGGCTCCGAGAAGATACACTTCATAACAAATTCGGCCAGGGCATGGGCCTTTATTGTTGTTTGTGGTACAAACTTGATGTGAACTAGCTAAGTTCAATTTCCCAGTTGACCAGTCTCCCAGATGCGTCCAGTTTGTGGATGATTTTTCATAGCTGTTGGTCTGTGACCACTCTGATTTCTCGGCCTTGGAAATACTGTATTAGCTACCTGCTAGAGTGAACGAGGGCTAGGGCGAAGTTTTCCAAGTTTGGGTACCGAGTTTTGGAATCTTTGAGGACTTGGCTTATATAGTAGACGGGGTTCTGGATCCCTCCATCTTCCCGAATAAGAGCAGAAGAGACCGCTTTCTGGCCGGCGGCGATTTAAAGAGATAGGGGTTCCCCGGACTTTGCTTTAGATAGTATTGGGAGGTTCATCAAATGTTGTTTAATCTCTTCGAAAGTTGTGCTGCACTCCGGGGTCCAATCTATTAACCTTTGTTTCTGGGCACTTTTAAGAAGTTCAAATAACGGGAGACGTCTTTTTGCAAGTTTTGGGATAAACCTGCGAAGGGCTGCGAGGCATCCTGCCAACTTTTGGATGTCTTTCTGAGTTCGGGGTACCTGCATCTCCATTTATGGCCTTTATTTTTCTGGATTCGCTTTGATCCCTCTTTCACTGACTAAGAAACTTAGGAACTTGTAAGAGGGGACTCTGAATGCACACATCCCCGGATTGAGCTTCATTTTATAGTTGCGCAGGTTGTCAAAGCATTCTCTAAGATCCTCAATGTGATCTGGGGCTAAAACCGATTTAGAGATCATGTCATTGATATAAGACTCCATATTGCGTCCCAATTGATCTTTGAAGATGGTATTCATCCTCTTTTGGTAAGTGGCCCCGGCGTTAATGAGCCCGAAGGGCATCATGATGAAAGCGTAGACCGCCCGGTGGGTGATGAAGGCTGTTTTAGTGATGTCCTCCGGATTCATGCGGACCTGATTATAACCCGAGAAGGCATCCATGAAACTCAACATAGTGTGCCCCGAGGTTGCGTCGATCAATTGGTCAATGTTGGGGAGTGGGTAAGAGTCTTTTGGGCATGCAGAGTTGAGGTTTTTGTAGTCAACGCATATTTTTCACTTTTTGCTCAACTTCTTGACCAAAACAACATTGGCGAGCCACTCCGGATACTTGATTTCGCAGATGATGTCAGCTCTGAGCAACTTTTCCACCTCTTCATCAATAGCCTGCTCTCGCTCCGTGGAAAAATTTCTTTTCTTCTGTTTTATTGGCTTCTTTTTCGGGTCCATATCCAAACTGTACATCGCAACTGACTGGTCTATCCCGGGCATGTCCTCTGGCGCCCATGCAAACATGTCAGCATATTCCTTTAGCAACTATATGAGCTCTTATTGAAAAGTTGTTTGCAAGCCTTTTCCGATCTTTAGCTTTCGGGTGGGGTTCCTGGGTTCCAACTCGATCTCCACAGTCTGTGCAACCGGTTCAACCTTGGTTTTTTCCTTCACTTCTACAAACTTCTGTATTTGGGTGTCTGTGTTGGTTACGATATACCCCAAATCCTCTATCATGTTGATGTCCAATCTCGTTATTTTGCTGAGGTGTTCTCGGTACTTCTTTCGGCTCTGGCCCTTGGGTAGGGTCATTGCCTTCTTCCTATTTTCGGGATCACTTCCTGCCATGACTAGAGCCTGCCCATAGCACTTTTCAGCAACGTCTGTATCTCCCCTGAGCTCTTCGATGCGTCCCGGGGTGGGGAACTTGAGCTGCAAGTGGATTGTGGAAGGGATGGCCCGAAGTTTCGTGATCGTCGACCTTCCAAGGATCATGTTGTAAGTTGAGGCCACATTTATCACGTAGAATTTCAAGACATAGGAAACCTGGATTAAACATTGATGAGGATGACACATTACATGCCTCTAGTTTAATCTATAATATTTCGGTAAAGGGATTATATTACATTGTACATTATTCACGAAAGGTTTAATTGATCACCAATTTAATTATTATTACCTGGGTAGCAATGATATATTACAAGATGCCACTCATTATTTATAATTTAAATATGAGATATTTAAATTATTGACAACGTAATAATAACATATAGGGTCGCACAAAGAAAGCATTGAGGAATATTTAATTCAAATTCGGATTTGAATTAAAAAGGAAATTTGAATTGTTTATTATTAATTAGGTTGGACTTAATTAATGAGATAAATGAATTTCAAATTTGTATATTATTAAATCTGAAATTCAGTTGTTATTTAGTAATTGAGTTAAAATTAATTATTAAATAAATAGAATTTCAGATTTTAATAAACTCTAACTTGGATTAGGGTTAGGACTATTTTTGGCCTCTCTATTTAAACATCCTTAAGGCTAAAATTAGGGTCACGTTTTTATTAGATAAAAGAAACCCTAGCAGCTAAAGGTGAGAGAGTGAGAGAGGGGAAAATAGGTTCGTTCTTGGTGCTAGTACACGCCTCCTCCGTACCAGCTTTCGTGTGGATACCTCTACGGCGTAGATCGTTAAGGCGGGATACGTGGTGTTCGGTTAAAGCTAGGATCTCCTTTTGACAACCATAATCATAAAACTTCTTAAGGTAAACAATCTGATCTACGAATTAAATATATGTTTTTTTGCATGGATCCTGCAATGGGTTTCGAAAATTCTGATTTTTCACGTTTTTAAATACTGTTTCTGTAGCGTTTATGTACTCGAAACCCAACAGACGGTGGGTCGAACCATCCTTGAGACTGATGTTTTACCCTTTCTCGTGGCCATGTTTCAGAACAGAGTCGGGGAAAAAGATCATAGAGGCAACGATGTATACAGTCGTAAGGAATGAAAGATACGAAAAGTGAGTTTAAAAGAAAGTGAGGGTATTAACCTTACTTGGGTGTAAGTTTTCTCGGTTCTTGGGATAGTACGACGTTACTGGAAACGGCACCACTAAACCGGCGATTCGACCCCTCCTTCCAGCGCCAATGATAACTCCGTTTCTTCCCCGGTCTTCTCCTCTCTCACTTGAGTTTGAGCCTGGTACACGTGGCGGAATGCGTTTGGTTAAGTTGTAGTGAGGGGACACTGCAAAACATAACCGGAGTGGGGTTGTGGCCCCGCGACAACTCCGATATAAGAGTAAGAATGGGGTTTCTTGAAGAAGAAAAAGAGGGAAGAAGGAACTATTCAAAATATGTGTATATAGTGGTGTGTGTATATGTGAGTATTTTCCAACCCCTAAAACCCTTTTTTGGGGCCTTTTTATAAGCTTCCTAATTTAGGGTTTTAGGGGTTTGTACCTCTTCATCCTAACCCTTGATAATTCTTGATTGGTGAGTGATTGGATGGCTTAAATTGCTAGTGGGGCCCGGTTGTCCTTTGCAGCTGGGGTGTCTTAGGATTTTTACATGTGGACGGTTGAGATGTTACTGCTTCATTTCTGGTAATATGGGACATTTGACATTTTTTGCCAGTGCCACGTGTCCTGGGGACCACCCAACATTGGGACTGAGGTGTTCTGTCATTTGAGCTTATGTATTATATTTTTTAGGCCGGATTATTTATGGATTACCAGTATCTTCCATTAATTAAAAGAGCGAAAAGAAATATGAGTTGTCTAATTAGTTGGAACTAGCATAATAACCCGTGCGAGGCACGGGTCATTTTCTAAAAATTTTTTATGCATCATGCAATTATAATGTTCTTAGTTGTTTTCTTATTTGTAAATGTTGTACGATGTCTAATGCATATTAAATACAAGTTGATTGTTTATCAACATGTATTATTTTTATACAAGACATTACCAAATTACATAACATTTGTAATATAGTTCATTAGACAAAATATATATATATATTCTTGTTTGTGTTGTGTAATTTATATTTAATGAATGAATATAAACAGGATAATCAGTGCACGTTTAAAAAAAGAAACGATTAAATTTAATTTGTAGAATGTCGTTACTATGTTTACAAAGAAAAAGCTAAAAATTAACATATATGTTCAATATAGAGTTGACAAAAAATTTTGAAATTTATTTAAATAAACTATATGTACTGCTCTGTATTATTACTGAGTTCACGACTAACTTACAATTAACTTACTCAATTTAAAAAGAAAAAAAATGCATAATTGAAGTCAGAATGACATGCAATCATAATATACAATAATGTAAAATTTACAATACTGTTGATATAAAAGTTGATTTTAATGAAAAATGTTACTTTTTGATATTCAACTGAAAAATGTTAGTTTTTTATTTACACTACTGTTAACAAAGTAAGATTAAGTTATATGTGTATCAACATGTAAATTATCGTATGTTACATTTCTTAGTAAATTACGATGGTTTCAATTATTTATAAGCTAAATATTTGATTTATGTACATGTATATTCATTATTAACATCTAGTGAGACAATTGATTACTTAAATAACATGCATTTATAATTATTCAAAAATTAAAATTATGTAATAAATAAATTTCAATAATTTATATATGGTATTCACATTATCGCTGACAAAAAATTCATAGATATTTTTTACGTAATCAAGTACCAATCATGGTTGTAATATAGAATTAAATTATAAACCGTAAAGACTTGTTATTGATATTCATGAATTTTTTCAAGAATTCAAAGGAAAAATTGTAATTATATCGTTATTTAAATTATTTTTAAGTTTCTTTTATTACGACTCTAATATTTCTTCATATAATAATTTGATAACATTATATACTCTTCTTCTCAAATTAAATATTTTTTAATTCGATAAATTTTTGTAAATATCAGTTGAACTGGTTAATTCCTTCAAATTATTAAACAATATATATATTTTTAAATAGTATAAAATGCATTGAATCAAATGTTATAATATAGTATAGATATAACTTTTACTGGAAAATTTTAAAATATTAAAATAATTAAAAATATTTGTACAATATTTTCTTGATCAATGAAGATATTGCTTATCGAAAACAATTCTTTTTAAAAAGCTAGTCTTTTTCAAGTGAAAAATGAATAATAAATAGATTTAATATATCATCGCAGTTTTAACAAATCTCGTGAGATCTTATATCAATTTGATATTTTTAAAACCGGGACAACTCCCAAAAACAATAATACGCTACTAGTGAAGTTAATAATTTTAATACAAATAAATAATTGACTTGATCCTATAAAGACCTCAAATACATTAATTTATATTAACATAAGATATTAAAATATTTCAAAATAAGATATTCTCGCCGAGCTTGTAATTTAAATTTACTAAACGTAGAATGTGACAATGTTTTTCGGCCGGGTCGTGTAATCAAATTTTGAGTATTTTTTTAACTATAGGCCAAATTTTGATTTCAAATTCGAAATAAACTAAAATGCATTGACTCATTATAATTCGAACTTATCTAAATATATAATATCAATATAGATTATTGATATATAAGCGATTCTATTTTCAATATTTTTTTAAAAAAATTATATGTATACATTTTAATTACTTTTTATAGTAAAAAATATGTTAAAATTATATAAGATATATTTTCAAACTAAAAAATGATTAATAAATAAGATAATAATTCATTTATGTACTATGTCTAACTTTATATCTGAAATTAAGTTGTTTAAAATTAACTGTTCAAATATTCCAGTAACTATTTTTTTTTGCAGAATTTAAGCAACTACCTTTAAAATTAAATAAAATATTAATTTAGCACATATACATATTATGTGTATGATAAAAAGCACATGTGACAATATGGTGTAGTGGTACGAGGTTGTATAGATGAGTGAAGTATCTTAAGTTTGATTCCTACAAAACACATTTTTTATATAAATATTAAAAACAGGGATATTTTAGTCTTTTGAATAAAAATTTTTAATCTCATGAATATTATCTCATTGTTCTCCTATTATATATAGAAGAAGAGATATTTTTCCGACACCAACTTTGTTGGAATTTGAAGTTGATTGAAAAATGTAAGATCAGAAGTTTATAGTACTTTGTTACTTATGTGACATTGGTTACCTGAAAAAAGGATATGAGGATCTGAATTGGGAGGCCCAGATTATTGGATGTGGTGAATGTTCATATATTCTGCCTATTTAATCGCAAGATTTTAAATACAAATATAAAGGTAGTATTTCCTCAACTTTTTAATATATGATATTTAATTTTTTGATACATATATTTAGAAAGATTGATCATATATTTAATAATTTTATTTTTAAGAATTTTTTTTAAAATAAAAATATGAGATCAAAATTTTTATTCACAAAAAAATATTTTGAAAAAAAATAATTTTAGTTATATGATCAAATTTCCTATCATGTATTAAAAAATAGAGGGACTAAGAGCAACTCCAATAAGCTCCTAAACAAGCTCCTAAGTTAAAATTTGAGGAGGATGTAATGAAAACGCACTCCAACACACTCCTAAACCTTCCTCAAAAATTTAGGATCCTTTATATGCTCTTCATTTTTAGGAGTCTCTCTCCTCTCTCTATTTCATTTTTTATTAATATACATCTCTTCCTTTCAACTTTTTCCCAATTTAAAATTACTTTTTTTTTTCTAAATTTAAAATTACTTTTTTAAAACATTGATGTACATTTAATGATGAAAAATAACTTAAAGGCATGGATAAAGATGTTGTTGGAGATGATTAGTAATTTTTGTATCTTAAATCATTAGGAGGTAATAAATTATATTATTTTTAGCAAATAATTGAAGAGCTTGTTGGAGTTGCTTTAATTATCAACTCAGCTATACAGTAGTATAGTACTAGTATACACAGCATACGGGTACCTAGGGCTGCCTAGGGCTGTACAAATAAACCGTTCAATCGCATCCAACCGCTCAACCGCTCCCAACCGAACCACATTTGTGGATAATCGCGAAACGTGGGTTGGTTGTGAATTTAAATTTTAAAAACCGCTCATTCGCGGTTTGGATGCGGTTTTAAATTTTTAAAAATCGCAAAATCGCAACCGCAACCGCAACTCGCAACATATATTTATAATAAAATATATTTCCAAAAATATAGTTGATATCATATAAATTAATAAGTATACACATTTATCAACTAATCTTAGATTAATGTTAAGACTTCATTCATCAAATTCACAATCATTATAAGATATATAACCAAACAAATGAAAAATATAATTAACATGTAATTTTTTTTATCATTTTCTTTTTTTCTCGCCTCCACATTTTTGTATGTTTTTAATATCCTTACTCCACACAGAGCATTTGTTTATATTTTATTTTTGAATGTAATTTATCACGTAACTTAAACTTCAATTTATTAATATTCCAAATTTATTTTTTTGCAAATTATTAATTATTTTAAAATAAGTGGTTGAACCGCAAACCGATCCGCAATAACCGTAAATTCGCAACCGCAAATGACGCGGTTAACCGTAACCGCAAATGCGGTTGCGGATGACAATTTTTTAAAACCGCTCTTCGCGGTTTGGTTCGACTTTTACCCCAAAACCGATCTGATCCGAACCGCGTACACCCCTACGTCTACCCAAATAATGGGATCTCGAGATACTTGAAATTTAGTGCATCTTCGTTCACTCATTCCCATGTACGAGTGCGCCACCAAATGCCATCTATCAGGGTGAGCAAATAAAATCGAAAAATCGAAACCGGACTGAAAAACCGAAAAACCAAACCAAAAAAAATCGAAACCAACAAAAAACGAAAAAACTGGGATCGAACCGATGAAATGGTTAGGTAACAGTTACGGTTTTACCCTTATAACTGAACCGAAAAACCGAACCGCTTATATTATTTTTTAAATATTTAATATTTAATATATATTTATATTTGCATTTTATAAATAAAAGAGTATATCACACTTATACTATGTTATATTAGAAATTGATAAAAGTTCTGGACATGGTAGTCCCTAGTGAACAGATCATCTTTGATTTAAAATACCAATTCTAAAAAAAGTAGAGGCACTTGCAGAGCAGTAGTACTAAAATCTTAAAATCACGTCCGTGGTTTATTAATTGAAAGTTTTATTTTAGTTGCTTAAAATTTGTAAAATCATGATATTGGAGCAGATGAGCCTATCGATGTGAATCCCTGAGATGAACAATGCTAATTGTTTATATAATACAGTAGCACTTATATAATTGCATGGTTAACTGGTTATACAATAATTAATAATTAATAGTATTTATTTTTGTTTTACAACTGCAAAGATAAAATGGTACCTATAAAATTTTCTTAGCATTACATTACATAATTAACTAAAAAAAGTTAAAAACCGAAAAAAACCCAAAACCGATAAATGGATAATCGAACCGAAAATAACCGTTTTAAGCGGTTCGGTTACGGTTAATAGCTAGAAACCGAACCGACCCGAGCCGAACAGAACAGTGCACACACTAAATCTTTTCATTGTGTCCAGCTGGATCCCAATCCGGTGATACTCTTGTCAGGTGTTAACATTTATAGAGACGATTTTCTATTTTATTTTTGTTGAAAGAAATGCATCTTTTATATATATATATATATATTATCATACACGAGAGGAATCGAATTTGTGACCTTCCGTGAGCTCAACCACTTTAGACAATGTATTTGAAGAGTTAAAGAGTGTCAAACATATCCTTAAATACTGTCAAAATTCGACCGTCTAATCGTGTTGAAATTAGTTACAGGACGTGTTAAGCAACGACTGGGAGTGAGCTTTGCAAATTTGAGAGACACCTACTATTATACATTCTCACAATCAAATTTGAGAGCGATACCATAACACATTCTACTCCAAGGCAAAAGAACTAATATTTGTGAAACTACGATGAATGGTCTTCATATACTGAACAACTATATCTATCAATGAAATGTAAAATTATAAATTTTGCTCTCAAGGTTATACACTATCATTTATAATAATTTAGTATTATATAAATTATAAGACTTAATTAACAAGTATAATCTCTTAACAATACAAACAAATCATATATTTATAATATTCTAATTTAATTCTAACAATCTCTTACCATCTCCCCCGTAATCTTCTAATATATATAATATATTATTATATACAAGGGCACAAAGAAAATAAATACGCATCAATTGCATACCTTAAAAACACCCCCACTGCCATTTGTATGTCCTCTATCGCACATCCCAAAAGTTTTGTTGAATCAAATTCAGAAAAATATAGGCTATAAATTGTGTTTTAGCTTGTCAACACCAAAACTCCGTCAATTTTCAGATTACTTAAATGAAAATCACACTATCCAAAATTACAATCAATTAGTATATATTAGCACAATATGATAACCCATTCGAACCGAGTTGAAAACTTATTCAAAGACATTTTTATTGAACTTACATTTCAATAAGTTGAAATTAAACCACTACATCATGGGGGAGGGGGAGCGGAGCCTCGTGAAAAGATGACAGGTAGGTAGCTAATTAAGATGAGGGAAAAGAGTCACAAGAAAATTGGCAAACCCCTCCTCCATCAAATTCACAGGCCCCTAACATCCTAAAGTACACACAAGGACGGATACATATCAACTTGACACATTAAAATTATTACTATTACTATTATCATTAAATCTCTGACTCCAATAATATCCCATTTTACTGACTTTTAATTTACTTGTGGCTCGGTGGCTGCTCCAATCCAAACGTTTAACAAGAAGACACTTCACCTGATTTACATTTGACTACGGTTCCATGTCAACTTTCAACAACGCCCATATATAATTTTTACTATACATTCCATTCCTCTTAATAATTTCTTATTTTGGAAAAAATAATAAAAATAATTCTCTCGTCAGAAAAAAAAAACACTAGATACCTTCAACTTTAATACATAGATTTACAACACTTTCCTATACCCTTGTGTTGCATGTTAAGCACACAAAGGAATCTTGGTCAATTTCACACTTGTAGATATAAGAGTTGCTCGAAAATGCCATTTCTCAGAGTCTTACTTAAAACTCCCGGTAAAATAAATAAAAATAAATAAATAAAAAAAGAAAAGTCTTACATAAAACATACATATGCATGGGGACAATTATTCAAAATTCAACCAAGTTGACTTGGTTATTTTTAATCATATACTTAATTAATTGGGAGAGACTTAATATTTTGTAAATATGGTTGGGGGACTTGGGTCTCTATCAATCACACGGCCCAGTGTATGCAAACATACATATTTTGTCTTATTTTTCTTCCAGAAGAACAAGACTGTAAGAAAGAAAATGTATGCATCAACAGATGAACTTAAAATATCTATATCTATAATAATGCAGATGGAGATGGTTGTCTATATTTCTTCGGGATGAATATTTAAAAATAATTCCGCGTTAAGAAATAATACTTACTCCCTCCATCCCTCCCAATTGTTACCGTTTTTGAGAGATTGTCCGACACGCATTTTAAGATGAATAAAAAGTATAGTTCAATAACTTTTTTTAAAAAAAATCTTTTTCTGAATAAAAGTTTAAACATTCTAATTTTATTCAGAAAAAGAAATTAAAAAAAAAATTATAGAACTATACTTTTTATTCATCTTAAAATGCGTGCCGGAAACTCCCTCAGAAACGATAACAATTGGCCGGGACTGAGGGAGTATTTTTTATGTGAATGAGAAATTAAGTCTAGAGTAAAATGTAACTAAATATCTACAAGAAAGAAGTATGCTCTGCCAAGGAACTGAACAGGGTGTAAATACTAATTACCCACTGACACCATATATCAATATAAATACATGTATACTTGACAGTAAGATAGGAAGAGTGTGACTAAACAATGAAGTATTGTGTTAGTTTTGTCTCGTGAAGCTTAAAGAAACATTGGTGAAGATGATTTTGGTCTACCTTCCCTAACCGCGTCAAATATCCTTCCAAAGTCTAATCAGTTGAACAAAAACAGGAAACCAATCATTCCAAAGGTCATTCAGCCTCTATTTTCATCTGTCACCTTTTCTTCCTGCTACCATATTTGGCAACTACGTCCACCATACATTCTTTCCCTTCATATATAAATAAGTGCATGTGTGTGACTTTTACATTTTCAAGTTTGGTTTACTTCCTCAACCTGATTCTACCTGTGCTTCATCATTCTTTCTATCAGGAGAAGGCAAAGATATGAAGTGTTTTCATTACTTCAAGGATAAAACTAGTAGAGGACAAAGATCAGAACCTATACTCAAAAATACAAGTAGTTTAATCCATTCAAGTGCTTCAGCTGCTGAGAGGGTCATAAAATCTTCCGGTTCAACCACTTCACCCCGTGGCATCCCGGAAATGTACGAAGAAAAGGCTATGAATTTGAGGGTCTTTACGTATTCGGAGTTAAAACAAGCAACTAATGATTTTAGTAGGTTACTTAAGATTGGAGAAGGTGGATTTGGAAGCGTTTATAAAGGTACAATCAAACCTGTTGCAGGGAAGGGTGAAGGGATTGCGGTTGCAATTAAACAGCTCAACAGGGATGGATTTCAGGTATCTCTGCCTACTTGATGAATGATCCTGAATATTGTTTGTTTCTTTTGTTATTTGGTTATGATCAATTAAAAAAATTTAAATGCTTATGAACACATGCTTCCTCAGTGACTTGAACCATGTTACAACTAAAAAGAGAGGGATATTTGTTGGGTTAAGCTTTGCAAATTAATTTTATTTGATTTTGCATTAGGAACATTTGTAGCTCAAGATCTCATGAATCATCTTTTGTTAAAATTTAAAAGAAGTATGAGCTTAAACTCTTAATAGCTATCACAGTTACTACGACTGCATCAATGATTTTCAGGCCATAGGTAGGCACAATATAAGCAGTTAACTTGCTTTAGATCTGAAAATTTTAGTAGTTATGAAATCATAGGAGACCTAGAACTCGACACTACTTGATAATAATGTGTCAACCTAAATATTAGTAGATTAGGACATACCAGCTGACTAATGTAGTAGTAGCAACTCTTTCCATCAGAAGCAAAGACGTTTGGTTTTATTAAATTGAGAGATTAGTTAATCTACGCAGGATGCACAATGGTTCTGACTATTTGCCTACTAATTTTCCTCTCAAGTACTTGCTGTATTCTGAATAAACTCTACAGGGTCATAAACAATGGGTTGCAGAAGTACAATTTCTCGGTGTTGTGGAACACTCAAATCTTGTCAAACTTATTGGATATTGTGCTGTAGATGGGGAAAGAGGGATCCAGCGACTACTTGTTTACGAATTTATGCCTAATAAAAGCCTGGAAGATCATCTATTCAGTAAGGCATGTGCCACACTGTCCTGGCCAAAGAGATTACAGATAGTGTTAGGAGCAGCTCAAGGATTAGCTTATTTGCATGAAGAATTGGAAGTACAGGTTTGTCTTTACACTGAACAAGGTTTGAGGTTTTTTATTCTAATGTAATTACTGATTAAGAAAAGTGTAGGAGGGTTTAGTAACCTATTGTCTATTGTCACAACTGTTCAGGTGATATTTCGAGATTTTAAGGCATCAAATGTGCTATTAGACGAGAATTTCAAGCCGAAGCTTTCAGATTTTGGGTTGGCCAGGGAAGGGCCAACTGGTGAGCATACCCATGTCTCAACAGAGGTAAATATCCTGATGCCTTACGTTATACAGTTCACTTGGTGCCTCATGATTCAAAGGGACTGAATAACTTAGTTTATAGGATGGCTACTTCTTGGTGCCTTATGTTAACTTGTTCTATTTAAATAGGTTATGGGAACATTTGGTTATGCTGCTCCAGATTACATTGAAACAGGACATCTTACCAGTAAGAGCGACGTCTGGAGTTTCGGCGTGGTGTTGTATGAAATGTTAACCGGAAGGCGGTCATTAGAGAGAAACAGACCTAAATCAGAACAACAGCTTCTAGAATGGATCAAACATTATCCAGCTGACAGCAAGAAATTTGGTATGATAATGGACCCAAGACTTGAAAGTAAGTACTCCCTCACTGCAGCTCAAAAAATTGCCAAGTTAGCTGATAGTTGCTTAGTGAAGAGTGCAAAGAATCGTCCAATGATGAGTCAGGTGGTTGAAAGTTTAAAACAAATTATTCAAGTTTCAGGCGAAGGAAGCCCCTCTAACAAAAAAATTGATTTCACCGACTATGAAGAAATAGAACTAAACAACAAACAAGGAAGTCAAGGAGTATCAGATTCAGCGAAAAGGCGAATTGCACACTTGGCCAAGTTAAGTGAACATGTTGGTGGAATCAGTAAAAGAGGGTTTATGCTCATGCAGAGAGCAAAAGTAACCTAGAAAGCTGTTTCGTCAAGGGG
Organism: Apium graveolens; assembly: GCF_009905375.1. Taxonomy (NCBI): domain Eukaryota; kingdom Viridiplantae; phylum Streptophyta; class Magnoliopsida; order Apiales; family Apiaceae; genus Apium; species Apium graveolens. The sequence continues at coordinate 51,831,333 of NC_133647.1, read as the reverse complement.
CCAGATTTGTCCATCTGTAGTAAATGTTGCATTTTCAACCACAAATTAAAAGGCATTATCTATAGAATAGGTGAAACATCCTATAGAGGTGGAAGTTACACTTGAGTAGTTCTGTACCATGAGAAAGCAAAACTGGACAAATAAAACTGCGGTCTTCTTATTCATATGTACATGTAACATCAAGAAAGCTGGGTGACCTTCATTCTACTCAATATCTTACGAATAACCATATCCTAGAACTGTATAAGTAACGAGATTACAATCATCGAGGTTTTTATCGTATAACTGCCTTATATATAGAAATTAACCCTTCAGATCTGTATAAAGTTGTCAAACAAAACCAGCAGCAGTATAAGAATAACGTGGGAGCATATCAGTCCAATTAAAAACATGCCTATTATCAACAAGGGAAAGAAGTAAACCGGTGAAAACGTAAATATAAGATGTGGAAGATTGTTAAAATATTGGTAATTCATATCCAGCATAAATCAACCAAACTCAAAATAATTGCAAAAATTTATGACCAGAAAGTACAAACACTGAACACTAAAAAATGGACCTTGTAAATGTAAATAAAAATGAAGTACCAGAAATCTCAACTGCATCACAAGAAACTATCTTCTTTTCCAGTAAGTGCAGTTTTAAATGCTTGCTTCTTCCATTCTTATTGTATACATCAAAGCAGCCATCAATTAAAGGCTCAAACTGTTTCCTGTACAAGTCACGGTCAGTTGGTATACATAATCCACCAATATCAGATGATTTAGCATTCTTTTTCACTGTACTATGTTTTAAGGCTGTCAGTTGTGAGGCTTGTTGCTAGCAAGAATGTTGACTTCATGGCTATCCATGTAGCCTTTGTGTTCCATTTAACTTATTTATTTAAATTTCAGTTTACTTTTTATCAAATATCATTTATTTATAAAAATTTAACATGGTATCCGAGCTGTGTTCGATTGAGTAACTGAGCGCCAGAAAATAGTTGCATATGAATGAAGAAATGAAAGAAAGCGAATGGTATGGGTGCTAGAGATTCACGAAAAATGTGTCTGAAGGTGTCAAATAATACCTTTTTAAGTTATTGGTGATTATGTGCACGATGAAAAAAGTGGACTAGTGGAGAGAATTGATTCAATGGTGATGGGAAGTATATCACTGGTCAACAAGGAAAGAAGTGCTCCTTCAAGAAATTAGGAAGACAAGTGCTCCTTGAAAAAATTGTGAAGAGAAGTGCTCTACAACAATAGTGGTGGTGATTAGAAGTACATCAATGGGTTAAATTTTAAAATTTTGAATTAAGAGGGAGTGTTGAAACTAATAATTCAAAATTGATTGAATTTATTTTGATGAGGTTGTTAGAAATAGTTTTTGAATAATTATTAGATAAAGTTGTGTTTGAAATTTTAGATCAGAGGATAGGGTTAACTATATGCGTAGACTATATAAAAAGGCTTAAGTAGTATTTTATGTGTATGGAATCAGATAATAAGATAGTTTTGTTGTGGTTTACTTATTTATTTTATTTTTAGTTTACTTTTTACCAAATATCATTTATTTATAAAAATTTCACAAAAACAAACCTCTTTAGAAGTAATAGAGGAAAAGCCAGTATGGGGGAGCCTTGTGCAATGGGTATGATGACGAATTTCTTGTACTAATTCGGCGATGATGAGTTTCTTGTCCTAATTCAGTATTTGATCCGTGATTCAGAGCTTTATACAAACAGGCAGCTTATCTCTAAAGTTAATTCAAATCATTATACCACAGTAGAAACAGATATAGGATCCGCACTGGCATTTATTTATGTTTTCTCATATCATAATTCTGGGTGTTTCTGTTGGCAGAAAGTGTCTTTGATAAGGTGTAGAGTTCTGCAAAAAAACCTTCATTTGCATACTGATTGGTTTTGTTTACTGTAGACTGCTATTCCTCAAATTCCTCTCCTGCTATTGGCTTCTTGAAATTTCTGGAAGTCAACGCCATAGCTTCTTTCTACTTCTTCTGAAATACTTTGTAACAGTTAAGTACTTCCTAAGAGATAACTGATAGAACTCTGCTTTACTGGTGGGAAAAAAAATTCCTTAAGGAATTAGATGATTTTGCTTGTTAGGAGGAAAGTCAATGCTAATGGATCAGGTACCATATGTTTTTGTGAAACAGGATGGCACTTGGACTGGTTTAGAGTGACTTCTGACAGACAGGTGAACTTTAGTTCTCTAAAAAGAACAGAATAATTCATTGTCATTAGATGTTTCCATCGCGGAATTTTGATACACACACACACACAAATGTTACATAAGTGTGCGAGAGCTCAGTGAGTCTTTTGATCGATTGAATAAGATATCGAAAGGCTAGAATCTGCAAGTTCATTTGACCCTTTGTGATTTTAAGGTGTACAAGAAGATGTCTTGGGTCTGTCCGCCCATTTTAAGTGCAGATAGAAGTTTCCTTTCCGCATATCTTACATCCAGATAGGAATTGTTTTTCCCCCACCTAATAGGTGCCGAAGATTTAATAAAAGTAAAGCTCTTCAGCAACTACTCGATCAAACATCATGGTTTATATTTTAGTTGATATTAAACAAACCCATTAGTTCCTTGCTCCTTGAATAAACAGAAATAACATTTTTGGGGTCTCATTTATTCTCTTTTTACATCTTGTAATTTCTAAAAAAATCCGGGAATAGGCCTTTAATCCTCTCATTTCTTTCTTAGTCCTTTTTCAGGAAATCCCATACTTCAAAAGTTTATTTCATTGTCATGATTCTCATAAACATTTCAAAAAAGACAGCAGCAAATAATATACCTCTTGCCAGACATTTTCCTGACTTCTTGAGTTCTCGAAGAGTTCTTCATCTGTGGATTTGCAGGTAGTGGAGATACTTCCATTAAAGCTTCCTAAATGGCACTCACCTCCATCCTTGCTGCTTAGACATAATAACCTTAACCATGGAAGACTGGTGGTACCAGTGTGGTAGACTGAGTTTCAGAAGCCGCTGAAGAAGAAAACAAAGATATTGGTATTTAATTAAAAAAACACCCAATCACATGTCTCTCAGAACAAGAGCTGTAAATGCCACTGTGGTTGGAATTTCTATGGAAAATGAGAGGCTTAATAATGATCAATGTTACATAAAAAAAAATTACTCTTCAAGCTTTTATATTAGCTAATTATGAGTTTAAAACATCAAATAACAATGACTAGATAAATTAAGTAGGCACTAATATGGAACAAATATCCATGATCAAATTCCTAAAATTCAGTGACTACTAGTGACCATGTTACATGAAACGACAAACGACTAAGAAATTGAAAATAAAAATATCCTAAATTCCAGCATATTATTTACTTTTCTGCTCGCTAATAATATATTAAACAAAGGAACAAACCCATTTCACCATAAAATAGTTGTAGCAATTAAAATACAACTTCAATGGGATTCTGTTTAGAACCCATTTTACTGGCCTAGTGTTGTACACCGGACTTCTAGCATAGTATTCTCATTATCACCTCCTTGCAGATATCATGTCAGATATTTCATTTATATCAGCTGGTGTTTTACAAACCGTGGGGGACAGGAGTAACCTTTATGCAGAAAACAAAAAGCATACATCTTTAAGATAAAAAGAGATGCAAGCTATGCATTTATAGTTCATACAGTAAAATGGTTATCACATCTAACACATTAGTTCCTTTATCCATCTATTCACAGCTTTATCAACACACCTAATTACATTGTCAATGTGTCTTACAAGTCAGTAAGGATATGTAAACAATAAAACCCTTCGATTCCCTTTTTATAAAAGATCAAGAACCAGCTCAAAAACAGAAATTAGTGATACCTTCTGGAAGTTGCAATATGTTGGTTGGCATATGAGATTGTGAGCAAGATGCAATCACGCTACAAGTCTGACAATATATATTCATCATTAGGAAGATAACATAATACCCATTTAAAATTATATTTTGACGGTTAGTCCTATCCCGTAGGATAATAACCTCTTCAGATTTGGAAACGGAGATTACCTACTACATCAGACTTTCAGTCTTATTGATGGCTGGACATGATTCAGCTCGAAGGTTTGCTTGTATCTTAGACCAAACTCAGCCACCATCTTATGAAATTTATGATACCAAATAATTATCATTTTTAAAAAGAACGCATGCAAATCAACCCTGAAAATGAGAACAGCTTCCACAGCTTAGTTCACACACGCGTTCCACAATTTTGTTTAAAATTCAAAATCATTGAAGCATCACATATCCAAAATATTCAGTACAGTATGTTAAATCATAGATTTATCAACCCCATGCCAAATCACATGGATAGCTGGATAGTACTCGTGACTCAACCAACAATAAAATTCTGTAACAATATAAGGGAATCGGTTATAAGATACAGCAGTTAACCAACTGAAACACAAAAGATTTCAGCACCTGGACTACTTCGCTTATGCAGAATTTAGCATTTGCCAGCACTACACAGTATCCTCCATCATTCACATCTGCAGCAGAAGAAAACTTCTGAGGGAAATATCAACCACCATCTTTCCTTGCCAGCAACTTTTTGTTTTGAGTCCTCGTCTGAATCATAATATTAATTTTCTTTTGGTTTATGTCCCCGAGTTCCTGCAAGAAAATAAAAGTATACAGATGTAACTAGAACATGACATTTTTCCCAAGTACCTAGAACACACTGCATGCAATCATTAAGTGCAAACTGCCTTCTTATACATCCTAAATGAATTAAAGGACCGCCAGAATATTAAATTCACACAAAAAATAAATACTTGGTAAGTGAGAGGAAAACAAACACCTGACTGAAGCATGCCAGATTTCACCAAGGACAGACTTGATGTATCATTTTATCTGGAATTCAGATTATTACGGTCTTCAGGCTGGAAACAGACCAAACCCTAATTGTAATGGGATCAATATTTTGTCCGCTCTTTGAACAACTTCAGGTCTCAAGTACTGGTCAATTAACCAACAAGAACTGTCGCTCTACAATATTAAATCAAGCTTTCAGCTTGTCACTTTAAGTATTTTAAGGATCCAGCAGATTGGTAGTCGATCAGTTTTAAAGAATAGTCAGTTAATTCATTACAAGGCCTGCTTCTACAGAAATAATCATAATTAATGTACATAAGAGTGTCTAACAAGAGACAATTATCTGGTGTCACTTCTATAAACTCAGCATCTTCTTGCGAATCACAATCTGCTCTCTCCAGTATTTTATATGTTATATCATCAAATTCAATGCAAACCTGCATCAGTTTCTCCCCCCACATCAATGCCTTTACTGGTTGCCCTTGCTTACGAAATTGAGATAGTAACAGGTTTGTGGTAACAATGTTCGGTACAAAGGCCATTTTGAGCAATTTGGCAATCAAGATCATGGCACGATCTAGAATATCATTACAAACACCTTTAATAATAGTGTTGTAGGTCACTGTATTCGGCACTACTCCACAGGTAACAAGTTCATCTAACAACATCACAGCTTGATTCATTCGTCTACTAATACAAAAACCATGGATTCGTATATTATAGGTGAAAATATCAGGGTCCCACCTGCTAGTATACAATTTATCTAAAAGATTGTCGGCATTGACACTGTCAAAAGCCTTGCAATATCCACTGAGCAACGTGTTATAAGTAACAATATCTGGTTCTAACCCCCACCGGTACATATCCATGTAAGTGTCGATAGCAGACTTCATTCTTCCTTGCTTGCAAAACCCATTAATTATAATATTGATAGAAAATATATCAGGGAGAAGACCTCTTTGCCTCATCTGTCTTATCAATTTCAGTGCCTCGTTTAGTTTACAACATTTACAGAACCCATCGATCAAAGAGTTATAAGTAAAGTTATTAGGTATCAGCCCTCTCCTAGACATTTGAAGAAACACATCATATGCTTCATCAACGAAACCAGCTTTTGATAGTCCATCGATATAGGCAGAAAAAGCAACAGCATCAGGTGCCACCTCTATCCTAACCATCTCCTCCCAGAAACTTTGAGCGCTCGCCATGTCCCCTCTTTTAAAATACCCATCTAAAAGAAGAGTGAATGCCACTTTATTGACAGGGAGGTCATTCTGCATCATCTTATCCATTATTTTTTCAGCTTCTTTTAGCCTACCCATTCTTGAAAAACCAATGAGTAGAGAGTTACATGTTGAAGATGAAGGAGGAATGCCAAATTTTAACATTATACCATAGACCTCAAAAGCTTTGTCTTCCAAACCTGCTTTTCCATAAGCACTGATAATTGAGTTAAAAGCTATCACACTAAGAGGCAAACCCTTCTCAAGCATATTCTTTAAGAAATCAGTGGCATCATGTAATCTTCCAGCCCAACATAATCCTGCAACCAACACATCAGTAAACGAATGATCTGGAACCACTCCTGATTCCGAAAACTCCCTAAACAAACGGTCTGCATCCTCTTTTTTCCCGTACTTGTAGTAACCTCCAATCAAAGTATTAAAAGTCACACCATCAGGAGCTACACCCTTGTTTCTCATATCCAGATAAAGCACATTTGCCTGACGAATTTCTCGAGCCTTGACATAACCATCCATTAAAGCATTGTATGTAGTAGTATTTGGAACAAGACCAAACTCAAGCATTCCATCAAAAAGGTTTCTTGCATCTACTATATTTCCCTCCTTGCACAAGGCATTAATTAACGTGCTAAATGTAACCATGCTCGGGGGACATTGCCTTTTAACCATCAAATCCACCCAATTCCACGCCTCCGGAATTCTACACCTACTGCAATACGCATTAATCACAATATTATAAGTAATAGCATCAGGTTCACATCCAAACTTTATCATAACATGTAACAAACTCTCTCCCGTACTCAAAAACCCTTTTCTACAAAATCCAAGTATCATCGTATTAAATACATAATTAGAAGGCCGAGGACCTTTCCTAATCATATCCTTAAGTAACTTCCACACACAAAAATATCTACCTACTCTAAACAACAACCTAAACAAACCAGAAATAGCAGACAAACTCGGCACCAATCCAATCTCCCTCATCTTCCCTACAATATCCACTGCTTGATCCGCCATCCCCACATTAGAAAAAGCACGCATAAGCGAATCAAGAACCGAAAAATCCGACTCATATTCCCAATGCCCTCTCCACATGCACTCAACCAATTGCCCGCACCTACTTCCTCCAATTTTCAAAATAATCCACGTAATCATATCTTGCACCAAATACCTTTTCCCCTCACTCGCTAAAACATGACACGCTAAACAACAAGAAAACACACTCCCCTCCGAATCATCACAAAACGAGAGCTTAAAAAACGAAAATGCAGTCTCTCGATCACCCGACAACCTCAATATCTTGACGAGTAAATACGGACAAAATTTCATCGAAAACAAGCTCAGAAACTCACATTCCTCTGTTTTAATGATTCTCCCTAACCCTAACAGGATTTTTCGCCTTTCGTTAGAATTAATCACAGTGTTGGGCAAGTTATTAAGTGGCGCAAATTGCGAAAGCACATCAAATGTTTGATTAATTGACGATGACTGAGTTGATATATATCTAATTGATGTGTAAGTATAATGTGTGTATTGAAAGAGAGGAAGTGTAATTAAATGAAGAACCTGATTGATAGTGTGCGCACGGCGCACGATAGCAGACATATAGAGTGGCGGAGAATGTTCCGGCGGCACTTGGCGTTCGGTGAAGCGAGTGGTGGGTTTTGTTACGGAGGGAAACACTAAATTGAAATGACCCGAACATCTTTGGTTTATTCGATGGGGGCTACGGGCATGGTTGGGGTTTCTAAAGCGTTACGCTAAATGCAGTAAAATTTTACTTCAATAAGAAATTAGTACCCCATCCTCATATCTATTAAATATTTTTCAAATTTATTAAATGATGTTTTGACTATTGTTGCTGTTAATTATTTCTAATATTAATCCTAGAAATTATGTGTTATCAAGCGGTTATATTATCGACTTAATTTTGAATTTACTTTAATACTAATATTTTCTTATAATAATAAAATAGTTTTGAATTTAAGGCTATTAAGTTTGAAATCAATACTTTACATTTCTTTATAAAACAAATATGTTTTATCAAAATTATATATTTTAAGTTGATAATTTATAATTTAATTTAAATTTAAGATGTTAATTACAAAAGTAAGGTTAAAATAATAAAGTGATTGGATAAAAATGAAACAAATTTATTTTAATAAAATGTACAATGACAACATAGAAATAACAAAAATTTAGTGTGACACCAAATTTGAGGTAAATTTTGACGGTATAATTTTTAAAGTTGGGTTGGAGAAAGGTCTTAGACCAAAATAGTGTAAAATTACATATTTAGAGTTGGGTTGGGGATTTGATTATGTGATTTTTATCGCTCATAGTAGACAACCAAGTAAATAAAATACACAATCAATAAATAAAAATCATTGCCTAGACTCATTTGCACAAAAATTTAATAAAATAATTTGAACAAAAATTTAATAGGGGAAAGAGAAATTTGTAAATACTTTAAATTATCGTAGTGAACTATGATATAGATAAAAGAATTTAACTTTTTTAAAAAAATTAAAATTCTATTTATAAATAAATTCAAAGTTAAAACTTAATCTATTTATAGATATAGAATATAAATTTAAAATGAAATTTCTACCCCTCTGTTTTATTTTAAACATTTAATTTTTATGGACAAACCTCGAAGTGTTTTGACCATTTAACAAAAATAATTTTTTTATTTTTTATTTTTCTGAATAAAAGTATATAATTTATACTAAAATGTACATAAAATTTTATTTTTTTAAAATAATTAATTTCACTATTCGTTCAAAATATTTAGAATGGGCTAGAAAAGTCAAATGATAAATTTTATATGAAGTTTAAAATTTTTAAAAAAGAAAGGGACTAACAAATTATTTTCGTTTAGATTGAAGTTCATAAAAATAAAATTATTCAATATAGAAAGTGAATGACAGTGAGTAACATCTATATTAAATATTCTTAATTGCACAGAAAACAGAGCAACGTTGGTGGTTTCACACCAAACTAGATGAGGTTAAATTTGTAATCTCCCATTACTGCACAGAGCAAACTTTTACTGCATTTAGCAGTCATGTTTCTAAATAATGTAACTCATGACTTAAAGTTTAAAAATGTCATATAAGTATATAAGTGATATGATCGTAACTCATAAATTAGTAATGTGTTTGAATAATTTTATGTAAAAATTATTTATATGATAACAATGTATTTGGTAAATAGGAACTTATAAGTTGAAAAAATTAAAAATTTGCTTATTAGAATTATTTAATACATGAACTTTATTTGAAAAGATTAATTTTAAGCAAAAATATTTGAAAAAACTAAAAGTTATAAAATATATTTCGTCTTTTCTACAAAACACGAACACCCTATTTTAATAAATGTAAAAAGAAAATTGTAAACAAATCTAAATAGAACAAATATATTAAAAATAAAATAAATTAACATAATCTACTTGATAAACAAAGTTGAACTTCAAAATAACTAAACTGAGAATGAAAATGACCAGAATGTACCGGTCTCCTCACTTTCAACATATGATCATATATTGATGAAATGAAAGCTCAGTATGCATGTTGCCAAACAGTCAACCATAAACCAAATTGGGCTTTCATCCCGTACATGGTGGATATGTGAATCCCCAAACAGGCATTATGTCTAATTTTGGGCCTATTGTTATGTCAGGGAAACTGTCACGTCAAAACGTAATAGTGGAATATTGTTAAATATAATCGGAGGGAAAATCTTTTATAGCTACGATAAGAAAATAATTTTTTTAAATAATTCTTTTTTAAAAATAAATGTACTTGTTGTCGTTAAATCAAATTAATGAGTAATACATCAGAAATAATATCCGGAGCTATAAGTCTGACATGGAATTAGTAGCTCTCGCTAATGTATGGGTTACAGCATTCGCAAACCTATGGACATATTTAACTAGCACATCATCAAAGTGCTTAAACAACTCGACACAATCTAGGACAATTGTGTGAAAAAACGATCTACCTTTCATCCCATTACAAGCATCAGCTAGCATTTTGGCATCTGTCTCGAATATACACCTTTTAAACCCTGACTCTTTAGCCCATGACAAACCCTTTTTAAATCCTCATGCTTCTGCCTCCCTTGGTTGCAACTTTGCTGAGATCCTATGGGCCCTGGCATAAAAAAACTCTGCATCTTCATTCCTGATCACACAGTTTACCCCTACCCTGTCCATTGCTGCAAACGTTGATGCATCGATGTTGGCTTTCAGCCATCCACGTGGAGGTGATGACCACTTTCTTGCACTCTGGCTTACTACATATCTGTGACTTAACTTCTTCGTTTGACTTTTCTTCCAATCATTTAGTAAATTCATCGTTGTTGCATGAACACCAAAGGCTGATCCCGTTACTTTATCCTACACCCAGCCATTTCTTCTATATCATAAGTTCTAGCATATTATAACTATCCATGACATCTTCTCTGTGGTACATGTACTAAATAAAGAAGAGATCACCTCTTTCGCAGACACTCGATACTTTTGAATACTCTCCTCTTAAATAACCATTCTCAACCAAACATCTCTAGAAAATGAACATCCAAACAGCACGTGTTCTTATTTTCATCTGATAGCATACACCAAGAACATTTGGTATCAATTTGAACACGTTTCCCCGCTAATGCAACAGCTGTAGGTACTACATCTCGACAAATTCTCCAAATAAAATTTCTCACCTTCCTAGGGAGATCTAGTGTCCATAATTTCTTCCAAAATTGTGCCTGGGGGCCAACTTGTTCACCAACTAATTTTCTGTAACAACTTTTCATAGTAAAAAGTCCAGTTGTTCAGGGAACCAGAACCACGAATCATGCTGAACATTTACTGATAATGGAATACGATTTATCAGACCTGTGTCTCTATCATTGAAGATATCCTCCAAAATTTCCTCGTCCTATCCATTTTCATTGACCTGCATTAATCCTGCAACCTTCACCTTCTCCTCTCGGGACATACTAGTCGTGATGTACCCATTCTCAACACAGGGTAACCAAGACTCTTTCCATACATCTATATCTTCACCATCCCCAATTCTTCTTCGAATTCCTTGCTTTAAGATTTCCTGCGATTTGAGGATACTACGCCACATAAAACTCGGGTTCGAGCCTATTTTAGCTTCTAAAACTTATATGTGAATAGTATTTTGCTTTCATCAGCTGCGTAACCATGGGATTATCAACATTCAACAATCTTCATCCCTGCTTCACTAATATTGCGATGTTGAACTTCCTCAAATCTCTAAAGCACAAGCCTCCAATATGTTTATCTTCACGTAATCTCTCCCATGATAGCCACCTAATTCTTCTGCTTCTACCACCATTCCCCCACCACATAGCATTCATCTGCCTTTGTATCGTATTACATACCTCAGATGGGATTAGAAATAAGTTCATCCAGAAATTAGGTATTGTCTATGCAGTCGTTTTAAGTAAGATCACTTTTTCTCCCTTAGACAACGACTTTTGGCTCCACTCTTGTAATTTTTGATTTACCTTCTCTGTCAAGAAGTTGAACCCATTTGTTTTATTCTTCCCGATGTGCATTGGCAAACCTAAGTACTTCCCTGACAATATTGTCTCCCGTACTTGCAAAATGTCGCATATTTCTTGCATACAATCAGTGGTGGTATTAGGACTAAAAGTCACTGTTGACTTCCTCAGATTAATAGTCTGACCTGAAAGCTTCTCATAACGCTCCAATATACTTTTCATACTGCTGACTTCTTGATTTGTAGCTTTGAAAAACACATAACAGCCATATGCAAAAAACAGATGCGATATGAGTGTGCCCGTCTAGCTATGGATATTCCATAAACTAAGCCAACTTCCTAATTTCTCTAAATTATTGAGCTAATACCCTCCGCATACAGGATTATAAGTAAGGTGAAATCGGGTCCCCTAATTTTTTTTAAATAATTTAGTCGTGTCAAATGCGATGATAAAGTAACTCAACATGAAATAATAAAAAAATGGTGTAGTATAATATTGTATTATTCTATTTATATAATTATGTTTATAAATTATGTCTTTTGCCGATTAACGAAAATGAGCAACTAAAATGCAGGTATTACATGGTTTTCCTACTACAGCAAATAGTGTAGGATGTAGAGAAATGAGTCGTGTCAAATGCGGTGATAAAGTAACTGAACATAAAATAATTAAAAAAAATGATCAAGCAGTATATTAAATATGCTATAGTGTTGAGTTATTTTTTTATATAATTATGTAAATAAATTATGTCTTTTTCGGTTAATGAAGATGAGTAACTAAAACGCTGGCACTACATGATTTTCTTACTATAGTAAATAGAGTAGAAAGTAGAGAAATGAGTCTATGTATTAAATATGTGTTCATGAAAGATGAAAATAAGCAGTCTACGAAGGGTTTTAAAAATAACTTAACCTACAGAATTTTTTTGTCCCAATACATTCTGCCTCAATTCCAGTGAAACATAGGCTTGCCTGTGAAATGGTGAAATACTGGCAGCATGTGAATTTGTGAGGTTTATTGATTTTCGTTTCTGCAGTTTTATTCTTTTTATAGGATTTAAGTGATGTGTTATACTTAATTAGAGTTATGTTGTGAGTTCGGCGAATTGTTTGAGTTGAGAAGCCTATTGCGGAGGCAAAGGAGTGTGGCGCTTAGGTTAGGTGATATGGGTTATAAGATGGAGTTTGCATGTTTGTGGTTTTAGTCTTCAAGTCTTTATGCTTCATTTGGTCGGGAGGAACATAATTAGAAAGAATTACATAATTAAATTTTAATATTTTTCATTTACTTCATTTCATTTGTGAAAAATTGATATTTGTAACCGAATCCTACCAATGTAGGTCTGAATTTTACTTCACAAAAATAAATGTAGATAATACATACTTTCTAGATTTTCAGTTTTTTTCACTCTTCTCCCTTACATGCTTCTCCCTCCTTTACTTGTTGCCCAAAAGTATGAATTTCTTTACTTATTAAATAAATAGAGCATTAGTACTTTGTTTGAATTTATGTAAAAGTCAAAAACTAAAAGATTGACAGGCGCACACATAATGTGTTTTGTGTATCTTGAAAGACGTAGCATTGAAACTCAAGAATCAAGTGCATATAATATAACTGAGGTAGTTGGGTATAACCTATACAGGTATTTACCATATAACAGTCTAATTATGTTTTTTTATTATCAAGTGCAAAAAATTTAAAATATGTCTAGTGAGTAAAAGAAAGAGATGCATTTAATAATTGATAAGAGAATAAATGAACGAATACATCCTTGTTGACTCTTAAATATCAAGTATCTATTTTAGATTGAAAAATACAATTCGAACACGTCATAAAGAACACTGAGCCTCAAGCACATTATTTCCCCAACTAAGATATGTTAATTGTTGGATAATTTACAACATCCCCTCAAGTTGGTGCATGAATGTTGCGCACCACAACCTACACAATTGCTGATACACCGAGAGGACCTAATAAATGACATGTCTTACTTTGCGCTCCATCTTCTCTTTCTTATAATGTCTATAAGCTTCCGCATATTTCAACCTGATCATGTAAGGGATTTCGTTGAATGCTGATAGCTAATTTTCTATAACAAAGACGCTTCACGGGAGTCTGCTAAAAGGATTTAAGTTCCTGAAGAATGTTAAACCAAGTAAAATTATAGTTTCTACACTAGAACATCTAGGGACTGCTTGTTTGTTACTTCTTTTTGATACCAAGTTTAAAATAACAATCACGCAGTATCGCGTTTGATCTACTACGTTAACATTGGAATCTAGGACACTACATCCAACTTAACCTTTCAACCTGTAAGGGCAAGTGAGTAGATAAAATAGTAGTCTCTTTTGGTGCTGATGTCAAGTACCTAAGATTTCTCATAGCTGTTTCCATAGGAGAAGGAATGGTGATACTGGACAGTAGTATCCATATAGTGCTTTGAGGTGAAATTTTGCAGCTGTTGGAGTGATAACTGGATGCTAACCAAAAAACTCTATCATAATTAGTAAAATGAAGACCCTTCATGTTCAATAATTTCAGTGATTCATATTTACTTCTTATTTAAGTGGTTTCTATCTGAGCCGACTCCTGCAATTCTGTTCTACTATTAATTCTATCATCAAAGGCATGTCAGTTATTACTGTTATTTAACATCTATTCTGTTTGTAGCATTATCTGATGGCATCATAACCTCTTTTCTTTTAACCACATTACTTCAACATTTGATTGTATTATCGCCTCGATTTCAATCCCATTGTTTGTACTTCCATTTTATTTTCTATAGAAAATGTTACCAGGAAAATATTCTTCATGCTGCTTCTTTCTTCCTACTTTGCAGGCCCAAGATAATATCACTAATCTTCCACTAACAAACAGTTGGGGAGAAAAGCATAAACTCTTTGTTAAGTGGAAATACATTGAAGCAAGGGTAATCTTCAGAAACAATTGTTGTGAAGTTTCCCCTGCATATGTTCAAATTACCATAACATAAATCAATGTTATCACTCAGGCTTTTGGTTGTTTCATAAAAGCTCATTAGAACTGTTTTCATATATTACCGTTCAAAGAGAAGAGAGTTGTAAAAGATAACCATATCACGATTTCAGCTTAATCCGTTGCAGAGCCTTGATGTCTCGGGCTGTGGTTTTTTTCTATCAGCCATATGACAAAACCATTATAAGTGGTGATAGCCAATATAAGCCGCCACATAGCTTTTAAATATGTTTTTAAGTTTTTTTTAGTAGCAATCACCACATTACCAGTCGTGAGATAAAAATGTAACTGATTTCAAATAGTGTAAGCTAAAGACTTGATGGAAACAACTAAGGTACTATCAAGGCTCAAAAAGCTTGATTTGCTAAATAACTCTCATCCCCCATTTATACAGAGACAACCCCTAGGCCTAAACTACAAGTGACTGCCATTGAGTTGATGCATCTTCTATCTTTAATAGCAGATTCGACGGATATTCTTTAGAAATTTCAAAAGGCTCTGCACTAAGTTCAAAGCAACATAACGTGAGACTTTAAAGAATGGGATTTCTTTATAAAATTATAATCATGTCTGTTATGTCATAATGGCATTAATTTTTTAAATAGGAAAAATTAAGAAAAACAAACAGATGTAGAAGGCTCAGTGAATAGACAGTTCATTCCTTCAGCAAAAATAATGTTAACACTTAACAGCAGCATGGCAGGAAGATTAGGCAGGGTACATTAGCAACAGCCTCACTTCTAACAAATAGTAGGTCTTTGTAATACCTGCAAAAAATTAATGAATTCTATTTTACCATGACAATGATAAATTATGGTAAGCTAACTGCATTCGAATTAGGTTTAGAAAAAGAGAATTACTGTGGAAACTTGTGTTTTATTTCTCACCAGAACAGAAACCTATCTTTAGAAAATCAGCTTTGATTAGGGCCTCTCGGGCATTCATAAGGAATTCAGAGTATAGAACTCAATGAATCAGGAAATGCTACCTCTTTTTTATGGTCTAGACACTAGTAAATGTGCTTCTATCACCTCAAACTAACAAAATTGACTTACTTGAGGTCTTGAGCTTTTATTTTTATTTCCTCAGGATTCAAAGAAAGCTTCGAAGCCTCAGATTTGCTGTTGATAGGTACCTAGAAAAATAAATATCGTTAATACATAGAATCCTATGAGGATAAATCAATTAAGTTTGAAATCTGACATGAGCATGCAAACGTTATATCAAAAAAGTAAACACTAAATAAAAATATGTCTTCCCACTCAAGAATAACATGTATTTCCTAAAATAGGCCTGAGTTGGGATGGTGCAAAATATCTATAGCCGTAGCCATGCAATAAGTAAGCCTGAGTTGGGACAGTGCAAAATATAGTAGCAACATATTAACGAATGCAAATGCATTAGCTTAGCAAAACTAAAAAATGGAGAAGATCATGCAAATACATTCATTCACCAAGCATTAAAGAGATGGAGACTTCGGGATAGATCATAACCTAGACATGAAGAAGAAATCTAATTGATGAGAAGATTGCACATTGGCACTACAATATAATGAGAAAAAGATAAATAAATAAAACTACAGCAAATGAATGTCAGTTTCTGGTGAGAGTTAAATTCAGACTGGACAAATATATTAAGCAATACCTTAAACTTCTGAGAAAATTCACACAAACAAACTAACAAAATGCCACAAGTATGTCTAACATGTAAGATAAATTTATACACAGACAATCAATAATCCCAAATCAATGGAAATTTAGAGATAATGGCTCCATGAAGGTGTGGAACTTTGCAAAGCTTACAACATCATTCACAAAAAAAATTGCTCACTTATACATACATATATATTTTAAATAACTAAATAAAAACACATGACTTAATAATATGATATCATAAGCAATAAGATATCTAAAATGACAGCTGGTGCAGACAAGTTTTTAGTAAACTTCAGTATCCTAGCAGAATTAGTAGCTCTGGCACACATTGTACACTTCTGGACCTCTTTTGTTGCACTCTCATTAGTTGAAGTTGATGTTTTCAATTTACTATAACCTGAATCAGTGTTTGTCTGGCTTCTAATGTGAGCTTCTTTCTACATTAGACAGTTATAAAGAAGTACAATATAAATGATACAACCTAGATTGCTTTGATAAACATATACAAATCTGTATTAGCTTCTATATACTATATCTATTGTAATGTACTAAAGAAATACTATCAACAATACCTCAACAGAATCATCCATGTTATTACTTGGTCCAAAATTATGATTTGTATGACTTCTAATGCCTGGGGACATCAAAGTTGGGTAATCAATCGAGTCTGTTCTCCTGGTAATTAAAACTTTTCCAGGAAAGCTACGGCCTTTGAGCAACCTATACCAACATTAAATTATAAAATTCTTAAAAGGTGAATAATAGTAAGTACCGAGAGTCTGGCATTCTAAAGCCTTTCACACTTATCCAATATTCCACTAAAGAAAAGGAAAAATATTTTCTACCCCGATAATGATGTCAACTTAAGTCTGACAAATAATTAAAATAGCAATCTAATTACTTGAACACAGTGAAAGAGATGATTTTTACAAATCGTGTTAAGATCACACAAACAAAGAACATATAATGGAAACAAAATTCACGCATATCTATTAAAACATACACTACTAACATATTGAAGTAAACAATCAATCAAACAGTAAGTGCGCAAAGTAGCTAAAAGATCTGCAAACAAATCAACAATTTCAAAGATCAGGAACTAACTTTTGAATTCAATGCCAAATAGCATGAAGTTGATGCTCCCTAAAACCAATAATAACTTGTCGTCAATCGCTTTGTAGGATAAAATATATAGGACATTAAATTGAACAAATAAACAGAGAGAGAACAAACTTGTTCAATGTTTTTTAGTATGTGTACCATAACCTTAGTCATTATCCCTGCAATAGATATTCAGAAAATTATTAACATCAAAAATGCATTTTGCACATTCATAAAGAAGCACTGTGAAGGCTTAGATACTTACAGTTTACTGCTCCACCATTGGCTGAAAAGAGATTGGTCGCTATAAGTCTCAGATGAAGTGAGTTTGCAGTTATATTAGCTCCCTCTTCCTGTTATAGCATAAGAAATATTAGTTCATGCTCAACTCATTTACGAATCAATTTGGATATGTTTTACCCAATGGCATTGTTCAGTAACAGTCTGTTAATGGCATTGTTCAGAAATTATTTGATAATTCAATATTTTTAGCAATGTAAGGCCCTTCTTACATGAGAATGTTGAGAGGAAGACTGCGAGAAATATATGCTGAAGCAAATTTCTGGACCGAATCCATTGAATTAAGATCAATCTCCATGACATCAATTCTAGAATTGGGCATCTTTTGCAAGAATTCTTCTTTGAGTTTTCCACCAACAGCAACATTTCTCACTGTCATCACTACATGAACACCGCACATCAATGTTACATGGTGCATTTGAATTAGATGAAATATATGAACTGATCATACCTTTTCTCGTTGTTGATCTCATCAGAAGCAATTACTTCTTTGTTAACACCCCGTCTGTGCAAGTTCGATGATAGATTAATAATTCTTCCCTCAATCAGGCTTTCACGGGCTGTCTTTTTCATGGTGTCCAACAAAAGGCTCGTCAGAAGAAATTGACCTGAGGAAATTAAAGTAATTAAGGGTAACATCAGGTATGAGGTCATAATTTCTTATAAAAATGCACAATCTCCATCTGATTTATGCAATTAATAATAACCAGTACTGAACATACCCAAAAGGTTGACTGCAAATACTTGTTCAATGTTGTCTTTAGAAATCGTGAACTTGGCAGAAGGTATGGTACCTACATTTTTACTAAAAAATCAACAACAAAAATATAAGTTCAGTAACAGTCTGTCAATGGCATTGTTTAGAAATTATTTGATAATTCAATTTTTTTAGCAATGCAAGCATCTTTTGCAAGAATTCTTGTTTGAGTTTTCCACCAGCATCAACATTTCTCACTGCCATTACTACATAAACACCACACATCGATGTTACATGGTGCATTTGAATTAGAGGAAATATATGAACTGATCATACCTTTTCTCGTTGTTGACCTCATTAAAAGCAATTACTTCTTTGTCAACACCCCATCTGTGCAAGTCCGATGATAGATTAATAATTCTTCCCTCAATCTGGCTTTCACGGGCTGCCTTTTTCATGGTGTCCAACAAAAGGCTCGCCAGAAGAAATTGACTTGAGGAAATTAAAGTAATTAAGGGTAACATCAGGTATGAGGTCATAATTTCTTATAAAAATGCACAATCTCTGAAAGGCATATGTCATAGCCTATTTGTTTATTCGAGGATTTAACTCAACTCAAATAAGGATGTAACAAGTAAATAGTGGTTCTATTGTCAAAGAGATCTCACTAAGTAATATATGTCAAAGGATTAAGTAACATTGTTCATCTACAGACTTGAGGACTTAATTCACTGGAAGAAGCTCAAGAAATTGATCAAGCCTCAGTGATATAAATCAAGATTGTGGATTTAATCAAGTGATAGAGATCTCGTCAGGGTATCAAATATTTACAGGGATTTAATCTGAAGAAAATCAAGTTATTAAAGTCAAGACATGAAGAAACGTCACGGAAGTTAGTCACTCATGAACCAGACAGTACATCGAGTGTCAACATTAAGTGTGGAATTGATTCATAATTATCAGAAGATTTTTAGAAGAATGGGTGATGTTCAAGAGTAGTATTAATTCTCTATTAATTAATTAAGTCGTATAATTTAATTAAGAAAATAAATTATATCTGCAAAGATTAATTTATTGATTAATTGGATTAATTGATTAATTAATTCTAAATTAATATTATGCATTTTCAGAATTAATTTTGAATTTAAATTCAAAATTAATTCAGCGAGACAATCTTTTATATTAGTATGACAATCGGTATGACAATCAATAGTCATACCGAAAGTCATGCCAGTTCATTTAATTGTCTTGCTAGTTCATTCATTTGTCATACCGATAGTTCTACCAGCTGTTGGGATTGTCTTGCTACCAACTAAGACTAACTCAGACACACCTGAGTTGGATAACAAAAATGCCATGCCTACCATGCATAATTTGCCTGTTGCTAATTCCTCTCATAAAGTATGTGGTGTTCCTAATTGCATGTCTTGTGCTTTTAATTTGATGGTTGCTTATTTTAATGGTAAGCACGTTTCTAGTGATAAGACTACTCCTCGTCAGCATGTGAATAATAAGAAGCATAATAGGTCTAAGACTGCTAGTCCTCCTAAAGCTAGAAAGGAGACATTTGTGCCTAAGCCTAAACAGAAATTTATCAAGGCTGTTTACAAGGTCAAATGTCCCGTCGTTGAGAAAGTTGAGAAAATAAAAGTTAAGAATGTTATTTTGCCTGATAAAGGCCAATTCTACAAGTATGCCGGACCCAACCAAGTTTGGGTTCCGATGAAGGTCTAATCCATTTGTATTGCAGGGCATTAAACAGGTGGAACCGGTAGTGTGGATTCTTGACAGCGGATCGTCGAGACATATGACCGGAGATAGAGCCCTACTATCAAATGTGGTTGAGAAAGCTGGCCCAGTGGTTACCTTTGGAGATAACAGCAAAGGTCTAACTGAGGGATATGGTTGTTTGCAAGCTGGTAATGTTATCATTGAAAATGTGTATATTGTGCAAGGACTTGAACACAATCTGCTTAGTATTAGTCAGTTCTGTGACAATGGCTATAATGTTTTATTCGACAAGCTGAAGTGTCAGATTCTGCACAAGAAAAGTGAAAAACCCTCCTTGATAGGAATCCGGAAAGTAAATCTGTTCGTAGCTGACATGAACTCTGGAAGCAATCCTGAAGTCAATTGTTTCTATGCAAAGGCATCTTCAGATGAGAGTTGGCTATGGCACAAGAGACTTTCCCATCTCAATTTCAAATCAATGAATTCTCTTGTCAAGAGAGAACTGGTCAGAGGTCTGCCTCAGCTGGAATTCTCCCCAGAAGGACTGTATGAGGCTTTCCAGAAAGGAAAGTCAAAGAAAGCAAGTCACAAAGGCACTGACACATCCTCCATAACTGGTGTTCTTCAATTATTGCACATGGATTTGTTTGGACCAGTTAATGTTCTTTCGATGTCAAAGAAATGTTACTGTCTTGTGATAGTTGATGACTATTCCAAGTATACGTGGGTTTTATTCCTTCACTCTAAGGATGAAACACCACAGGTTGTGATTGATCATATTAAGTTGATCGAGTTAGATTCTAATGTCCCTGTTAGAGCAATAAGGTCAGATAATGGAACAGAATTCAAGAATTCACTTCTCCTTGGATTCTGTACAGACAAAGGGCTTACCAGACAATTTTCAGCTCCTAGAACCCCTCAGCAAAATGGAGTGGTAGAAAGGAAGAATCGTACATTGATTGAAGCTACAAGAACTATGTTAAGTGAATCAGGTCTTCCAATGTACTTTTGGGCTGAAGGTGTCAATACTGCATGTTATACTCAGAATCGAACTCTAATCAACAAAGACTTCATGAAGACTCCTTATGAGATTATGAATGAACAGAAACCTTCTATCAAATACTTTCATGTATTTGGTGCCAGATGCTTCGTGCTCAAGGATGGAGATGATCGTCGTGGTAAATTCGAGGCAAAGGCATATGAGGGTATTTTTATTGGATATGGAAGAAGATCATACAGAGTGTATATCATTGATCAACATAAAGTAACTGAAAGTGTCAATGTTACATTTGATGACACTAAACTCCCTAGTATCCAAACTGAAGATCCTTCTGAGAAACTGAAGTTTGATGATATATCAGATTCAGAATCAGAACATGATCAAGAACCTGAGGTTGTTGCTGGTGAAGAACCTGTTAATCATGATGATACTCAAGGTAATGGTGATGGAAACATTGGCAATAATGGAGATACCATTGCTACTGACGAAGAATCATCAAGTCAACCTGGCAACAACTCAGGGGGAGATGCTGAAGGATCAACTAGTAGGACACAACATCCCAATGAATTTCAAGGCAAATCATCAAGATCAAATCTTCCAAGACAGAATGTCTGGAATAAAGCTCATCCTTTTGAATTGATTATTGGTGATCCAGATGTTGGAGTCAGAACTAGACGTGCTACTCAAAATGAATGTCTGTTCTCAGGATTTCTTTCTGAGATGGAACTTAAGAAGAGTGAAGAAGCACTGACTGATCCAGATTGGGTGATTGCTATGCAAGATGAACTCAATCAGTTTGAACTTCAACAAATCTGGAAACTGGTACCTAGACCTACACACAAGAAAGCTTTTGGTACTCGGTGGGTATTTAGGAATAAACTAGATGAAGATGGTGTGGTTACAAGAAACAAAGCAAGACTGGTAGCTAAAGGGTATTCTCAAGCTGAAGGCATTGATTATGATGAAACCTATGCTCCAGTAGCTAGACTAGAGGCCATCAGGATATTTCTGGCATTCGCAGCATTCTCGAACTTTAAAGTTTATCAAATGGATGTCAAGAGTGCCTTTCTGAATGGAAAGCTGGATGAAGAGGTGTATGTAGAGCAACCTCCTGGTTTTGAAGATCCAGATCATTTGGATTTTGTCTACTTTCTTTTCAAGGTTATCTATGGTCTCAAACAGTCTCCGAGAAAATGGTATGACACTCTCTCTGAATTTCTTATTGAATATAGCTTTATTAGATGTGTCATAGACAAAACTCTCTTTTCTAAAAAGCATAAGAATGATACTATATTAGTCCAAGTCTATGTGGATGATATAATATTTGGGTCTACTAATGATAATCTCTGTAAGAGATTTGCTAAGTTAATGCACAGCAAATTTGAAATGAGCATGATGGGAGAGCTGAAGTTCTTTCTTGGATTACAAGTAAATCAAAGGTTAGATGGAACTTTTATTTTTCAATCCAAGTATCTCAAGGAACTCCTCAAAAAGTACAATCTAGAGGATTCAACATCAGCAAGAACTCCGTCAACTACAGCTGTCAAGCTTGGACCATGTGAAAACTCCATTAAGGTAGATGTCACAAGCTACAGAGGTATGATTGACTCGTTACTCTATCTTACTGCAAGTAGACCAGATATTATGTATGCTACATGCTTATGTGCAAGGTTCCAAGCATATCCTAGAGATATTCATCTCGTTGTTGTTAAACGAATCTTGAGATATCTTAAGGGAACACCAAATCTAGGTATTTGGTACCCTAAAGAATCTGGTTTTAACCTTGTTGGATATACATATTCAGTTTACGCAGGAAGTGTTGTTGATAGAAAAAGCACCTTAGGGAGTTGTCAATTCCTAGGTAGCAGACTAGTCTCATGGTACAGCAAGAAACAGCAAACAGTTTCCAATTCAACGACCGAGGCAGAATATATTGCTGTTGTAAGCTGCTGTGCTCAGATCTTGTGGATTAGGAATCAGCTACGGGACTATGGCTCTGTATTGAACAAAATCCCTATTCTATGTGACAATACAAGTGCAATAGCCATCACCAACAACCCTGTGCAGCACACAAGGACCAAGCACATTGACATCAGGTATCATTTTATTAGAGAGCACGTCATGAATGGTACTGTTGAACTATTTTTTGTTCCAACAGAAGAATAAATAGCAGATATTTTCACTAAACCACTTGATGAATCCACATTTACCAGATTAGTTGGTAAATTGGGTATGTTGAATAGCTTTAGTGATTAAACTAGTTAATATCTGAGATCTATTCTTGAATGAATTTACAAATGAATTTTTCATGAATGAAAAATTCATTTGCAAATTTATTTTATCATATTTACCATATTTCTTGCTTAATTCTATGTAATTGTTATTATCTTATCTTCTTTATTTATTCTACTTGTTAATTTTAATATCTCAGAATAGTTTATTATCTCTAAAAATATTTTTCTATGAATTTTATTTGCTAAAATTCAACATAAATCTGTTTTTGGAACAAAATATAATTATTTCTGAATATTTTAATTTTGTAAATATAGTCTGTAAGTGTAAATTTTGTTTAATTTGTTTTATAACTGCAATGACAATCGGCAAGACTATTGAAATTGTCTTGCTGAAAGTCATTCCAGTGTATATGTGTTTAATTTAATTTTTCAGTTTAGTTTTATACTGGCAAGACAATCGGTATGACTATCAATAGTCTTGCCAGTTATAAAACTTATATTATATATATATATTTGTTATTATTGTACTAGAATGACAATCGGTATGACTATCGATTGTCTTTATAGTTTATTCTGTTATAATTCATGATATGTTATACTGGTATGACAATCGGTATGACTATCAGATTGTCATACCAGTTATATTTTTTTCCTTTTAAATCCAACCGTTTGCCTGGTATGACAATCGGTACGACAATCCCGGATTGTCATAACAGTTGTAGTACTTAGGCTTTTGTATATAGTTTTTAAAATTATTTCATCACTGTTTTCTTTCTTCTTTCTTCTAACCGCTGTTTCTTTCTCTCTCTCTTCGATCAAATCAACAGTCACCATTGTTCTTGCTCGAGTTTTTACTCGCACACTTAACTATTATATATACATATACGTGTGTATACATACAGTGAGGAAGTGTTGCCCATTTTTTTTAACTATTTCACTTCGTTTCTTTTTCTTTTCAAAATCATTTTTTTTGTATTTCAATTTGATTTTGTGTCTTGTGAGTTTGCAGATCTGCTTTTGTGAGTTACGAACATAAACGAGATACATTTCTTTCTAATTTTTTTGGATATAATTGAATTAATTCAAATTATTATTTTTTTTAAAAAAAAATCGAATTTTCTTAATTTAATTCTTAAAATTCTGAAAGTGTGTGTTTTATTATATTTTTAATGGCTCTCAATTTCCAAATTGTCTCGCATAATCATGTTGGTTATTTTAATCCAGAAAAGTGTGATGTGGAAAAATTTAAGCCGTGGATTAGATTTTTAAATGACCATTCGATTGTTAGCTCTGCTATTAAATCAAATGTGCTATTAAATGTCGATCTGCTTAGACTGATTTGCACAACCTCTACTATGGCCGATGATTCTAAATCTTTTTCATTCACCGTGGCAAACACACAGTATGTAGTTGATGAAACAGTCATCAATCGAGCGTTAAATTTTCCAATGGACAATTTCTGTAATTTACCCTCTGAAAATGAGACTTCAAACTTTTTTCATGCCATTCACTATCAGGGGGTGATTAATTTAACCAAGCTGTCTAAATCCAATTTGGTTTCTGAATGAGATATTTTCTTCGATACACTTTCCAAAGTTTTTGCCAACTGCACTAAATCCAACTTTCACAACATCACTTCCACTCTGCAGTATATTGGTCTTGCGGTTGTTTTCAATCAAAAGATCAATTTTGGCAAACTACTTTTACCCATTCTTCTGAGACGTCTCACTTCAGCTTTGCGTGATCATTCTACGAATCGTAGGGTTTCGTGCTACTACGCTCATTTTCTTATGCTTATAGCAGAATATCTTCTCACACCTGAGCATAAGGCTCTTTTTGCTAACTCATCAGTAGCTGAACCCCCTCCGGTAAGCAAAAGGATCTACACACGCCAAGACACAACCTTCAAATTCATGCAAGTTCCAATACGTGTATCTGCTTTCATGGCCACTTTCATTTCTTTACCAATTTTCAATCTTCCCGGTCATGAACAGCAAGCTCAACCTCCAGTGGTTCAAGCCACCCAGGCACAAACATCTGATGCTCTTCCACTGCAGGTAGTAATTCCTCACTCTCAAACTATTTCTACTTCTGTTGAAAGACCCCCAGTGGTTGATAGGGCTGACCATGAAGTTGTAGAACCGCAGCTTCAATCTCAGGTCATAGAGCCAAACATAGAGTCACAACCTATCTCAAACTCTCCCCCACTGTCTAAAATGTTACCGAGAAGGTTTGTAGGAAGTAGTGTGTTTCTGGATGTGAATGAACCCTCATCTCTGCCTCCTCCCAAGAAAAGAAGAACACTTACTGAGGCATCTGAAAGCCCATCCTTGTCCTCCTAACAGGACATGGACTTTGAAATGGCCAATGAACAGTTACTAGAGACATTCTCTCAACAGGATGAATCTATTGAAATTCGCCATAGGGCCATGTCATCTTGTACTGAGTCAAGCACACTTCCATTACTCACAATGGAAGCATACAGACCAATAGATGATACTCAGGACACAGAGAGAGGAGTGCATATTGAGTCGGTTACAGTGCTTGCCATAGTTACGGCAGAAGAGTAGTCACATGCTTCAGAGGGAAAACCTGACTCTCAGCCACCTCTAATAGAGTCATTTTCTCCCCTCCCAGATCCAACACCTCTGGCTCCCTCACGGGATTCTCCACTCGCATATTTATCTGGAGAAAGTGGAGGGCAACTCGGTCAATCTATCCCTGAAGCAATTCAGACATCTATCTCACACAAAAAGATAGGTTTGACTGAGGATCGGGACTCGCGAATTCCAATTACACCACTACTAACCTCTCTTGAAAAGGCTAGGGTGATTTCAATTGCAGGTACAGAAGACCAGCTACAGGATGGACCCTCACGAGCAGTTATATTGAGAGAAACACAAACACGTGAGTTGAGTGAACCAAATAGGAGAGATATTCAGGTGAGCGCACATACAGACACAAACACTGAAAATCTGTTAGCTCAAATTGTTGCTCTGAAAGAACGACTTGCAAAAAGTCAGGCTGAGGCTCAAACATTCAAAGCACAAGTGGTTGAACGGTCTTCTTCTTCTACCTCTGTCAACAATCAGCTGGCATTCATTAGAAATGATATCTCAGATTTCAAGACCACTGTGATACCAAAGCTTAATTCCATTCAGAAATCTCCAACTTTATCAGCCGACGATATTACAAACTTATGCTCTCTCCATACTAGAATGAATTCTCTTGAAGACCTGGTTGAAATGAATCATTCACTGGATTCTTCCAGATTCGTGAAGATAGAAAAGGGCATGGAACATCTCAATGAAGGGATGAAGCACTTGTATTTCATGATAAAAAAATTCTCACTGCCCTAATGAAGAACAAATGACATTCTTTGAAGGGTTGTCTGGTGGAGGCTCAGGCTCTGGAGGTAATGGAGATCAGGGAGGGTCTAAAGGAAAATCTGTAGAGGATTCCTCAACTAAGGGGGAGAAGCAAGGGAGAAGTGGAAAGGGTAAAGAAAAAGATTCTTCTGCTGGAGACACAAGGAAGGCTGATGATGTCTACTATAGTGGAGAACAAGATGACTTTGATATTTTTGACATTCCCACTGAACCAGTCTTGGAAGATAAAGATGGTTTCTTTGAAGCTGAGGAGGAAAGTAATTTTGAAGAATGGGAAGAGGAAGCTCAAGTGGATCCTGTTTTTGAGAAAGAGTTTCAGCAGCAGCAGTTAGAGTTGAAGAGAAAAGAAGCTGAACTTAAAAAGATATCCCAGATCATTGACATGAGGAAAGACATCCAACGAACAGAAACTCTTGAAAAGCAACGTCTTCATGACATTAAAGCTAAAGAAAGAAGAAGAGATGTCAAACTGAAGATTGGTGAAAAATGGGATGAAGCAATAAGAGTTATTGATATACCTCAACTGAGTACAAACAATGATAAGGAGTTTCTACATCTTCTAGACAGGCTGGAAATTTCTAATCCAAACAATGACGTGTACATGAATGCTATCAAGACTGAAATCTCAAGGATCACAACTATTTTTGATAGATCTCTAAATGAAATGAGCATATTTGTATATTTTCAGAGTGAAGGATCTTTCAAGGTATCACTTCATCTGTTTGAAAATCATTCTTTATCAGAGATTTGGGTTCTTCTCAACAAAGTCAAAAGAAGCTCAGAATTGAATGAAGTCCTTCGTGAAAGGCTAAAAGAGTTTGCTAATAGGGCTAGTCCTCAAGTGGTCACCTTTCCCTTTCAAGTAAGATTCTTTAAGTCGGACTGTCTTCAAATCTGCCAGCTCGATTCACAATCTCTTAAAGACTACTTTGCTAAGCATCTTGTCTGGATGGAACATCACTTAAGAACTGCTGGATACTCATCTGAGTTGAAAACTAAAGCTGCTGATCTGATTCAAGCTTATTGTGAAAAGAACATTAAAAGGTATAATCAGTTTAAAAATAAGCTGAAGTCAGTTGGAGTTCAACCAGTTAGACCAGCCAACTTCACTTCAGAAAAGGATCGTGTCTTTGACAAGGAGCTGCTACAAGATTTGGAAGAAGGTGAATTCGGAAGGGAAGATAACTGAATTCAATTAGCTCAACTTAATGTAATATGCTTAGAGCTTTATGAATCAAGATAGACAAATGTAGTCATATGTTCAGTCTAGAGGAACATCTATCTTGTATTCACTTGTAAATTTCTTTTGGAATCTGGAAAATGTTAAATATAATCCAGAACTTTTCTGCTATTTACTTTACATTACTGTTTATATCTTTTTCTTATTTGTTAGTTGAGTTATCCTCTAGGTATTTGTTGTTATTGTCTAACAAATAAATAGGGGGAGATTGAAAGGCATATGTCATAGCCTATTTGTTTATTCGAGGATTTAACTCAACTCAAATAAGGATGTAACAAGTAAATAGTGAATCTATCGTCAAAGAGATCTCACTAAGTAACATATGTCAAAGGATTAAGTAACACTGTTCATCTACAGACTTGAGGACTTAATTCACTGGAAGAAGCTCAAGAAATTGATCAAGCCTCAGTGATATAAATCAAGATTGTGGATTTAATCAAGTGACAAAGATCTCGTCAGGGTATCAAATATTTACAGGGATTTAATCTGAAGAAAATCAAGTTATTAAAGTCAAGACATGAAGAAACGTCACGGAAGTTAGTCACTCATGAACCAGACAATACATCGAGTGTCAACATTGAAGTGTGGAATTGATTCATAATTATCAAAAGATTTTCAGAAGAATGGTTGCTGTTCAAGAGTAGTATTAATTCTCTATTGCAAAGATTAATTTATTGATTAATTGGATTAATTGATTAATTAATTCTGAATTAATATTATGCATTTTCAGAATTAATTTTGAATTTAAATTCAAAATTAATTCAGCGAGACAATTTTTGTATTAGTATGACAATCGGTATGACAATCAATAGTCATACCGATAGTCATGCCAGTTCATTTAATTGTCTTGATAGTTCATTCATTTGTCATACCGATAGTTCTACCAGCTGTTGGGATTGTCTTGCTAGTTCATTCATTTGTCATACCGATAGTTCTACCAGTTGTTGGGATTGTCTTGCTAGCTCAACGGATTGTCTTGCCAATTCAGTGAATTTCTGTTGAATGAATATAAAAGAAAAACTCAGACAGAAGCTTATTATTACAGAACAACAACCTGAAGGAAAAAAACAGCAGAAGCATTTCATCTCTCTCAACTGCATTCAGAGCCTATTAATTTCTAGTCATTAATGTTAAATTCAAACCACTGGAAATCATTATCTTATTGTTGTGTAACTATCTAGCGGATCAAAATCCCTAGAACTTAATCTCAAATTGCTTTTAGCATTTGATCTTTTTATTTCAAAAATAGAAAAAGTTCATATCGAATTTATTCTAGATTTGAAATAATTTATTTGAGATTAATCCCTTATAAACGATACCGTTGTTGTAACACCTTTCAAGTTTAATAATAGTTTTATTTAACTTGAATTTTGTTTCACTTTTTTATTCCGCATTTTATTCGATTAAACGGTATAGTTTGTATTCAACCCCCCTTCTACAAACATATTGGGACCTAACAATCTCCATCTGATTTATGCAATTAATCATAACCAGTACTGAACATACCTAAAAGGTTGACTGCAAATACTTGTTCAATGTTGTCTTTAGAAATCGTGAACTTGGCAGAAGGTATGGTACCTACATTTTTACTAAAAAATCAACAACAAAAATATAAGTTCAGTAACAGTTTGTCAATGGCATTGTTTTGAAATTATTTGATAATTCAATATTTTTAGCAATGCAAGCATCTTTTGCAAGAATTCTTGTTTGAGTTTTCCACCTGCAGCAACATTTCTCACTACCATCACTACATAAACACCGCACATCGATGTTACATGGTGCATTTGAATTAGATGAAATATATGAACTGATCATACCTTTTCTCATCGTTGATCTCATAAAAAACAATTCTTTCTTTGTCAACACCCCGTCTGTGCAAGTCCGATGATAGATTAATAATTCTTCCCTCAATCTGGTTTTGCGGGCTATCATTTTTATGGTGTCCAACAAAAGGTTCGTTAGAAGAAATTAACCTCGGGAAATTAAAGTAATTAAGGGTAACATCAGGTATGAGGTCATAATTTCTTATAAAAACGCACAATCTCCATCTGATCTATGCAATTAATCATAACCATTACTGAACATACCCAAAAGGTTGACTGTAAATACTTGTTCAATGTTGTCTTTTGAAATCGTGAACTTGGCAGCAGGTATGGTACCTACATTGTTACTAAAAAATCAACAACAAAAATATAAGTTCAGTAATAGTCTATCAATGGCATTGTTCTGAAATTATTTGATGATTCAATATTTTTAGCAATACAAGCATCTTTTCCAAGAATTCTTCTTTGAGTTTTCCACCAGCAGCAACATTTCTCGCTACCATCACTACATGAATACCGCACATTGATGCTACATGGTGCATTTGAATTAGATGAAATATATGAACTGATCATACCCTTTCTCATCGTTGATCTTATCAAAAGCAATTCCTTCTTTGTCAACACGCCGTCTATGCAAGTCCGATGATAGATTAATAATTCTTCCCTCACTCTGGCTTTCACGGGATGTCTTTTTCATGGTGTCCAACAAAAGGTTCGTCAGAAGAAATTGACCTGAGGAAATTAAAGTAATTAAGGGTAACATCAGGTATGAGGTCATAATTTCTTATAAAAATGCACAATCTTCATCTGATCTATACAATTAATCATAACAATACTGAACATACCCAAAAGGTTGACTGCAAATACTTGTTCAATGTTGTCTTTTGAAATCGTGAACTTGGCAGCAGGTATGGTACCTGCATTGTTACTAAAAAATCAACAACAAAAATATAAGTTCAGTAACAGTTTGTCAATGGCATTTTTCTGAAATTATTTGATAATTCAATATTTTTAGCAATGCAAGCATCTTTTGCAAGAATTCTTGTTTGAGTTTTCCAGTAGCAGCAACATTTCTCACTCCCATCACTACATGAACACTGCACATTAATGTTATATGGTGCATTTGAATTAGATGAAATATATGAACTGATCATACCTTTTCTCGTCATTGATCTCATAAAAAACAATTCCTTCTTTGTCTACAGCCCGTCTATACAAGTCCGATGATAGATTAATAATTCTCCCCTCAATCTGGCTTTCACGGGCGGTCATTTTCATGGTGTCCAACAAAAGGTTCGTCAACAGAAATTGACCTGAGGAAATTAAAGTAATTAAGGGTCACATCAATTATGAGGTCATAATTTTTTGTAAAAACTCACAATCTCGATATGATCTATGCAATTGATCATAACCAGTACCGAACATACCCAAATGGTTGACTGCAAATACTTGTTCAATGTTGTCTTTTGAAAACATGAACTTGGCAGCATGTATGATACCTGCATTGTTACTGCAAAATCAACAATAAAAATATAAGTTAGGTAACAGTCTGTCAATGGCATTGTTCTGAAATTATTTGATGATTTATTATAATTAGCAATGGAAGGCCCTTCTTACATGAGAATATTGAGAGGAAGACCGGGAGAAATATATGCTGAAGCAAATTTCTGTACCGAATCCATTGAATTGAGATCAATCGCCATGACATCAGTTCTAACATTGGGCATATTTTGCAAGAATTCTTCTTTGAGCTTTCCACCATCAGCAACATTTCTCACTACCATTACTACATGAACTGTTAGGTAATGAATTACACACAGGGGGGGGGGGTAAATGTGTTTTTGTGTTTTTATGCTTTTTTTGAACTTTTTACGGTTGTGAACAAAGTAAGTCAAATCGTGTAGTAAAATGTGTTACTGCAGAAATTAAACATGCAATAATAAAGAACACAGATCTTTCAAAACTCACTTAATTTTATATTAAATTTAAGAATGTTTTGCTACAAAATTTCTAGGCTCTTTGTAGATAAAGAGCTTAGCTTTTCCTTGAGAGTGTTATAAGATTTTCTATCTAATTTGTTACTTCTAACAAAGGACCAGTGTTAACTTTATAATTGAGTTAACTGTTGGTTTACAAAGTGTACAATAAGACATGCTATTAAACTTTAGTAAACTGTCACTTATCATTTCCATTTTAGGAAAAGTGTATCTTCTATTTTTGGCTTAGCATATCTTAGCACCCTGTGTTAACTTTGATCTTCCTTTGTCATTTAATCTTCACCATTGATCTTGCACATCCTTCAAGCTACTTTTTGTAGACTTGTCAATCCAGCTGGTTGGATTGTTTGTTGATTGTAGATCATCTATATTGAACTAATCTGCAATTTGTACTTTAAGATTTTACCTCGAGATCTTCAGTTAGACATATAGAGATCTTGACATCTCGATAAGTATAATGACTTATCGAGATCTCTAATACTCTATAGTAAATTTGACTTGTAGAGGTCTCTCATTTCTCTATAAGGGAATTTGGCTTGTCGAGATCTCTCAGCTCCATGTCTTCACTTGACTTGTCGATAACTCAGAGTTCTCTAGTGAATCTTGACTTATCGATAACTCTGAGTTCTCTAGAGGAATTTGACTTATCGATAACTCAGAGTTCTCTAATGAATGTTGACTTGTTGATAACTCTGAGTTCTCTAGTAAAAAAATGACTCGTCGATATCTCCAATCTTCATGTCTTCAATTGGCTTGTCGATATCTTTTTGAGTTCTCTATTAGCTTTCCTGACTTCTCGATAAGTCATTTGGAGTTCTCGATTTACTTCTCTATAACACTAAATCTGTGACTTGTAGAGATCTTGACTTAGAGTATTTTTATCCAAACTGATTTATTCAACTCCAAGCTTCTTCAAAATTCTTCTGAGGCATGATCTTCTTGATCTTCTTCCAGATAGAATCCTTAGGCTTGATATTGTTTAAACAAAAAGACTCCAGTATGCTTTTTTACATTTTATAGACTATAAATGTTATAATACAAAATGCACACTAAGATTACAATATAACTTACTTATGGTTGTCAATTTGACTTAGTCTTGTTAAAGTACAGGCATGTCTTGCACAACAATCTCCCCCAATTTGTGAGAAGTTTGCTTAACACAAATTCATGACTGTTAACAAGACTAACCCCAAGTTAAAATGGAAAGTAAAGTAATTACATGAAAATTTACACAATTACAACTTTTATACAATAGAAGATTTACAAGGTTTAAGTACTTACAAGAATCAGGTAAAGACTGTTTTTGCTTTTGTTTCTTCTCTAAGAATATCCCTTAACTGAACAAGACTTTCAAGTTCTTCTACAATAGGTGTCCCACTTAGAGCTTCTACTAGTTTGAACCTATCTTCCCTTGGATAACCACTATTTAGTAAATCAATTCTAAACCTTGAGAATTGGCCAGCTTTGATGTTAAAAAAATTCCCATCTTTAGATATTCTGCTCCTTCCTTTTACTTTCAGTTCTTCTGACCTTTTTATGAACATTTCTATTTCCTCATCATACTTTCTCTTTCTTTCCTCAGATTCAGCTTCATTCCTTTTTCTTCTTTCTTCTCTCACAATCAACCATTCAACCAGAATTGATCTTCATGCCCTGGTAGCAGAATCCTTATCCATTAGCAGGCTTATCACTCTTTTGATTTCTGTGGGAGAGAGTGAATCCATTAAAGTGTAGCCAAGGAAGGTGAAGGACCCATATTCATAGAAAATTCTAACTTCCCTTAGAGATACAACCCAGACTCTGACTATTTCCTCAGCAAGTTATTGAAAATAATCTTCATCTGAGATGCACCAATTTAAAGGTAGAAAGTCAGATTTCTTGAAACAGTTCCAGATGGCTCTTTCAGTGACTTCTCCTTTATCTGTAGGCTTGGATTTCTTAGGCTTTCTCCCAACAGATTTGAGATTGACTTTTAGTGAAGGATTGATTAAAAGTAAGGTTGTGATTTTCTTGAGACTTGTTTAGCTTGTGGTGATTGGAATTTTTAGGAAAAATTTGGCTATTTGTTTCTATATAAACTTTGGTTTGGAGGTTAGAAGTGGTTTGTTGATTGAGGTTGTAGGTACAAAAGGTTTAGCAAGAGGTTGAGCTAGGGCTGTTTGGATTTTCAGGGTTTGCTGTGGTTCTGAGCCATCATGTCTCCTTTTACTTCTTCTCTCATTAGCTCTCTTCTTCTCATCATTTTTCTTATCATCCTCTTTCTTCTCACCACCCTTGCTTCCAGATGGCTTAGTGGATTGACTTGGATTTGAGCCAGAAGGATTTTGATCATCTTTCTTCTGCTCATCATCATCCAAATCATCCTTGTTGATTTGAGTTTTGGGCAAGTTGGCTTCAACATCACTCAAGTATCTCCCCAATAGCTTTATCATCTCCACATCATCAAAGTTCTTATTCTTCTTAGATTTTAAGCCAGTTTCCAGAATCATGATAAGCTTCTTATTGGCCATGACACATTGTTTAGGGATTTGGAAGTATTTTCAGTGTTTGGTGTTTGGACAGATGTATGCTATACCCTTACTTGGCTGTAGGTATGCTTCAGGAAAAGCAGCCACTTGTGCATTTTTCAATTCAGTTAGCAACAAGGTGTCTTCATGAGTCACAACTCTGACTTTGTTCATCAGAATGTCCAATTCAGATGCCCTCCTTGAGATAAGATAATTGAGGGACACCTGCATACATCTGTCTATCCCAGAGTCATTTGTATTGATTACTATCTTCTTTTGCAGAAAAATGTCTTGATTTAACATGATCACCCTTATAAAATTTATTGTCTTGTCCAGGACCTTTTTGTATGTGAAGTGATTATTATTGAGAGAAGCTTTTAGGGCCTTAAGTAGTTCATCAAATTCTCTGCTCAGACCTGGTCCTTCAGCAACCCTAATAAGTCTCTCCATGTCAAGATCTACTTCTTGATTTAAATTCTTTTCAACACCCTGGACTTGTTGAGATGATCTGGATATTGCCAGCCTAGCCTTTATCTCCCCCTAGTCTTGTTGGCAGGCATGAGGAGGGGAGTAGGAATTTCATGCCTTATCTGTTCTGGAAGTGATGGTAGAGGAATGTTGAGCTTTCCCATGATGGCTCCCAAAGCAACAGAGTTTTGCATTTGAAGTTGCTTGTGAGAGTCCACCAGGGTCTTTATGTCTCTCTGTTGACTTTTGATTAGAGAAATCAATGCCTGGACCTGAGTGTTGAGAGAAGCATTGGAGTTTTCCAAAGAAGCTACTTAAGTCTTGAGTTCTTGAATGTCTTGAGAAGAAGAGTTTGTAGTAGAGATTGAAAGAGATGTGTCCTAAGTCCAATCATGTATGATGATTTAGGAATAACTTTTATGTAATCTGTTTTGATTTCATTGATATTAATAAAAGACTTGTTTTGGTTTTATTACGGGCTTTATCTATTTAAGTGTTTAAATAAGATATACCATAGTTTAGAGTAAAGCTTTTTATGGATTATGATGAGATCATAATAATGAGACCTAAAAGATGATAACTCTAAACTTAAATATTTCCTGGTCGTAGGATTATTAGCTAGTAATTAGTAATCCGTAAAGATCGGTACATACCATACTTGCTTCATTATGAAGGATGTCTGTTCTCATAGACATTTGTGTGGTGACACTATAGCTAGTATGTAGGTGCTTATTGTAGAATAAGTTCACTGAACATGACTCACACAGCTGAACAACTGATGTAGTTCACTCACGTGTCAGCAGTTGTTCACATAGTGATAGTTGTACAAGTATCCTTAGACTTGAGGTCATCATAGTCATCTTATGTACACTGAACTATGCTTTGGTTTAGTTCTTAGTCTCCAGGGACAATTATAAGGGCTCTACTGGGTATAGAAATTTATAAACGAAGATAGTGTATGATCAATAAAGGATCTACCCCTTCCAGTGAAGGAAGAGAATGTTCAATGCTGATCCACTTATGCTAGTTCAGGAATCTCTGGCCAGAGTGAATGAAATTAGAGAGGAGTTTCTAATTCACATTAATTAGAACTAAGCATAGTGAATGGGAAAGCATATGATTAAATAAGATAGGCTTGACACGAGTTTCATGCCTTGTATTTAATCATGACATTGCAGGGTAGAAGGAATTAATTGTACGGTAACTATTCACTGAATAGGTTCTTGGTATTCTAAGCAGTGAATTCATATTATCCGGATAGTCGCGATATGCTGAGAAGTATCCCTCACGATGTAGAATAAACATGATTAATTTATTAATTAATCATATTTAATAAATTAGAGAATTTATATAAATAATGATAAAATAGTTTTATTATTATTTATTTCTACTACCGGCTTAATATTGAACCTATAGGGTCACACCATAAAAGAGAATAATTTAATGGTGGAGGAATTAATTAATAATGGCTGGTAATTATTTATTTATGAAATAAATAATTAATTAGCAAATTTAATAATTGATTAAATGAGATTTAATTAATTATAAAATTAATTAAGAAAAGTTCTTAATATTATTAATTAAGAATTTAATTTTGGAAATTAAATCAAGAAAAATATTTTTCTAAAGTGTTTAGAAAATGGATTAATGATTAAAAGGTATTTTAATTATTAGTTAATTGGTTAATAAGAATAATCAATTAAAGGCTTAATAATAATAATATTTTATGGGAAAATTTTTAGCTGAAAATTTTGCCTATAAATATACTATTATAAACCTTATTTGCCTCAACTAAAAAAAAATAAAAACCCTAATTCTAAAGTAGAAAAGAGAGGGAGGCAACTAATTCTCTCAACCTCTTCCTCCCTCCATTATTTTGATCCCTTGGTGGATACCGGTGGAGTGCTTCACACTTGAGGAGCATCTGCTAGGGATTTCCGTTCATCATTCTTGGATCGCTATTAAAGATCTCCATCTTTCCATTAATGTAAAGCTTCTTAAGGTAAACATACTGAACTACAAATTAAATATTATTTTTCGCATGGATCCTGCGGAGGGTTTCGATTTTTTTAAGATTTAAATTTACGTTTTCGTTGCGTTTATGTGCTAAATTCCTTCAATGGTATCAGAGCTACTTGCGAAAAGTTTTTAATTCGTTTATGTGTTTAACTGTTTTTCATTATGAGCATGTACGTGATTCGCCATGATTTGATGTTGATATAATATGCTTATATATGTATGGTTTTAAATATATGATATTCATGTGAGTTGTATAATCATAAGATGATTATGTAATCTGTATATATACTGATATATATATGATTTATGTTTGTTCTAATTATGAGAATCGTATTAGATACAGATTCTGAATT
This sequence comes from Apium graveolens, assembly GCF_009905375.1. Taxonomy (NCBI): domain Eukaryota; kingdom Viridiplantae; phylum Streptophyta; class Magnoliopsida; order Apiales; family Apiaceae; genus Apium; species Apium graveolens. Next base: position 51,794,222 of record NC_133647.1, on the reverse strand, counting down.
GGCTGCTGCAGATTTGCTGAAATCTGGGTCTGGTGTCCGATTTATGCATACGAATACCCTATTCCATAGGTAAACGAGCGTCTGAACAAAACTGATAGCTAAAGCTATCAACGACTCGTCTGTAAGGCGTTTGACGTCGTTTACTGCCCGTAAACAGTGATTCTTGTTTTTCTGATTTGATTCTGATTTTTGTCATATTTTTTTTATGATTAGATCATGGATAATATGATATGTTAAGATCAGATTATGTGTTTTAACATGATTTTTTGTGTTGTATGAGCATGGTGGATGGTTATGGCCTTTCGACCTTAGTGTAATGGTTTTGGTTTTAGTTTTAAATACGACTTGCATGTCGTCAATCTTTGTAATCATAAATCTCGAATGTAACTCGAGTTATTCTTGTAAGTTCATTAGATTAGTTTTACTTTCAATCTATGTAATGTAATTTAAGACTCAAGAAGGATATCCAATGGAGGTGATACAAAGAAGAAGACGAGGTATACAAGAAGTCTAAATAAAGAAGAAGACTTATGTAATAATTAGTTGTATTTATTTCCATCACCATATTAGATTGACCTTGATCTTTATCATGAGCTTGATAAAGATCACATAGGATGGGGCCATAACCAAACACATTTACTTTATTGCACTTTACATTTACTTGTTTATTTAATTTTATATATGAGATATATGCCTATGTTTACCATGCGATGATGGATTTAGGTGAACTTAAATCAATATAAGGCGTGCTCTAGAAAATCTAGAATAGGAATCATTTCTTGCCTTAACAATAATATTATGAATACAATCATGAGATTCTTGTGTTTATGAAACACGTAATTAAATATGAATTTTCAATATTGAGAGAAAGGATGATTCTGTCAAAAACAGATTTCTATCTGTAAGAAAGGGGTATTAAGTGACGCCTCTTGACAATGCTCCCCCCAATCTGGGAATCATCTGATTATCGATTATTGATTTGAAATATTTAATTTAAAAGGAAGAATCTCTTTATAATATGATTATGATTGTAACATAATATAATCCCTCTAAAATTAAATAATATCAAGTAGCAATTGGCCAATGACACAACGGGCTTGTGTCGGCCATAGCCTTCCAACATGGTGGAAAGTGGTTCTTATTTTTAAATCATTGTCGTTTCATGCTACAGCCGAGGTCTTTGATTTCGAAATAAGAAATACTTGTCTATTATATAGAGATGTGTACATTGAATTAGAATCTAAAGGTCGTTACGTGCTACAGCCGTGGGCCGTTGGAGACTGATTCAATTATACGAAATGTTGGGTTAGACTTGACTTAGAATATTCAGTTTGTCGTGCTACAACCGTGACTCAATTATTCAAGAGGCTAAAGTTTTATTAGGGAATAACATAAGATGTAATTGACAAGAGTTATCTGCCTATTGAACATCACATGACGTTTCATGCTACAGCCGAGGTTGTGTGATGGAATGTAGAATCCCTATTCCCACTAGCATTATGAATGCTTAATTTTCACTTAGGGGTTGTATAAATTAGATAAACTAGTGGGAGCCACTTATGAATAAAGACCCGATTCATATAGTATCTTGAAATGAAATTGAATATTTGCTAAGTGTTGTTATGTGTTCATCATTTACAGATTTACTATATTCGGTATGTCTTCTGCACTATCACTTCGGAGTATACTAGATGCTCACAAGTTGACTGGTCCTAATTTTGTTGACTAGCTTCGAAACTTGAGAATTGTTCTCAGGGTTGAGAAGCTGGAATATGTGCTTGACTCACCTAAGCCTACTGAACCTGCTAGCGATGCACATAATGATGAATATGTTGTGTATCGTAAGTGGATAGATGATGCAAATGTTGCTCAATGCATCATGCTAGCTTCCATGAACATTGAGCTACAGAAGCAACATGAGCATATGGATTCTCACACTATCCTTATGCATCTACAAGAGTTGTATGATGTGGCAGGGAGGACAGCTCGATATGAGATATCGAAGGAACTGTTCGGTTGTAGGATATCTGAGGGATCATCTGTGAATGACCATGTACTTAAGATGATCAATTTGATTGAACGTCTTGGACAACTTGGTTTTGCCATGGATGGGGAGCTGAGCCAAGACTTGGTCTTGCAATCACTTCCGAGTTCATTCTCGCAGTTTGTTGTGAACTTTCTCATGAATAAGCTGGATGCCAGCCTGCCTGAACTCCATAACATATTGAAGACTACAGAATCGAATTTCCCCCCCAAGAAGAGTTCTGTTCTTCTAATTGGTGAAGGTTCCAATCCTAAGAAAAGGTAGAAGAACCCTTCCAAGAAGAAGAAAGAAGGTGAGAAAAAGCCGGTTCCACCAAAAGCTGAAGACCCCAAGAGCAAAGCTGTTTGCTTTCACTATAACAAGGTGGGGCACTGGAAGAGGAACTGCAAGGTTTACCTTGCAGAATTGAAGAAGAAGAAGGGTAGTGAGACTACCGCTTATGATTCAGGTATGTTCATGATCGAATTTAATATGTCACTAAGTCAAATTTCTACTTGGGTATTAGATACCGCATGTGGTTCTCATATTTGCAATTCGTTGCAGGGACTAAGGAGAAGTAGGACTCTTGAAGAAGATGAGGTGATTCTACGGATGGGAAATGGAGCAAGAGTTGCTGCTGAAGCTGTAGGATCACTTCATTTACATATACCTACGGGGAAGACTATTGTTCTAAATAATTGTTATTTTGTTCCCTCGATTGTGAGGAATATTATTTATATTCCATGTTAGATTTGGATGGATTTTCATTTGTTATTCAGAATAATAAATGTTCAATTCTTAGAGATAACAGTCTTTATGGAAGTGGTATTTTAAACAATGGTCTGTATGTATGTGACGTAGAGCATAATTTACTATAAATTGAACATACTAATAAAAGAAAAAAGGATGATGAAAATCTCACTTTCTTGTGGCACTGAGGACTTGGTCATATTAGTGAAAATAGACTGTGGACATTGCATAAGGAAGGGTTACTTGACCCCTTTGATTTTGAATCATATCCTACATGCGAGTCTTGTCTATTGGATAAAATGACCAAATCTCCATTTAGTGGACATGGAGAGAGGGCTGCAGATTTGCTAGGATTGGTACACACAGATGTATGTGGACCAATGTCTACGCAAGCCATGGGTGGATTTTCATACTTCATTGCTTTCATAGATGATCGATCTAGATTCAGATATGTGTATTTGATGAAACACAAGTCTGAAGCCTTTGAAAAGTTCAAAGAATATAAGTATGAAGTGGAGAAACAAACCAAACATAGTATTATAACTCTTCGATCAGATCGAGGTGGTGAATACTTGAATGGAGAGTTTCTAGCTTATCTCAAAGAAAATGGTATAATCTCCCAGTGGACTCCTCCATATACTCCACAGTTGAATGGGGTATCTGAAAGGAGAAATCGAACTTTGTTAGATATGGTTCGGTCCATGATGAGCTATGCGAATCTTCCAGTATTCCTGTGGGGTTATGCATTGGAAACCTCAGCATATTTACTGAATAAGGTGCCTTCTAAATCTGTTCCTCAAACTCCATATGAGATATGGAAATAAAGGAAACCGAGTCTTAAACACGTTAAGATTTGGGGATGTCCAGCTTATGTCAAGAAAGTTGACCCAGATAAGCTGGAATCTCGATCTGTAAAATGTAATTTTGTGGGATATCCTAAAAAGACTTTAGGGTATTACTTTTACACCGATCATCGGGTGTTTGTCTCCAGACATGCTACCTTCTTGGAAAAGCAGTTTATCCTTGAAGGAAATAGTGGGAGAAAAATTGAACTTGATGAAGTTTAAGAAGCACAAACTACTACAGATCAAGTGGAAATACCTGTTCAGACTGAACAACCTTCTGTGGAACAGCCCATTCTAAGGTCAGGGAGAGTGTCTCGCCAACCTGAGAGGTATTATGGCCTTGTCATTGAGAATGACAATGAGTTGTCAATCATTGATGATGACGACCCTGTGACCTATAATGAGGCTATGAGTAGTGTTGACTCAGAGAAATGGCATAGTGCCATGAAATCCGAAATGAAATCTATGTATACCAACCAAGTATGGACTCTGGTTGAGGCGCCTGAAGGTGTTAAGCCTATTGAGAGCAAGTGGGTATACAAAAGAAAGATTGGAGCAGATGGGCAGGTGGAGACCTATAAGGCCAGGCTCGTGGCAAAAGGATTCAGACTAAGGCAAAGGATTGACTTTATGAAACTTTTTTGCCTGTAGCCCTGTTAAAATTAATTCAGATTTTTCTTGCGATTATTTCTTACTACGACTATGAGATCTGGCAAATGGACGTGAAAACGGCCTTCCTCAATGGGAAACTTGAAGAGGAAGTGTATATGACACAGCCAGAGGGTTTTCTTTCCAAGGGAAATGAACACCTAGTGTGTAAGCTGCTGCGAACCATATATGGTTTAAAGCAAGCTTCTCGTAGATGGAACATCCATTTTGATGAGACCATCAAAGAGTTTGGTTTTATCAAAAACATAGATGAACCATGTGTCTACAAAAAGGTTAGTGGGAGCGCGGTAACATTTCTTGTATTGTATTGAAAGAGGAGACGTCAAGAGAGTTGACACACATAACAACGTAGCAGACCCACTCACAAAGCCACTTTCTCAAAGTCACTTTGATCGTCATAAAGACAAGATGGGTATTAGATACCAGAGTGATTGGCTTTAGTACAAGTGGGAGATTGAAAGAGATGTGACCTAAGTCCAATCATGTATGATAATTTAGGAATAACTTTTATGTAATCTGTTTTGATTTAATTAATATTGATAAAAGACTTGTTTTGGTTTTATTGCGGGCTTTATCTATTTAAGTGTTTAAATAAGATATACCATAGTTTAGAGTAAAGCTTTTTATGGATTATGATGAGATCATAATAATGAGACCTAAAAGATGATAACTCTAAACTTAAATATTTCCTGGTCGTAGGATTACTAACTGGTAATTAGTAATCCGCAAAGATCGGTACATACTATGCTTGCTTCATTATGAAGGATGTCTGTTCTCATAGACATTTGTGTGGTGACACTATAGCTAGTATGTAGGTGCTTATTATAGAATAAGTTCACTGAACATGACTCACACTGATGGAGTTCACTCACGTGTCAGCAGTTGTTCACATAGTGATAGTTGTACAAGTATCCTTAGACTTGAGGTCATCATAGTCATCTTGTGTACACTGAACTATGCTTTGGTTTAGTTCTTAGTCTCCAGGGACAATTATAAGGGCTCTACTGGGTATAGGAATTTGTACACGAATATAGTGTATGATCAATAAAGGATCTACCCCTTCCAGTGAAGGAAGAGAATGTTCAATGCTGATCCACTTATGCTAGTTCAGGAATCTCTGGCCAGAGTGAATGAAATTAGAAATGAGTTTCTAATTCACATTAATTAGAACTAAGCATAGTGAATGGGAAAGCATATGATTAAATAAGATAGGCTTGACGCGCATTTCATGCCTTGTATTTAATCATGACATTGCAGGGTAGAAGGAATTAATTGTACGGTAACTATTCACTGAATAGGTTCTTGGTATTCTAAGCAGTGAATTCATATTATCCGGATAGTCGTGATATGCTTAGAAGTATCCCTCACGATGTAGAATAAACATGATTAATTTATTAATTAATCATATTTAATAAATTAAAGAATTTATATAAATAATGATAAAATAGTTTTATTATTATTTATTTCTACTACTGGCTTAATATTGAACATACAGGGTCACACCATAAAAGAGAATGATTTAATGGTGGAGGAATTAATTAATAATGGCTGGTAATTATTTATTTGTGAAATAAATAATTAATTAGCAAATTTAATAATTGATTAAATGAGATTTAATTAATTATAAAATTAATTAAGAAAAGTTCTTAATATTATTAATTAAAATTTAATTTTGGAAATTAAATCAAGTGAGAGAATTATTTTTCTAAAGTGTTTAGAAAAGGGATTAATGATTAAAAGGTGTTTTAATTATTAGTTAATTGGTTAATAAGAATAATCAATTAAAGGCTTAATAATAATAATATTTTATGGGAAAATTTTCAGCTGAAAATTTTGTCTATAAATATACTATTATAAACATTATTTGCTTCAACCAAAAAAAATAAAAACCCTAATTCTAAAGTAGAAAAGAGAGGGAGGCAACTAATTCTCTCAACCTCTTACTCCCTCCATTATTTTGATCCCTTGGTGGATACCGGTGGAGTGCTTCACACTTGATGAGCAGCTGCTAGGGATTTTCGTTCATCGTTCTTGGATCGCTATTAAAGACCTCCATCTTTCCATTAATGTAAAGCTTCTTAAGGTAGACATACTGAACTACGAATTAAATATTATTTTTCGCGTGGATCCTGCGGAGGGTTTCGGTTTTTTTTAAGATTTAAATTTACGTTTTCATTGCGTTTATGTGCTAAAAACCCTTCAGAGATAGCAATACATTGGCCAAAGGTAGACTGCACAAATTTCTGAATTTCATCCATGACCAAAGGTGAAGGAGTGTATCTTGGAGTGTGCATTTGATCAAACTTCACCCTTGTATCATTGGATTTAGTGATATGCTCTTGAACAACTTTGTGCAGGGCTACAAATGAATCTTTGAGTTGATTGACACTTTTATCAATCCCACTGAGATCATATCTCGACATTTGGTCTGAGAAGGTTTTAAATTGATTTTTGATCTCAGTTTATGGGGGGATGATTTGGTCCATCTTTTCTCTGACCATTTTCATTACTTTGTCTTGATGTCCATTCAATGTTATCTGAAGAGCTTTTCCAAAGTTATGGAAAGCCTTGATTTGAACCTTGTAGACCTCATTGATGGCATCATATACCTCCTATGGAGTGAGGGATCTGGCATTGCTTCCCAAGATTGTAATGTACTCCTCTCTAAATTTGCTAACACACCATCCATCTCAATTGTGAAGTCCTTGTCCAACCAAGTATCACAGTTGGCATCTTGACCAGCTTCATCAACAATATTTTTTTGAATATCTTCCACCTCAGCCTGGTAGGAGAGCATGATAGCTTGTTAATCTTAGTTGGACATATTGGATGTGAGTAGCTGCTGTGAGATTTGGGCCAGGCCTCCAAGTTGATCAACTCTAAGATTTTCAATAGTAAATGGTTGATTTTCAGTGTCTTGGAGCCATTGAGAGATGAGGTGTGTTTGAGAGGTTGAGGGATGTGAATCAGGACCACCTATAACTGAAGTCACAGTTTTACTCACAAATTACTCTGTGGTTTTGACAAGTTGTTATTCCTCACGTAAAGTGGGAACCTCCAATTAAATTGGAGGGGATTTGATTGGGTTTCTGTCATGTGCACCAGTCTCACCCTTGTGCTTCTTGCATAGCACTGCCACTTGAAAGTGATAAACTTGCCTCTCCCATAGCAGGGTCATTGGCAATTGTAATCCCAGCTTCAATTGTCAACGAAATTTCAGCTAGTGTTTTGAGGGGAGTTATCCATACATGAGGAACCTCCAATTGAATTGGAGAGGATTTAGATAGCTCCCCCTCAGGAGTACTACCCTCAAACCTTGCAGTCTGTGAAGACTGATTTACAAATAAAGGTGCATTTGTGACATCCATAGGGTCTTCAGTAAAAACTGATAAATCCCCCATGGTTTTGATGGTGTCATCAAGTTCTACCCCAGCTAGTAGCCTCTGACCATCTAAATATGGTGTCTGAGTGGTGAGCAAGGTTTCTTGAACTAAGTCACTTGATTTAACTTGCACTTGAGAATTGGATTCAAGTGCTGTTGGTAGAGAAGAAATTTTAGATATTAGAGATTGTTGCTCAGATTTGAGTGTTGGCAGCTCCCCCTGAATGGATGAGGGAGCTTCAAAAGATGTGCCCTCACTGTGTGTGCCATCCTTATTCCTCCTACCATACACTTGTATTGCTTCAGGTGCAGATTGTGCAGACTCTATACAAGGTGCATTGGGGTGAATGCTCTTTTCAATAGACACATCATGTTGAGATAGGATGTATCTAGAGTCCGTTTAGTCCCCATTTAACAACTTCATCCTGTTGGGAGGATACAAAGGTGGCTTGAGTGGTCAGCTCAGATTTTTTACTCTTCTTTGATCTCTTGACCAGGGGTGACTCAGCTTCAGTTTGTTCCTCACCACTCTCTTGTAAAACTATTAAGGTTACCCCCTTTCTCTTATTTTTACTCACCTCATCCTTTTGAGAAGATGAGGTGGTTGGTTTCCTAGCTACTACAGGATTTGAAGAAATATTTTCATCTTGGGAAGATCCCTGTGGGTGTTCCTGTGTAATGTACTTCCGTAGGTTCAGAGACCATGGTTGTGCTAGGTTGTGCATTAGATCTCATGTCTGGCATTGGGTAAGGGTAAATCCTAAATCTCTCCATCATAAATGGAGTGATTTTCAGACTTACATTTACCTTTTTCTTTGTAGTAAGTGAGATAAATATTATTTTGGACACATGCTTATAATTGCCAAGTTTTGTGCTATTAATACCATTTAACAAGTGTATATCTGTTACTTTATTATTTAAAGTAGACATAATAAACCTAGGAAAGAATATTTCCTTACATCTTGCATATAGGGGCATTGTTAGCCTGGTTGCAAGTTCTTCCAGGATCAATAGACCAACATTCAAGTGTCTGTTGTGGGCACCAGCTTTTGCACCACACTTGAAATATTGTCATATCCTGTCTTCCTGCATGTGAAGGCCCTCACCACAGAATGAAAGACAAAAGACCACTCATTCCTTAGATTGGTCTTGTTCAAGCTTGACAGGTTGATTCTTCCACCATAATTGATAAAGTCCATAAACTCAGTCAATTCATCAGGAGTTGGCACCTCCACCAGATTTCCAGTTGGCAGCCCCAAAGCTCTATTCACATCTTGTTCATTGAACTCTTTTTGTTGGCCTCCAATTGTGCAGGTCACCACCATAAAGATAGAGAGATGTCATTCATATCAGTCCTCACTATTGCTATGGTCCAAAATTCATGCAGAACATCCAGATACAGAATAGGGTTTGCAGTCACTCCTACAAGATAAGATTCAGCCAAAAGTTTCACAAACCCCTTGAAACTGTCAGGAGCTTGGTTAGCATCAGTAAAAGAGAGGTAGTTTGTTCCTTTATCTGGAATAGTAGCTCTTACAACATTGAGTGCCACTGTTGATTGATGAGAGTGAATGGGTAAGAATTTTTTTTGAGAAAGGAGTAAAAATAAGAGAGAAATTGGTTTTGGATTGAAAGGCTAGGTCGCTTGAGTTCTCAAAAATGTAAGTATGTATATGTATCGAGAAGTCTAAGTATTTATAGTAAAAGTTAATGACTTGTCGAGAAGTCAAAAATAGACGTTTGGAGTATACTTATCGAGAAGTCATTTTGAAATGAGAGACATCTCGATAAGTCATTTTATTTATTTATGTAGAAATAAATAAATATTGACTTGTTGAGATGTAAAATGAATACCCAGTTTGTCCAAATTGGACTAACAAGTTTCTAATTTTTATTTGAATAAATTCAAAATAAAATCAGAATATTTTTGCCAAGAGTATTTTACCAGAATAATTTATTAAATTAAATTATTTCAGTTTTGAGTTATTGATAAGTCTAAAAATAATACTTGTAGAGAACTATGTAAGTTAACACTTGTAGAGAACTCTACAATGACTTATCGATAAGTCATAATAATGCTTGTCGAGAAGTCACTCGAGAAGTCAGTAAATTGACTTGTCGAGGACTCATTCGAAAAGTCTTAAAATGACTTGTCGATAAGTCAATTAGACTTATCGAGAACTCAGTTCTCTATATACTCCTGATCAATTTAATTATGCCTTGTGATAATTTTACATATAAAGAATGTAAATTAACAATTGAGCAGTTTACTTAGAATTTGAACAATTTCCAAGTTTAATTTTCATTTTTGAAGAATAAATATGCAGAGATTTCTGAAATATTTATACTTCATATTTCAGTTAATTTCTAATAAAATCATATTAATTTTGATTCACTGGAAATTAATCTGCTGCAACACATTAGCTGAGTTCTTGCCTTAGGATGAAGAATTTAGCATTCCAATTTCACCTATAAGTCTAGTGAAAGTAGCTTCATCCAAAGGTTTAGTAAAAATGTCATCTAATTGTTTTTCTGTTGGAACAAAAATAAGCTCAGTGGTACCATTTGCAACATGTTTTATGATAAAATGGGAATATAGCACTAGCATTATCACACATAATAGGAATTTTGTGTAACACCAGGCCATAGTCCATTAGCTGATTTCTAATCCAAAGCACTTGAGCACATTAACTTCCAACAGCTATGTATTCAGCTTCAGTTGTGGAAGTTGATACAGATTGTTATTTCTTGCTATGTCGGGATACAAGTCTTTGTCCAAGAAACTGACAGCTCCCACTTGTACTCTTTCTATCCACCCTGCATCCAGCAAAATCTGCATCTATGTAACCAACAGCTTCAAAACAAGTTCCCTTAGGATACCATAATCCCAAGTTAGGAGTTCCTTTCAAGTATCTGAAAATTCTTTTAATAGCCATCAAATGTGATTCTTTTGGATTGGCTTGGAATCTTGCATAAAGATATGATGCAAATATTATGTCTGGTCTAATTGCAGTTAGGTAAAGCAATGATCCAATCATTCCTCTATAGCTTAAAATATCTATACTTTTGCTTTTTTTGTCTACATCCAACTTTGTTGCTGTAGACATAGGTGTAGAAGCAGGTGAACAATCAACCATACCAAACTTCTTTAATAAATCTTTGACATACTTAGTTTGGCTAATGAAGATTCCATCATTTCTTTGACTAACTTGAAGTCCAAGAAAGTAACTTAATTCCCCCATCATGCTCATTTCATATTCACTCTGCATAAGCTTGGAAAATCTTTGGCACAACTTTTCATTTGTAGAACCAAAAATAATGTCATCCACATAGATCTGGACTAGAATCATGTCATCACTATGGTTTTTTTAGAAGAGAGTCTTATCTATGGTACCTCTAGTAAAACCATGTTTAAGCAAAAATTCTGACAATGTATCATACCAAGCTCTAGGTGTCTGCTTTGATCCATATAGAGCCTTGAGTAGTTTGTACACAAAATTTGGAAATTCTGGATCTTCAAAGCCAGGTGGCTGTTGTACATACACTTCTTCTTCTAACTCACCATTTAAGAAGGCACTTTTCACATCCATCTGATACACTTTAAAATTTGAGTGTGCAGCAAATGCTATAAAAATTCTTATTGCTTCAATTCTTGCAACTGGAGCAAAAGTTTCATCATAATCAATTCCTTCTTCCTGTGAATAGCCTTTTGCAACCAACCTTGCTTTATTTCTGGTAACCACACCATTTTCATCCATCTTGTTCCTGAACACCCACTTTGTTCCAATTACACTTCTATTCTTTGATGCAGGAACTAACTCTCAAACTTTGTTTCTTTTAAACTGATTGAGCTCTTCTTGCATAGCAGAGATCCAATCAGGGTCCATTAGAGCTTCTTCAGTTTTCTTGGGCTCAACTTGGATCACCAATTATTGCATTTGGGTTGTGTCCTTTATCCCATTTTCTTATGTGAGTTTGTTGACTGGTGCCTTCATCATTTTCTTCATAATTGGTATGATTTGTAGATTCTTCTTCTCTTTCTCCCCCTTAGTTTGTGCTATCAAAATCAGGTATTTGAAATGAGCTTCTATTTCCATGATTCTCTTGTCCTGTAGATTCTTCATTTATTATTTGTTGTGCATGGTCTTTACCATCTTCATCAGAATCACTGTTGATGTTAAGATTTTCAAATACAAGGGCTTCAGCTTTATTTTCATCAAGGCATTCCAAGCCTGGACATTTGTCATCATCAAAAGTCACATATGTGCTTTCCATGATTTTCTTTTTATCAATCACATAAACCTTGTAGGCAGTTCTCTCCAATGAATATCCCAAAAAAAATTGCTTCAAAAACTTTTATGTCAAATTTTCCCACATATTTATAGCCGTCTTTTAGAATGTAACACTTGCTTCAAAATACATGAAGATTATTTACTGTAGGCTTCCTTTTAGACATGATTGAGTAGGGTGATTTTCCATGCATTTTGTTGATGAGATATCTGTTTTGAGTGTAGCATGCAGTGTTAACCGCTTCTTCCCAAAAAACTAGCTGGCAAGTTGGCATCTTGCAGCATTGTCCTTGCAGCTTCTAGTAATGTTCTATTCTTTCTCTCAACTACACCATTTTGTTGAGGTGTTCTAACTGCAGAAAATTCTTGGACGCCTTTGCCTTTGCAGAATTCACTTGATGTTGCATTTCTGAATTCTGTACCATAACCACTTCTCAATCTTTTCACACAATTATGATCTTCAGCCTGTTTTTCTATCTTCTTTATGTGCTCAAAAATGATGTGTGGAGTTTCATCCTTAGAATGCATAAATTCTACCCAGGCGTATCTTGAGAAATCATCCACCATCACAAGTGCATATTTATTCCTTGAAATTGATAAGACATTTACTGGCCTAAACAAGTCCATGTGAATAAGTTGCAAAGGTGCACTTATGGAATTCACATCTTTTGACTTATGACTTGATCATTTCATTTTTCCTTTCTGGAAGGCTTCATAAACTTCAATTTGGGCAAACTCCACCTTTGGCATGTCTCTCACCAATTCTTTCTTGACCAGAGTGTTGATTGCCTTGTAGTTTAGATGTGAGAGTCTCTTGTTCCATAGTTTTTCTGCTCTGTGGATGCCTTGGTGTAAAAGCAACAAATTTTACCCTCATTTGTTGAGTCCAAGTCTGTAACAAACAAGCTTCCTTTTCTTGCTCCTTTCAAAGTAACTTCACAAGTTTTCTTGCTGATAAAAGTGCATTCTTCTTTGTTGAATAAAACTTCAAAAACTTTGTCTGCAAATTTGTTGACACTTAGAAGATTCACTTCTAGATCAACTACCAGTTCTACATCATCAGTGGCAACATTTCCAGAAACAATCTTGCCATATCTCATTGTGAATCCTTTACCGTTGTCTCCAAAGGTCACCAAAGAGTCATCCTTCTCCTCAAATTGTGATAGCAGGGCTTTATCACCTATGATATGCCTGGAACATCCACTGTCAATGATCCATATGACCTTCTTCATTTTTCCCCGCACATAATGAGTTTTAAGTGTGTTTAGCCACCCAAGCAATGTTGGGTACTTTCTTCTTGTTAACTGATCTAGGAGAAGTAGAGTGAGTTCTTTCAGATAAAATATAATTCAGTGACTGTTGTGCATCTTCCCTATTTATTGTAGATCCAATCATTGTTTCTTTGAGGTCTACTCTCAACTTGTGGCAGCTCTTCATTACTTTCAAATTACAGGAAATACAATCAAACATGTCACAGAATGAGTAGGGATCATTTGCATTAGCTTCATTATATTTGCAGGCTCCTTTAGCTGGCTTACTAACATCCTTTTTGCAAAGGTGAGTTAGGTGATTCACAGAGCCACATTTCTCACATTTCTTTCTTGGAGCATCTGCAACATAAGCAAAATTATTGCTTTTGTTTATCCCAATTTTTCCATTTCTATTTTTCTTCTTCTTTCTTGCATCTTCAATTTTAATTTCTTTGACAAGTGTCTTGGTGCTTTGGTTGTCCATGAGATTTTCTTCAGCTTTAGAAGACTGATTTAAAATTATAATTTTCTTCTCATTGTCCTCATCTGTAATTTCTTGCTTGATAATCAACTCTTCTTCACTGAAGTTTACTTCACATGCCTTGAACATAGGTGAACCAACCTTTTTCAGCATTGCTGGGACATTTTCATTTTCTCTTGCTTTTCCTTTGTCACCTATGTTTTTATTTTTACTGTTCAAGGCATCATAATCAAGACCAATAACAATATTTGTACATGACTTGTTTTTCTCATGGTATTGACCAACCAACTCCGATGCATTCCTGAAGGACTTCAACTTCACTTGATTTTTATCTAGCTTTTCCCTTAACACAACTTCAATCTCATTTGCACACTTGAGCTTGTTCTTCAGATAAACATTTTATTGTTTTATAGCTTCAAGCTCTACTATTAACAATTCAGTTTCCTGTTTCTCATTCTCAAGCTTCTCATTTAACTTTTTCAGTTCTCACTTCTTCATTAGCAACCACCATACTTGTATGAATGTGAGACATTTCTGTGCTCATCTTTTCAATAGTTTCCTTATATGGATTCACATTTAAATCAATGGTGGTAAGAGTTGGTACATGTGTTTTTGATGAAGAGGACTCTCCTTGCTCCAAATCCATTAGTGCATAATTTCCAACTTCCTCATCTTCATCATTGTCAGAGTCATCCCAACTTTTACCTTCTACAATATAAGCTTTGCTTTGCTATTTATTTAGAAGAGCTTCATACTTTGGTTCTAATTCAAGATAAGTTTTGTCTTTCTTTGTTTTCTTGAGTTTCCTGCATTCTGTAGCAAAATGGCCCAACTCATCACAGTTAAAGCACCTTATTTTTGATCTGTCCACATATCCAGTTTTGTAACCATTTTTGCTATCAGATGTGTACTTCCCTTTTCCTTTCTAGCTGCTATCTTTGTTGAATGATTGTCCTTTACCCTTGAAGAACATTGACTTCTTAACTATAATATTTGAGAACTTTCTTGAAAGGTAGGCAATTGATTGATCGTGAAAGGTAGGCAATTGATTGATCTAGCTCATCAAGTTCATCCAGGGCGTAGAACTCATCTTTTTCCAGTTCTAGTATAACTTGTTCCTGTATATCATTGATTTTTTGCTCACTTGTTGAGGCAGTTGGAGTCTGGGATCTTGACTCATCATTAGAGGTCTGGCTTTCATTGATAATTAGGGAACTTGAACCATCTACAACATGCCCTTGACCAGACCTTAATGATTTCCTTTGAATTATTTCTAGTCCATATATTTTCAAGATTCCATACAGGATTTCCAGAGTTATTTTGCTCAAGTCTCTCCCTTCCCTGATTGTTGAGATTTTCTGTTCCAAATGATCAGGGAGAGTAAGCAAAAATTTCAAGTTCACTTCTTCAGCTTCATAATACTTGCCATGAAGCTGCAAGTCATTAATCAGCTTATTGAATCTTTCAAACACATCAGTAATGCTTTCTTTTAGCTTGGCCATGAGACCCTCATATTGTGAAATCAATATCCTTCTTTGATTAGATCTAACCTCCTCAGTTCCCTCACAGAGTATTTCAATCTTTTCCCAGATCTGCTTGGCAGTGTCACAGTTGACAATGTTGTTGTACATTATATTGTCAAGTGACTCTATCAATATCAACTACAAGCCACTATCCAGGGAAACTTTCTCTTTTTCAGGCTCAGTGTACTCAGAAGGGTCTTTTGGAGCATAATGAGCTGGAATGACCATATCACCATCTGTTGATTCCTCAACTCTAAACATAGGAGTGAAGGGCCCAGTTTTGAGAATCTGAATATAGAGTTGATTGGCCATCCTGATAAACAACAACATTTTCTTTTTCCAAAGAGTGTAGTTAACTTTGTCAAAGGTAGGTATTTTGATGCTATTGATTTTCTGTGTATTCATTCTTCCAAGATCTTGAATCTGTTTACTTTTAGATTTTGCTCTGATACCACTTGTTAGGTAATTAATTACACACAGAGGGGGGGGGGTGACCGTGTTTTTGTGTTTTTATGCTTTTCTTGAACTTTTATGGTTATGAACAAAGTAAATCAAATCGTGTAGTGAAATGTGTTACTACAGAAATTAAACATGCAATAATAAAGAACACATCTTTCAAAATTCACTTAATTTTATATTAAAATTAAGAATGTTTTGCTACAAAATTTCTAGGCTCTTTGTAGATAAAGAGCTTAGCTTCTCCTTGAGAGTGTTACAAGATTTTATATCTAAATTGTTACTTCTAACAAAGTACCAGTGTTAACTTTATAATTCAGTTAACTGCTGGTTTACACAGTGTACAATAAGACATGCTATTAAACTTTAGTAAACTGTCACTTGTCATTTCCATTTTAGGAAAAGTGTATCTTCTATTTTTGGCTTAGCATATCTTGGCACCCTGTATTAACTTTGATCTTCCTTTCTCAGTTAATCTTCACCATTGATCTTGCACATCCTTCAAGCTGCTTTTTGTAGACTTGTCAATCCAGCTGGTTGGATTGTTTGTTGATTGTAGATCTTGGATATTGAACTGGTCTGCAATTTGTACTTTGAGATTTTACCTCGAGATCTCCACTTAGGCATATAGAGATCTTGACATCTCGATAAGTATAATGACTTATCGAGATCTCTAATACTCCATAGTAAATTTGACTTGTAGAGGTCTCTGAGTTCTCTATAAGAGAATTTGGCTTGTCGAGATCTCTCAACTTCATGTCTTCACTTGACTTGTCGTTAACTCAGAGTTCTCTAGTGAATCTTGATTTATCGATAACTCTGAGTTCTCTAGAGGAATTTGACTTATCGATAACTCAGAGTTCTCTAATGAATGTTGACTTATCGATAACTCTGAGTTCTCTAGTGAAGAAATGACTTGTCGATATCTCCAATCTTCATGTCTTCAATTGGCTTGTCGATAACTTTCTGAGTTCTCTAGTAACTTTCCTGACTTCTCGATAAGTCATTTGGAGTTCTCGAGTGACTTCTCTATAACACTAAATCTGTGACTTGTAGAGATCTTGACTTAGAGTATTTTTATCCAAAAATATTTATTCAACTCCAAGCTTCTTCAAAATTCTTCTGAGGCATTATCTTCTTGATCTTCTTCTAGATGGAATCCTTAGGCTTGATACTGTTTAAACAAAAAGGCTCCAATATGCTCTTTTACATTTTTACAGACTTTAAATGTTACAATACAAAATACAAACTAAGATTACAATACAACTTACTTAGGGTTGTTAATTTGACTTAGTCTTGTTAAAATACAGGCATGTCTTGCACAACATGAACACCGCGCAAAGCCAGGACATGTGAGTCCCTTTTCCAATACCATTAGTTGATCCTACTCACATAATATTGATGCAAATCCTTATCAGGCAACTCTGCAAAGAAATGGCTGGCCTTCACAACAATGCAATATACACATATAAAATCTCAAATTTATAATAATCACAGTCAAACCTCTCTCAAACTTTTAATCGAACAATTGGTATGCATAAAATCACAGTCAAACCTCTCTCAAACTTTTAATCAAACAATTGGTATGCAATATACATATATAAAATCTCAGATTTATAATAATCCTAAAATTGTACAAAAAAATTAACCACATATAGATTACATACCTTATTTCGCTGAAACCATATATCTAATATCTCCTATATCAAATCTCGGCCTACATATCATATCAAATCTCGGCCTACAAATCATATCAAATAAAAAAACAAATGTGAATTATAAAAGGAGTACAATGAATGAAGATACAATTAGAAGCTATATATAAGTATAGTTAAATCCGAAAATGTATTTAAATTTGATGTATGAAAGAGAATAGATCGAAGAAAAAAAGAGAAAAGAGATTATCTTTGCATCTGAGATGAGGTATTTTATTCACCTGCATTTTGTGCTAAACGCAAGATCAACGGATGAGAAGTGAGTAGAGAGGAGCCTAGGTATTGGTGCAATTCTGTATCAATAATTCTTGGTTTGAAACCTAAACTGTAGAGAGGAAAGAGTCAATATCAGGATTATAACCGGGAATATGACCGTCACTGTACAAAAAGAGGAGAGATGAGAGATGTGAGAAGAGAGGAGAGATGACTGCAAGGGTAGGACGAATAGTCGGAGGAGGAAGGAAATAAGGTTATAGTAGAAGGGCATAAAAGTAAATTCACCTTATAACAGGAGGGGAAAAATGTAAATTCAATACAAAACTCCTTGAGTCTATTAATTAAATAGATCCTGTAGTTATGTATTCTCATTTCATTTCTCTTTTGTCTGTTAGGGCTACATACGAACATGTTCGTTCTTGAATAAAACTTGATATCAGTTTGTTTAACTGAACTCGATTCGATTTATTTCGTTAATCGAGTCGGTCTTAAACATGAAAATGAGCTCGAATAAATAAATGAGTCCAGTCGAGGTTTTTTCTGTTCGGCTCGGATTCGACTCGAACTTGATAACTCAATTGGCTCATATAAAGTTTATATATTATTTTTAAAATTTTATTTATTTTTCTAAATTTTATGCTTAATTTTTTGAAAGGAAACTATCAAATATAGTTATGATGATCCATCCATTTCCAATTCTTCACATTTTCATAAAAAGAAATGTTAGGTTCCCCAAAAAATTCTTCAAATGCTGATGTGTCACGTTGTAGATAGAAACTTACCCAATAATAACATGGGGAACACGGGTGCATAAATATGCGTTCAAAAATAAAAAACCGTCATGTATTTGCCAAATCATTTGGTAAAACCTTTGGAAAATTTTTGGGAATGTTAGGTCACACACACACTGTAGAGGGGGTGAATACAGTGTAAAGTACAATCAAATCGAACTTTAATAACTCAACTAACAGAAAACAAACTTTATTGAAACAATAAACTCTGTTATAGTATGGAACTGTTACCTCTCAGTGATGAACAAATATCACGAGAGCTGCTAGGGTTACAATAAATAATATTTTCGATAACGATAACACTTATAGTGTAAACCATATATCTGTGTTTATATACTACACAGTTACAAGATAATTGCTAATTGATATAGAATATAATTCTGCTTCCTAAAATATATCAATCAGATATCTTTTCTTCCAAGTATTCTATTCTTCATAGAATTCCTTCTTCATGCATATCTCTTCTTATGTTTGTCTCGATCTTCTTTCCTTTAATCAGCTGCTATCCTTATCTGAACGTCCTTCAGTACTTAAGTTCTGATATCCATCTTCTGATGATTATCTCCTGATAATATAAGTACTGATATCCTTCAGTCCTGACTTCCAGTAAGTACTGATTTATCCTGTTTAAGTAAGATCTGAAAACTAAACATAAATCATATTAGCCATAACATTATCAAATATATCTAACAATCTCCCCCAACTTGTAAATTAGCATAATATACAAGTTTAACAGATATTTAATGATGTCAAAAATATTAAGTACAAATGCATGAGAATTAGACTAGATTACTACAACTTACAGTCCTTAAAGCTTTACCAATCTTTAACTTCTGATAACAACTTCAGTCTGTACAAATATCAGAATTTAAGCAGTTGTAGATCTTGACTTGGCTTCATCTTCTGATCTCTCTGATGTCAGGAGTTGTTCTGAGATAGTTCTTCAATAAACATCTCTCAGCATATCTGAGTTCATCAATCATCCTCCTTTTAGTATCTTTAAGTTCTGCAGTATCTTCACCAATTTGAAAGATTGCATCCCTGAGATCATTAATCTTAGCTTTTCTTATATCCTGATCCATTCTGATCAAATATGCCTTATTAGACTCTAGATTGAATTCAACAGCCCTGTAACCCAGAAAGGTAGTTATAATCTTAGCAATGTTGGGCTTCATTTCAACTATATCACCTTTGTGATCTCTGTACTTTGGAAGATATGTGTTGTCAGACTTAACAGAATAAAGCCTTTTCTGTCTCTGAATCTGATCATTCAAATAGTTTGCAGCACTTTCTGTTAATCTGTCATTCACTTGAAGTAAGAATAGTACATGCTCCAGTTCTTCAAAATACTTCAATGGAATGGCATTTTGCCTTATATGATAAACCCTACCATCTGTCATGAAGTACAACAAGATGTGTTCTTTCAAGTAGGTATGGTTAACCATTTGTACAAATTCCAGTTAATTCAATCTCTCAGGAGTTGCTCTAATACCTGGTTCACTCAAGGAAGTTGGATCATTGGTAGTGTTCTGTATTCTTCTTTCATTAGCACTTCCCAATCCAGTTTTATCTCTTGCTTCCTTTCCATTAACCACTCTTGCTTCAAAACCACTTGCAGCAGTCTTCAAAGGTTGAGTCTATTTTGCTTTAGTAAATCCTGGTAGGAGTTTCTTTGATTTATCTTCTGATATCAAGTTAACTTGAGCTATGTCAGAGGTTACTTGCTTCTTCAAAATATAAGAACTTACTGTCTCTTGACTCTGAACAACTTGAGCCATGTCAGAGGTTCTCTAAAAAACTTTTCTTGAAGTCAGAGCAAGATCATCCTTTTCATCAGTAATTTCTTCATCCACATGAGGCACATAAACCTTGATAGGTTCACCAACTTTTTCTTTACCCTTGGATCTTGGATCTATCTGCGGTTGTGATTCAGCCATGGTTGCTTCAGAATTTGTCCTTTCTTTTATCACAATGCCCTTGAGTTTTGGAAGAGTCTTTTTACCAGAAGCTTCAGATTTAGATGTGACTTTTTCTGATTTCAGTCTGGCTTCTTCTTCCATTAAACTCTCCAAGTCCATTCCTGGATTTTCCTGAAGAAACAACTGTCTTGACATTTCTTCATCAAGATCTAAAAGTTCATCAGAACTTATCCTTTTACCAGTAACAGAACTAATTCTTTTTCCAGTATCAGAACTTGTCTTGTGACTTATGATTTCAGCTTTTCTTGATGAGAAACCTCTACCTTGACTATGACCTCTACCCATTCCAGGGTTTCCTTGATCATCCTTTTCATCATCCTTCCCCTTCAATGTCTTATCAGTTTTACATTTGGACTTAATTACTTTCTCCCCCTTTTTGGCATCAGCAGGTAAGAGAAGAGAGACAAGCAATTCCACTGAGGCTTGGATTTCATTAAGTTTAGATTGCTGAGAAGCTTGATTTTTTAGAATATCATTAATCTGAGCTTGTTATGCCTCTTGAGTCTTCTCAATTTAAGCAACTCTGTCAAAAGTAGGTTGGAAGAATTTTTTCTTGTCAATCTTCTGAACTTGTTCTTGCTTCATTAATTCTTCCCGTAAGTGATGTAACTCTGCATGAGTAGTTGAATGGAGACCTTGTAAATGTTTAGTACTCAATGCAGTGACTCTAAGCTGTGTTTTGAAATCATCAGTATTTAACATCTCATCAGCTTTTGTCAAGTGCTCAGCCAGATGTTGTGCAGTTGGAGCACAGGTAACTGAGTTCCATTCCTTAGTCCACTCCTGTCCTGCAGGAGTGTCACTCCAAGGTACTTGTGCTTCTCTTGTAACAAACTTCTTAACAAATTCAGATTTAAGAATAGTTTATTGAGGTGCATATCCTGAAGGACCTGCTTCATCAGCATCTGCATTTGGAGCAGCATCACCAGTATTTCCAGCATTTACAGCATCAGAACTTACAGAATCAGTATCTTCTGATAAAACAACAGTATGAGTAGCAATGGAGGCTTCAGCATCATCCTCTAATTGCTGATCTGGTTCCAAGTTCTGATCAACAGCCATATCCTGATGCTCTCTTATATTCTGATCATCAGCATCTTGATGCAGAGAAGGTGTAGTAGATAATTCTGGAGTTTGAGCAGCATCAGTAACAGGTGTTGTTGATGGATTGTTAGAGCTTCTAAGTAAAGTACTTCAGGCACAACCAATTTCTGGATATCAATATCAGCACTTGTGCCTGAATCAACAGGAGATACAGTCTTAGGAGACACAGATGGTGTGTTGGCCTTTTCAGTAGCAGCTTCCTCAGTTGGAGTTAATGGAGAAGCAGTGGTTTTAGCAGATTCTGGTTCTTGTGAGATCAGAGATTCCTGATCTCCTTCCTTAGCTGCTGCTTCCTCATCATCTGAAACTGGCCTTTTTGCCCTCTGTTTCTTGTATCTCTTTGAAGGTATGGATTCCTTTGGAGTTTCATCAACAGTCATTCTTCTAAGCCTTTTAAGAAGCTTAGATCCTCCAATTGCAGAATCCTTCTGAGAAGGAACTTTCTCAGCTTCTTTATCAACCGGTTCTGAAGTAGGAACCTGTTCCTCACTATCAGATTCATCTCTCAAAACAATCCTCCTTCTCTTCTGAGGTGTTTGAGGATTAGTCTTTATTCTCTTAGGCTTGGAAGATGAAGGCTTCACAGTAGGTGCTGAGGATGAAGGTTGTGCTGTTTGTGAAGTGGAGAGATATGATTTGAGATATGTCCTGAGGGTAGGCTGAGTAGTATGAGTGGTATGTTCTGATGGTTGTTGTGGTGTTTGAGATGTGGTGGTTGGTTGGACATCAGGATAAACAGATCTGTAGATGTCAGGATCAGCATTTACTAAAATCTGTTTTACAGATTGAGGAATCTGTAAAGGTCTAACAACCTTATTCTTAACATCAGCATTTACCAAATCATTAAAGGCTCGTTTTGCAATTTTGAAAGATGGAGTTAAGTCAGTGGTAGGTTGGGGTTCATCAGCACAACAATGGTTAAAAATAAGCTGACAAAATCTAGCAAAGTAGAAACATTCCTATCTTCTGTCATCCTATCCCCAATAAAACCTATCACAGCATTAGCAAAATCAAAATGAGTTTGATTAATGATAGCATACCCGATGTGCTGACTCATTATAGGGATAAAATCAAAGTTTGAACACTTATTCCCAAAAGCTTTAGTGATGCAGTCAAAGAAGAAGCTCCATTCCTTTCTGATATGAGCCCGTTTCAACTTCCCAAGCTTTTCCAAACTCTGCTTGTAACACTCCCAAATCCGGGGTCGGAGATCCGGGTTGTCACGAGTTCCATTTCCCTTAATAATACCCAATCTTAATAAACAATCAACTACTCCGTACTGTGACCCCACAATAAAAACACACACCACAAGTTATAGTCTCAGAGATGAATATCCAAAAATAACACGAGTCATTTTATTCCACAATTATATGCCATTACACCTTAAAAGGGTTTCTGAATAAATTTACATTTCTTTGCCATTATTACAATTCATAAAGATACATAAGTCTGGTACATCAAAAGTTGAAAGCCTAGCCTATTGGTAGTTCCTACCTCAGCTACAGCGACATCAACGCCTATAGGAAACTGCGGAACGTTTCCTATCCGCTCGTGAATTGGGAGCTTGGTCCTGTTCATCTTGTCTATCTGATGTTGTGTGATGAAAGAAGAAAGCAAGGGTGAGCAACAAGCCCACCGAAATAATATGTATAATAATTAACAATATATGAGCATCCTCATAGTACTCATGAAAGTCTTGGTCAAGAAGAAATGAACCAAGTTTGATCTCTTAATGCGACCAAGTCGCAAAATATTTAATATATATATACTTTTCAGAATTTTTAAATCCTCTTCCATGTATAATATACACAGAGTTCCAGTTTATAACTGTATAAAAATATCGTTGCAAGGTGATCTCATATATCTAACCTTGTCTTAACATTTTTGTGAAAATCTTTGTCATGCATAAGATAATCATTAACCAGATATAAGTTGAAAAGATGAAGTTACAAGATACTCCAATATACTTATATCTTTTCCGAATACTACTTGAACTACCACCATTCAAGGTATAATTAGTTCATCCCATAGATGAAACTACACGACAAAACTTGTATAACATTAATCTTTGAAATATCATCAAAATAAAATGAAGTTACGAGATACTTCATTTGATGAAAACATCATTTTGAAAACTCGACCCTGCCAACACTTAACAATTGCCCAGCCGTAGCCTTTCTATCGAAGTGCTCTGGTAGTGTTGCAGAAATATCCAATTGGATGATGAACTCATTACAGGAGTTTGCCGCGCCAGGAAGACAACTTACGATGATCAGTCGCAGTAGTGAAACCCCACCATTTTCTACATGTAGAGGAGAACTTGTCGGATTTACTTGTCAACCGAACACTGGACTCCTAAGGAATGGACCGTCTTAGCGGAATTTCCAGGCCATTTGTGCCAATATAATAAGGCTGGGCCGGCGCCACTCGACCACTTACGCCACTCCTAGTTCAGATGAAATCCATGACTCTGAAATGTAAAGCTTGTCCCCCCTTTTCCCAAGTAGAAACTTATTGATACGGCTCCACCAAGAAGTCGTATCTAGTTGGAAAAGAAAACTCACCGATATTTCCCAGGCGGTGCCTGTTAATGGATTAACTTGTTCTAAGAATTTTACTTCCCGAGTGTTGGGTAAGTAATCAAAAACTCTTTTATCAAAACAACAACCTTGTTGCGAATATAAAATACACCACAGAGCCGGATCCCTCAGGTTTTGAGCGAGTATTTAAATCCCCTTCGAAAGGAGGATCTTAAATATAAAAATGAGTTTTGGGATCCGCCCTAACCTTTAAAAATCATTTTGAAGACTCGAAAACATTTTTAAGAATGTTTGGAGGAATGCTAATTAAATAAAATAAATCAGTCCCAATATATTAGAAAATATCTGAATATTATTATTTAAATAATATTCCCATAAAGAATAATCTTTATAAAAATAATTGAGGTAGAAGTTTTAAAACTCATACTTGAAATGAATAATAAATAACCAAAGATATACTTATACGAAAGTACGATCTTTATTTGAATAATCGAAAATAAGTTTGAATATCGAAACATTATTCTTTAATAAAATAAAGAATATTATTTAATAAAATAAGCGGAGTCATAAGTCCTCGAATGAATATTCAAAACAATATTCATTAAATAAAATAAGCGGAGTCATAAGTCCTCGAATGAATATTCAAAATAATATTCATTAAGTGAAATAAAGTTATCGAATAAACCTTATTCGAATAATAGTTTTGAAAACTATTTATATATATATATAAATATATATATATATAATATACTCGGGAACATCGTCTCTCGGTTTAGAAAATATGTTCACCTTTGGGTCCCCTATACTAAGGGTATACGCAACTACTGCTTATCTCTAGCATAGGCATTATGCATTTTATAAGCAATTGAATCAATAATTAGATATCAAGATTATGAAATAGTCATGCATATATACCATATCAGCATGCTCCAATATATCGCAAAATTTGCTAATAACAATCATGCACTTATCACAAGATAATGCATATACATATATTTACATCACAACAACAGTATAACGGGTAAAAAACTTGCCTGAGCGACTGGGGGTGATAAAAGGCTTGGGACGAGTCTGGTAACCTATAAACAACATATAAGTTGGAATTAAACCAAAGTCTCTTATGAATCTATACTTTAACCAATTAGGCCCTAACGTTCGCTTTTGCGCTTAACGATTCACTTAAGTCGCTCGAGTACCCTCGGCTCCACCAATTTTAATAAATTAACCATTAATGGTTTTAAGGCGATTCTTTCGCGAGTACCCTACCAACTGCCTAACCTACTTTACATAATTGTTTCATACTCCAATTAGTCATTTAAGGGCCTTAACCAAGGTTTTAAAGTAAGGAGAGGGGTAATGGTTCGTTCGCGAAACGCCGTTATTTAAAACGGTCGTTTCTCCTAAACCGTACATCGGATTCAAGCGAACCACATATCAAAACGAAGCTCGTAACATGAACTATCTAAAAATGGCATAGGTTAGAATCTTTCAGTGAGTTCACGGGTCCTAAAGTTAAGAACAGAACAGTTAAGGAAAATCGGGCATTATGACATTTATGTTTACGCGATTTCCAATTTAATTTAAAATCTAAATTATCATCAGTTCACTCACAACCACCAATACAACAATATTCAACCATCATACTACAAACTCAGTCCCAAACTCCAAGTTTTACCAATTTATCCAACCAATAAAAGACCCAATATTCAAAACCAATACAAATCCACCAAAACTACTTATAATCAAGGATCAAGCCTTAATACTAACAATGCTTCAATAAAACTTAATGGAATCATAAAATCAAAGCTAGGGTTTGAAGTTGATACCTTCCTTGGTAGGTGTTAAGTTGCTAGGAAGCCTTAGGGAGCCTTAATCTAACCTCCTACAAGCTTGATCTTTCCAAAGAAATCAAGAACACAAAGTTAGGTTTTGAAGTTTCTAAAAGTCAGATTGAAAGAACTGTCAAAAAGAGGGTCTTACATGCTTATTTGGATGAGACTTGTGAACAAGAGTTGTAGGCCATCTCAATACTTTTCCAAAGAGCTATAGAACATTCTATTTGAATGAGTATTGAAGGAGATATGGTAGTTTGAAGTTGCTGCTCTGGTTTTGGCCGAGAGCTAGCTTCTTTAAAATGAAAAGTCAAGTTTGTGTTATGATTTTTTTGCTTTGTTTCTTTGTTTATGGCTTGGCTAATTTTAAGGATTTACCATGGTAAAAAATGAATGGCTCACAATCAACCAACAACACACTTCTTTTTGTCATGCTTAGGTCATCATTCTTATGTCATCCAATTGCCACATGTCTCTTCCTTGTGGTTTGATGATGTCACAATCCTTGGCTTCTTGTACAAGCTTGTCTCTTGGTCGCTTATTTGTTTTACGGCTCGCTTAACTTTCGTTCTCGTTCATCGTTTGAGGGATCATATCCGGGATCTTATTACTTGGGTTCCCCTAAACCTTTCTCAATATTTTATATTCCTTTTTATGATCCCCTCTGAAAATCCTTGAATTTGAATCCTTTTTATCCTATCACCTTATACTCAATTCTTTCGGTATCTGGTGGATTTTCGGGAAAAAATCAAAGTGTTCGGATTTGGATTCTGACGATCTTTACATACACTTATTTACTTTATGGAGTATTAATACGATCTTAGAATTTCCATAACAGTACTCATATATAGCGTGGTCTGATAATTTTCCTTAATCATCATCATTAGCTAAAGTTACTATTCATCCATGTTTCAAAATTTTCCAAAAATTGGGGTTATTAAAGTCTCCCCTCCTTTAAAAGGATTCTGTCCCGAAATCAGATAGAAAATGAATAGGGATGCTCTCTTAGCATTGCACTTTCTAAGTCTCAAGTAAATTTTCCCACATTGTGGTTCTACCACCAAACTCTGCCTAGTTTGATAACCCTTCTCCTAAGCACTTGTTCCTTTTCGATCTATAACCCTTTCTGGTTGCTCCATATAGGTTACGTCTGGTTGCATGACTATGCGCTCATGTACCCCTATTTGTCTGGCATCCAAATTATACTTCCTTAACATTGATACGTGGAACACGTTATGAACTTGCTACAGGTTCGGGGGTAGGGCTAGCTCATATGCTAACTTCCCAATACGTCTTAATATCTCCAAGGGTCCAACACTTCGTGGGCTTAGCTTTCCTTTCTTTCCGAACCACATCCATCTTTTCCAAGGGAATACCTATAACAGCACTAGGTCCCCTACTTCCTATTCCTTGTCCTTTCGTGTCAATTCAACATACTTCTCATGTCCATCTTGGGCTACTACCAGCCGTCTTCTGATTAGATCTATTATATCCCTGGTCCTTTGGACCACTGCTGGTCCGAGCATCTTGCGCTCTGCAACTTCATCCTAACATAAGGGAGATCGACATTGTCTGCCCTCAAGGATCTCATAAGGCGACATCTCGATAATGACATATGATCTGTTATCGTAAGAAAACTCAATCCGCGTTAAGTGATCATTCCAAATTCTTTCAAGTCTATTGCACAGACTCTCATCATAGCTTCTAGCATTATAGCTTTTGCTTCTCAATACTCCTTTTATGGTTCGTAAGCGTTACTATCTTCCGTACAGAATACTATTCTAGATATACCTTTACTCGCTAGAGTTTTTAACCTTTTAATAACCACGTCAACTTTAGTATCACGAACGTGTTTCCATTCCGAATACCACCATAACTTTACTACTCCTTTTCTGTTGTTTCTATTTTCCAAAGCTTGATCAATCATATAGAAGTAAAGGAATTTGTTGAGAGATCACTATGATCATGAACACTTGTTCTATTGCATAGTTAGTGCAGAAGGTGGCCAGCCTTTAGTACTTGACAAGCAATTAAACAATAGATGGTATCCTACTAGGCTTCCATCACACAGATAGATAGTCATTCGGCAATACCTCCCCTTCTGGAAGGGTTTTCTTCTCAGCTTATACAAAATGAAAAGAAAAGAACGAATTGAAGAGAATTGTATATATAAAAAAATACTGCCAAAAAAGATCTGGCTTGGAATCTACCTCTGAACTATAGAGGTTTGTCACAAGAGAACAAAACATATATATCTATATCAATATCCAGTATTATCGCATCGCATTTCACATGCTTAAATATTTTTGCTATTCCGTCCATCATTCTATGGACCCATGCTCTTCCTCGAGCTTATACTCAATCACCTTTGAAACTCCCTTGACAGCAAAAATCGAATCTCGGATTTCATTCTAGACATCATAGTTACTAGAATCCATTGCTATTTCGTAACCTTCTTCGTATAGTAATACTACTCTTTATCGATAAGAAGGAATAAATATATCATAGGTAAATGATCGCCTTAGTTAGTTTACCGATGATTACTTATACATCATCACAACCCGATTAGTGGTACCCAATCTCAACATCCATTACACTACAACTCTCACGGTTGTAATCGGCTCATTATTTAAAGAATCGTTGCCGCATTACTATGGTCCACCACTGACCTACTGTCATCATTCGTTTTCCTTGGAATATTAATAGCTAACCATATAGAGTCCATACCTGTCGTATCGAATTCTTCTAAGGAGGTTACATGATCACCGCTCATGATTCATGAAGAACACTCCTGAACTTGACGCACATATGACATGAAGCAAATAAAATTTTAGAAGAGTTTTAATGAAAGCAACGATAGCAGGTTAATACCATTCTTAATCATATGTCTTTATTAGGAGATATGAATCTCAAAGGTTATCTCAAGATAGTACCTTCTAAGATAGATAGCCCGCTCATGGCGATTACACGAATTAATCCTTTACCAAACTACTATTACAGTTGGGTATTGCACAGTCATCAAAAGGAATGTCAATCTTCTAAACCATAATACAACCTTTACGGCTTCAACCATCATCACTGTATTCCTCTGGCACGAGCGCCGATAATTGTCCTCTTACACTTAAAGTGTTGGCCACCTTTTTGGCCTTTCCTGATAGTAAAATTTCCTTACAATCAATGTCATTTTAACCACCTCCCACTAAATTTTCTACCTCATTTCAATCACTGCTTATGTGAAAATGCTTCTCTTAATTCCTTTTTTAGAAAAAAAAACACCATTTTTTTCCATAAGTCATTGCCTTAGTCTTTAGATGTGAACATTGTCACGACTGACTCTCGATCATACTTAGGACGTCTCTTATCTTGGGTCCTTCTCGTTTTCACCAATCTCGACCTTCATTGGGTCGATCTATACTTTCTTATGGTTCAACACGTGCCCACCTGGCATTATTATAATTATGTCATATTTCCTAATCAAAATTTATATTCTTGAGAACTTTGAATATTACCTTTTTCCTTGTAAAACCTTTAAGGTTATCCTTAAATTCTTTATCCGGTACTCCCTAGGTACAGGGCGTATCAAGATACTCCCTCCGTCCCTAAAAATGTTTCCTCTTTGTGTTGGACACGTTTGCCAATGCACACTTTTGATTGTTAATATCTTTAATTTCATATTAATATTAAATTTAAAAATTTTATTGTATTAAAGTACTCATAGATACGAATCCAACAAAATCACTCATGACTATGTTTGATCTTATAGATTAGACGTAAATTAGTAGTCAATCGTTTAGCATAAACAGTACAAAAAGTCAATATAGGAAACACATTTTGGGACGGAGGGAGTACCATTTACTACTACTAGAACCATTGTTTAAGTACTTCTGAAAAATTTCTCTACTGATCTTTAAAGGTTGTTGTTACCTTAGTCATTCGTTCCATACTACCCAACTCATAATGTCCCTATTAAGGGTGAAATGCCAACCTTTATGCATTCCTCTATGGTTCATCTCCAGTTATCGAGGTTCCATCCTTAATTCCACCTTTTTTAAAAGGTACTTGCATCCTTCCATAGATAAATCAAGTCATGTATCCCTGATAAGGGTGTCTTATTCAATCATTCCCATCTCGATAGTATATGCCTAATTTCACAATAACATCTGTATTCAAAATGAGGTCAATCAATATGGCCTCCAAAAGATAACAACGGTTATCCGCTTTTCTTGCCTGATTTAGTAATGATAACAGGGATGTTCTATAAGATATTGGTCGTGTTCAACGTGAACTTCTTCTTAATAAATCCTTTTTTACTTTTGTTGTTTATCTCAACAGTCATCTCAATGTTGGGATATCTTTTATACCTGGCGTCTCCCTTTATGGGTATCAAGCCACCGGTCTTTCACTTCACATTTTTGAAGGTCACTTCCTTCATCAAATTTTCCTATTTTCTTACTTTCTTGTCTCCTCAGTCTATCCGTCTCCTTGTTTATCCTTCGGACTATCTCAAGGTTTCCTCGAATCCTCCCAACTTAAAGGGGATAAAATATATGTATCTTTCATGCCTTCATCCATCAGCTTTAACTCATGGTGAATCACTCTCATCCTGACGATTACATACTTTTCTATTTCTATTGCTACGAGTCTTTAGAGTTTCTCGTATCTAACTCCCTTATCATTCCTCCAACTCTATTGCCTTTATATTCCTTTCCACTTCAGTTTCTTTTTTTATCTACCTCTCTCTTGCAATCATTTCACGAACCCACTAATCATTGACTTCAAACATCACGTCATTCTGGGATTTTAGTCCTCAGAACAAATCTTGATAACTTTTATAATCTTAGATTCATAATTTATCATACTCGTCCACCTTTGTTTCGGCTCTAAAGCTTCTACACTATTTCCATAACCTTGGGGAGTACTTTCCCGAAACAATTGACTGAACTTTAATCAGTTTATTATAACCTCTGGCTCCGTGCCTTTCTTGGTCTTTCACCAGCGGGTGGCCTCTCTCTTAGGAGGGTAAGTGACAAAAACAGACTTTTGTGATAAAGTGTTAGATATATTTGATAATGTCATGGCTAATATGATTTATGTTTAGTTTTTAGATCTTACTTAAACAGGATAAATCGGTACTTACTGGAAGTCAGGACTTAAGGATATCAGTACTTATATTATCAGAAGATGGATATCAGAACTTAAGTACTGAAGGACGTTCAGATAAGGACAGCAGATGATTAAAGGAAAGAAGATCGAGATAAATATAAGAAGAGATGTGCATGAAGAAGGAATTCTATGAAGAATAAAATACTTGGAAGAAAAGATATCTGATTGATATATTTTAGGAAGCAGAATTATATTCCATATCAATTAGCGATTATCTTGTAATTGTGTAGTATATAAACACAGACATAGGGTTTACACTATAAGTGTTATCATATTCGAGAAGATTATTCATTGTAACCCTAGTAGCTCTCGTGATATTTGTTCATCACTGAGAGGTAACAGTTCCATACTGTAACAGAGTTTATTGTTTCAATAAAGTTTGTTTTCTGTTACTTGAGTTTTTAAAGTTCGATTTGATTGTACTTTACACTGTATTCACCCCCTCTACAGTGTGTGTGTGACCTAACAAGTGGTATCAGAGCCTATCTATTAACACACAAACAGTTTAAGATCCAAACACAATCATGTCTGACACAGAAACTCCTACTAAGCCCACCAAAACTGAAGAACCTCCAAAAACACAAATTCAAAGTCGGTATGAAACCATCAGAGTTCCCATATTGAGACCATCTGAATATGCCATATGGAAGGTGAGGATGACCATGTTTCTGGAAGCTACAGATCCAGAATATCTTGATAGAATCAAGGAAGGACCTCACAAATCAACCAAGCTCGCTTTTGCAATTGCAGGTGAAGCAACAAAGACTGTACCAAAGGAGAAGAGTGATTACACTGCTGAAGATTTCACATCAATTGCTAAGGATGCCAAGGTACGACACTTACTGCATAGTGCCATTGATAATGTAATGTCAAATAGGGTAATTAACTGCAAGACTGCAAAGGAGATATGGGATGCTCTGGAAACAAGGTGTCAGGGAACTGATACAATTAAGAAGAACAGGAAGACAATACTCACTCAAGAGTATGAACACTTTGACGCAAAGGCTAATGAGTCATTGACTGATTTATATGATAGATTTGTAAAACTCTTGAATGATTTGTCACTGGTTAATAAGGAGTATGATCTTGAAGATACAAACCTTAAATTCCTGTTAGCTCTTCCTGAATGCTGGGATTTGAAGGCAACAACAATAAGAGACAACTACAATCTTGATGAAACAACTCTTGATGAAATCTATGGATTGCTCAAGACTCGTGAACTTGAGATGGAACAAAGAAGCAAGAGGAAAGGAGGAAAGTCAAGGACAGTTGCTCTTAAGGCTAAAGAAGAATCCCCTAAGGCAGCTACCTCAAGGAAAGACAAGGGTAAAGCTCTTTTCACAAAGTCTGATACTGAGTCATCAAGTTCTGAAAGTGATGATGACTCAGAGTCTGAAAGCTTGCCTGAGACTGATGCTGATGAAGAGATGATGAAGCTGTGTGCTCTTATGGTGAAAGGGATCACAAAGATTGCATACAGGAAGTTCAGGAAGGGAAATAAGTTTGCCAGGAAAGGCACAAATTCTGATAAGAAGAATTTCAGAAGATCTGAGGGCAGAGGAGGAAAGTCTGACAGAAGAGATTATACCAGTGTCAAATGCTATAACTGTGGTGAGAAAGGCCACATATCTCCTGATTGCAAGAAAGTGAAGAGTGACAAAGGCAAGGCCCTTGTCATAAAAAAGAAAAGTTGGTGTTAGGTCCCAATGTATTTGTAGAAGGGGGGGTTGAATACAAACAGTATCGAATAATCGAATTAAATGCGGAATAAAAAATGTGAAACAAAATTCAAGTTAAATAAAAATATTATTAAACTTGAAAGGTGTTACAACAACTGTATCGATTACAAGGAATTAATCTCAAATTAATTATCACAAATCTAGAATAAATTCGACATGAACTTTTTCTATTTTTGTAATAATTAGAATCAAATGCTAAACGCAATTTGAGATTAAGTTCTAGGGATTTTGATCCGCTAGATTGTTACATAAGAACAAGATAAATAATTCTAGTGGTTTGGATTTAACTTTACAAACTAGAAATGTGATCTTGAATTAAGCAAATGAAAAATGGAATATTTCAGAGGCGGCTGCTTTTGCTTTCTGTGTTCTTGTTTTGTGTTCTGTATTGGATGATTAAGTTGAATGGCTGCTTCTGCTTCTTTTAACAACCAACCGAATAGAATTGAACTGGCATGACAATCTCTTTGGCTCAGCAAGACTTTCGGTAGGACTATATTTTAGAACTAGCAAGACAATCAGAATGAACTAGCAAGACTTTCGGTATGACAATCAATTGTCATACCGATTGTCATAGTAGTTCAAACAGATTGTTTTTGCTGAATTAATAAGTGATTTTATTCTAATAATAATTCTGGTAAGACAATCAACTGAATTAGCATGACTTTCGGTATGACTATTGATTGTCATACCGATTGTCATACTAATACAATCAGTTGTCTTTTGGAATTAAAATAGATTTTAACCAATTAAAAATTCTGAAAAACCTTAATATTAATTCTGAATTAATTAATCAATTAATTTAATTAATTAAATAAATTAATCTTTGCAGATATAATTTATTTTCTTAATTAAATTATATGACTTAATTAATTAATAGAGAATTAATACTAACCCTGAGCAGCAACCCATCTTCTGAATATCTTCTGAAAATCACTGAGAATTATGAATCAATTCCACCACTTCAATGTTGACACTCGATGTACTGTCTGGTTCATGAGTGACCAACTTCCGTGATGTTTCTTCATGTCTTGACTTTGATACTTTTGATTTTCTTCAGACTAAATCCTTGTAATTTATTGATACCCTGACGAGATCTCTGTCACTTGATTAAATCCACAATCTTGACTTATATCACTGAGGCATGATCAATTTCTTGAACTTCTTCCAGTGAATTAATTCCTCAAGTCTGTAGATGAACCTTGTCTCTGAATCCTTTGACAGATATTACTCTGCGAGATCTCTTTGACGGTAGATCCACTATTTACTTATTACATTCTTATTTGAGTTGAGTTGAATCCTCGAATATACAAATAGGCCTATGACATATGACTTACAGGTGGACAGACACCTCAGATTCTGAAAGTGAGGAGAATTATGCTTTGATGGCAAATGCTGATAAAGCAAGTGCTGAAAGCAGTTCTGAAGCTGCTGAATCAAAGGTACCTCAGACTACTTATGCTTTTCATACTGATGATATTAATGAGTTGAGAAGATATCTTAAAACCATGTTTGTTAGTTATAGAGATCAAACTCTAACATGTGAAAGATTAACTTCTGAAAATCTTGCTTTTAAGAAAAGAAATGATTTCTTAGAAAAAGAGTTAGTTATGTTCCATCAAACTCAGAAAGATAGAGATGATGCTTTTTATGTTAGGGATGAAGTGCTAAAGATGAATGAATCTCTAAAAACTGAGTTAGAAAAGGAAAGAGAGGTTATCAGGACTTGGACTAACTCTGGCAGAACAACTCAAAATTTGTTAAGTAGTGAAAACTGGAAAGAGGGCTTAGGTTATGGAGAGGATAAGAATGATAAAGGAACTGTAGAAATTAAGCCTGTTGTTGTTAAGCAAAAGCCAAAGTTAAAACCTGTTAAGTTTGTAACTGTAAAGTCTGATAATGAGAAATCAGAAGTTAAAAAGGGATTAACTTCTGACAAACTAAAACAGGAAAAGATAGCTGAAGTAAACATAGGCTTAATGACTAAGAAGCAGCTTAAGCATAAGCTGAAAGATGTTAAGAACGCAAACAAGGTAAAATCACCTAGGAAAAATAGGATTTGAAAGGAAGGTGTGAATAAAAGCAATGATTATAAGCCTGTTCCTAAAGCTCCTAGGAAAACGTGTCATAACTATGGAAGTTCTAACCATCTGGCCTCTTTTTGCAGGAAGAATAAGAACATAAACTCCTTACCTTCAAAGTCAGGAGTTAAGAGTCAGTCTGTTAGATATAAGCCACAAAATCCTTGTTTTCATTGTGGTAGTTTATGGCATTCCATTTATACTTGTAAGGAATATCATAGTTTGTACTATGATTATTATCAAATAAAACTTTCTTTAAAGAAAGTTTCCATTGTTCCTTCTAGTGTAAATTCTGATTCAAAGTCTGATAGTGTAAGTTCTGATAAGAAAATTGTTAACACAAACTCTGATGCTAAATCCGCTGCAAATGTTAACAAACTTAATAAGGCCAAAGGATCCAAGCAAGTCTGGGTCCTTAAAACTAATCATTAGTGGTCTTTGTGATTGCAGGGCAACAGGAAAAACATCCTGGTTCTGGACAGTGGATGTTCAGGACATATAACTGGAAATAAAGCCCTGCTATCAGACTTTGTGGAGAAAGCTGGCCCAAGTGTTTCTTATGGAGATGGCAACATTGGAAAAACATTGGGATATGCCAATATCAATCTTGGGAATGTCATCATTAAAGAAGTAGCTCTGGTCTCAGGACTTAAACACAATCTGCTGAGTATAAGTCAAATCTGTGACAGAGGTTATCATGTTGATTTCTTTGAAGAACACTGTGAAGTTGTGAGTAAATCTAAAGGCAAAGTTGTTCTGAAAGGATACAGGCGTGGTAACATTTATGAAGCTAAGCTTTCAACAAGTACTGATGGTTCTACAATCTGTCTGATGAGTAGAGCATCAATTGAAGAAAGCTGGAATTGGCACAAGAAACTCTCTCATTTAAATTTCAACAATATAAATGAGTTGGTCAAGAAAGATCTTGTGAGAGGACTGCCAAAGTCAGTATTTGCTCCTTATGACCTTTGTGATTCTTGTCAGAAGGCCAAACAAAGAAAATCCTCTTTCAAGAGCAAGACTGAATCATCAATTCTTGAGCCTTATCACCTACTACATGTTGATCTATTTGGTCCAGTAAATGTCATGTCTATTGGAAAGAAGAAATATGCTATGGTCATAGTGGATGAGTTCACCAGATACACATGGGTGTATTTCTTGCACACAAAAAGTGAAACTGCATCTATCTTGATTGATCATGTCAAACACCTGGATAAATTGGTCAAAGATTCTGTGAAGACAATTAGGAGTGATAATGGCACTGAGTTCAAGAATTTGATAATGGAAGAGTTCTGCAAAAACCATGGAATTAAGCAGGAATACTCTGCTCCTGGAACTCCACAACAAAATGGAGTTGTTGAAAGGAAGAATAGAACTCTCATTGAAGCTGCACGTACAATGCTTGAAGAAGCAAAGCTTCCAACCTATTTCTGGGCTGAAGCTGTGCAGACTGCTTATTTTACTCAAAATGCTACACTCATTAACAAGCAAGGAAAGACACCATATGAGATGGTGAAGAAAAACAAGCCAAATCTGAAGTATTTTCATGTATTTGGATGCAAGTGTTTTGTTCTTAAGACTCATCCTGAATAGCTATCCAAATTTGATCTAAAAGCTGATGAAGGAATCTTTGTTGGATATCCACTTTCCACAAAAGCCTTCAGAGTCTACAACTTGAGAACAAGAGTGGTCATGGAGTCTATCAATGTCTCTTTTCATGACAAGAAGATTACTGGACTTGAAGATTTTATTGATCATGATCAGCTGAGATTTGAAAATGAAGACTCAAATTCTGATACTGATAATCCTGACAATCTAAGTCCTGATACTACAAACTCTGATGGATTAAACTCTGACGTTATTGAAACTGTGGTGACTATGCCAAAGGAAGATGCACCTATGCAGGGGGAGCATACTCAAGATCTTACCACATCTCAAGAAGCATCAGAACATACAACTGGCTCTTCAAGTTCTGATTCGTCAAGTTCTGATAAGCCAAGTTCTGATAGTTCAGAAAATCCAAATTCTGAAGAATCCAACTCAGAGAGCATAGTTTCAGGGGGAGCATCAGAAAATGAAAATAAAGACAGCATGGATCATGGGGGAGCATCCAGTTCTAGAGAAAACCTTCCATCTGCAAGGAAGTGGACTAAATCACACACACCTGATTTGATAATTGGAAATCCTGATACAGGTGTCAGAACTAGAACAGGTACTTCAAATGAATGTCTTTACAATTCTTTTCTCTCTCAGACTGTGCCGAAGAAAGTGGAAGAAGCTCTTCAAGATGCTGATTGGGTGCAAGCAATGCAGGAAGAGTTAAATGAATTTTAAAGAAACAAAGTCTGGACCCTAGTGCCAAGACCAAAGAATAGATCTGTTGTTGGTACAAAGTGGGTATTCAGAAACAAAACTGACAGTAATGGCATAATTATAAGGAATAAGGCAAGGCTGGTTGCAAAAGGATATTCTCAACAGGAGGGAATTGTTTATGATGAAACATTTGCACCAATTGCTAGGTTAGAAGCCATAAGGATATTTTTGGCTTATGCTGCTCACAAAAAGTTTACTGTCTTTCAAATGGATGTGAAAAGTGCTTTTCTCAATGAAGAATTGGAGGAGGAAGTATATGTTGAACAACCTCCAGGATTTGTAGATTCCAAATATCCAGATTATGTCTACAGGCTTGATAAAGCACTTTATGGACTTAAGCAAGCTCCTAGAGCATGGTATGAGACTTTAGCTCAGTTTCTTCTGGAAAGTGGATTTAACAGAGGAACAATAGACAAAACACTGTTCTACCTCAACCATGGAAAGGACTTACTTCTGGTCCAGATTTATGTTGATGATATCATTTTTGGGTCTACAAATGACAGACTTTGCAAAAAGTTTGCCAAACTGATGCAGTCAAAGTATCAGATGAGTATGATGGGGGAACTTAGCTATTTTCTGGGTCTTCAAGTCAAGCAGAATGAAGAAGGCACTTATATTTGTCAAACTAAGTACACCAGAAACTTGCTGAAGAAATTTGGAATACAAGATTGTTCAAGTGCATCCACTCCCATAGCCACTGCAACAAAACTGGACAAGGATACTGGTAAATCAGTAGATATTACTGATTACAGAGGTATGATTGGCTCTCTACTCTATCTAACTGCTAGTAGACCTGATATCATGTATGCTACCTGTCTTTGTGCAAGATTTCAAGCAGATCCAAGAGAACCTCACTTAACAGTTGTGAAAAGAATTTTCAAGTATCTTAAGGGAACAACTGATCTGGAAATATGGTATCCCAGAGAATCAGATTTTAAACTAATAGGTTACTCAGATGCAGATTTTGCAGGTTACAAAATTGACAGGAAAAGCACAAGTGGAAGCTGCCAATTTCTTGGAGGCAGATTGATTTCTTGGTTTAGCAAGAAACAAGTCAATTTCCACATCAACTGCAGAAGCAGAGTATATTGCTGCAGAAAGCTGTTGTGCACAGATTCTTTGGATGAAGAATCAGTTACTGGATTATGGGTTAACATATTTCAAAATCCCTATTTACTGTGATAATCAAAGTGCTATTGCTATGACAGGTAATCCAGTTCAACACTCTATGACAAAGCACATCAGCATCAGGTACCACTTCATAAGGGAACATGTGGATGAAGGTACAGTGGAATTGCACTTTGTTCCAACAGATCAACAACTAGTAGATATCTTCACAAAACCACTGTGTGAAGCTACTTTTACAAGATTGGTAAATGAACTTGGAATGGTTTCAGGTTCTTTCTCTAAATTTGCTTAGTTTTGTTCAGATGCATCAGACTTTATGATCAGTATTTACAGAAATTACTCTCCTTGTGTATTCTGTGCTTAATTGAAAATTTGCTTAATTACTGACTGTAACACCCCCAGATCCGGGGTCGGGGATCCGGGTCGTCACGGTCTTTCTTTCCACAATATCACTTCACTTAATTAATAAA
Source organism: Apium graveolens (assembly GCF_009905375.1). Classification (NCBI taxonomy): domain Eukaryota; kingdom Viridiplantae; phylum Streptophyta; class Magnoliopsida; order Apiales; family Apiaceae; genus Apium; species Apium graveolens. The sequence continues at coordinate 51,755,423 of NC_133647.1, read as the reverse complement.
TAACCTTATGCTGTGACCCCACACTAACACACACCACAACCCGTTATAGTCTCAGAGATGAAATTTAAATAAGTACAAGTCTTTGAATCCACAATTTAAAAGTTATTACAACCCAAAATGATTACTTGATAAATTTACAGTTAATTGCCATTATCTTCCATAAGTTATAATTATACATAATTGATTCTCAAAAGTAGATGGTCTGATCTACAATAGATCTACCTCTGCAGCTATAGCAGCTACAACATCAACGGGAAGACGCAGGACGCTTCCCACACGCTTGCGCTGGGTCTGCTGGAGTCTGGCCATCTTTCCTAACTGTTGTTGTGTGATGAAGAAATAAAGCAAGGGTGAGCAGCAAGCCCACCAAAATAATATGTATAATGATTAACAATATATGAGCCTTCTCATAGTACTCATGAAAGTCTTGGTCAAAAGAAATGAACCAAGTTGATATCTTAATGCGATGAAGTCGCAAAATATTCAGTATATATATATATATATACATATATACTTTTCAAAATATTGGAAGTCCTCTTCCATGCATAATATACACAAAGTCCAAGTGTATAACTGTATATATAAAAATATCGTTGCAAGGTGATCTCATATATCTAACCTTGTCTCAACGTTTTTCTGAAAATCTTTGTCATTCATAAGACAATTATTAATTAGATATAAGTTTAAAAGATGAAGTTACAAGATACCCCAATATACTTATATCTTTCCCAATACTACTTGAACTACCACCGTTCAAGTTATAATCAGTTTCAAAAGTTCATCACATAGATGAGACTACAAGACAAGATTTGAATAGATTCAATCTTTGAAATATTATTGAATGAAATAAAGTTACGAGATACTTTATTTAGTCCCGATATATATATATATATATATATATATATATATATATCCACATATATATATCTCTTAAACATTTCCTGGAACCTCTGTTATGTAAAGTATGAACAGAGTTTGAAACATCCAATGAATTTTGGAAAGGAAAAGAATTTTGGCATAAACCAGATATCTTGCTGATCAGGCAAAGATACCAATAAGTAACCTTTTCTACTAGTAGATGGATGAATCCCCCACCGGTCATCACCCTAGCCACATAAGGACCTTGTGCTGGACCGCCACCCGGCCTCTTACGTGTTGATGGACTGCCACCCAGCCACTTACACTTTCATAGACCGTACCCCGGCCTGTCGCTTATGCCGACTCAATTAGATGGGCTTACTTCCCGAACATTGGGCAAGTAATCAATTCATTTACCAAAACTGCAACCTCGTTGCGAATATAAAATACACCACAGAGCCGGATTCCCCAGGTTTTGAGCGAGTATTTAAATCCCCTTAAAAAAGGAAGATCTTAAATATAAAAATGAGTTTTGGGATCCGCTCTGACTTTAAAAATCATTTTGAAGACTCGAAAACACTTTATAGAGTGTTTGGAGTAAAGCTGATTTAATGAAGTAAATCAGTCCCCAGAATATTTAGAAAATGACTGAATATTATTATTTAAATAATATTCCCATAAAGAATAATCTTTATAAAAATAATTGAAGTAGAAGTATTAAAACTTATACTTGAAACGAGTATTAAATAACCAAAGATATACTTATATGAAAGTATTATCTTTATTTGAATAATCGAAAATAAGTTTGATTATTGACACCTTATTCTTTAATAAAATAAAGAATATATCTCAGCAAATAATCGGAGTCATAGATCCTCAAATGAATATTCAAATAATATTCATTAAATAATATAAACTGAGTCATAAGCCCTCGAATGAATATTCAAATAATATTCAATAAATAATATAAAAGAGTCATAAGCCCTCGAATGAATATTCAAATAATATTCAGATAATAAAATAAAAGGAGTCATAAGTCCTCGAATGAATATTCGAAATAAGAAATAAGATTCAATAATAAAATAAAGTTAAAGTTATCGAATAAACCTTATTCGATTAATAGTTTGGAAAACTATAACCATATATATATATATATATATATATCCATATCCATATATACAAAATCTACTCGGGATCCTCGACTCCCGGTTTTAGAAAATATTTTCACCTTTGGGTCCCTATACTAAGGGTATATGCAAGTTACCGCTATTCTCTAGCATAGGTATTATCAACTGAACCAACAGATATATATTTCAAGAATATGAAACAGGCATGCATATATACCATATCACATGCTACCATATATCGCAAGAATTTGCTAAATAACCAATATGCATTTATCGCAAGATCATGCATATACAAATGTATACATCACAACAACAGTATAACGGATAGAATACTTGCCTGAGCGACTGGGGTGATAAAAGGCTCGGGACGAGTCTGGTAACCTATAAACAACAAGTAAGTTGGAATTAAACCAAAATCACTTGTAAATCTATACTTTAACTAATTTAGACTCTAACGCTTGTTTTGCGCTCAGTGATTCGCTTAAGTCACTCGGGTACCCTCGGCTCCACCATTTTTAATAATTTAACCTTTACGAGTTTTAAAGCGATTCCTTCGCGAGTGTCTTACCAACTGCCTAACACACTTACCATAAATGTTTCATACATTAATTAACCCTTTTTGGTCTTTAACCTATGTTTCAAAGTAAGGCGAGGGAAAAAGTTTCGTTCGCGAAACGCCGTTACTTGAAACGGTCGTTTCTCCTAAACCGTGCATCGGAATCGAACGAACTACATATCAAAACGAAGCTCGTAACATGAGCTATCTAAACATGGCAGTGGTCATAATCTAGCAGGGGGTTCTCGGGTCCTAATGCTATGCACAAAAACAGTCCAAAGAAAATCGGACGTTACGACGGCTATGTTTACGCGATTTCCAATATTTTAAACCATTCAAAACCCTTCCAAATCAACCTCAAATCCAACATACAACCAACATCCATCCTCATCACATCATAACAACCCCAAACAATTCAATTTAATCATTCATACTTATGCCTAAGCTTAACTTTAATCATACTTAAGTTCTTTTAATCAAAACAACAACATTTACCAATCCAACAACATCCCAAAACTCACTAATCTCTACATACACAACCATCAAGCCTCTCATGAACTAAAATACTCATATTATGCTCTTAACATTCAATAACAAAGCTTGGTTAAGAGATTATACCTTCCTTGAAGCTTTTTAACACAACACAAGAGCTTTGAATGCCTAAAGAACCTTGATCCTTGCTTGTATAACCTTAATCTTTCATAAAAATTCAAGAAACTAAAGTTATTTCTTGAAGGTTACTATTCACCATCTTCTTCCTTGATTTATAGAAAAAGATTGGCTTGGAATTAGAAGCTTAAACTTATAGGAAGTATGTAACTATCCATGGGGAAGCTTAGATAATTACCTTGCTAAATAGTAAGTGGTGGAGCTTGGATCTTCAAATTTTAAGAAAGAAGCCGAGAGTTAGCTTGGGAAGAAAGAGATTTTTCTGTTTTGTTTGATGAAAATGAAATGATTTGCTTGGTTGGTTGATTTTTGTGTTGTTTTTGGTTAATGACTTAATTAACCTTAATTTTGTGTGGTTATAATTCAACCACACTTCCTTCCCTTCTATGTCATGCTTGTGTCATCCTCATGATGTCATCCTCCCCTCCTTGTCCTCTTCTCATTGGTTTGGTGACATCATCCTCTCTAATCCCTTTGATTAACTTCCTAATTGTTTGCCTAATGACCGCTGATCTGTTATACGGTTCGCTTAACTTTCGTTTTCGTTTATCGTTTGAGGGATCATACCCGGGATCTTATTGCTTAGGTTCCCTTAACCTTTCTCAATACATTATATTCCTTTTTATGATCCTCTCTTATAATCCTTTAATTTAAATCCTTTTTATCCTGTTACCTTTTTCTCAATTCTTTCCGTATCTAGTGGATTTCCGGGAAAAATCAAAGTGTTCGGATTTGGATTCTGATGATCTTTACATACACTTATATCCCATATAAAGTACTAATAAAATCTCAGAATATCCATATCAGAACCCCTACATAGTGTGTCATGAAAAGTTTTCTCATTCAGCAAAACACTATTCATAAGGGTTTCAAAAATTAACCAAAAATTGGGGTTATTACAGTCTCCCCTCCTTAAAAGGATTCCGTCCCGGAATCAGATAGAAATGAATAGGGATACCTTCTTAGTATTGCACTTTCCAACTCTCAAGTCAATTTTCTCACATTGTGGTTCTACCACCAAACTCTGCCTAGTTTGATAATCCTTCTCCTAAGCACTTGTTCCTTTTCACTCTATAACCCTTCCTGGTTGCTCCATATAGGTTACGTCGGGTTGCATATCTATGCGCTCATATGCCTCTATTTATCTGGCATCTGAATTACACTTCCTTAACATTGATACGTGAAACACGTTACGACCTGCTACATGTTCGGGGTTAGGGCTAGCTCATATGCTAACTTCCCAAACGTCTTAATATATCCAAGGGTCCAACAAATTGTAGACTTAGCTTTCCTTTCTTTCCGAACCTCATCAATCCTTTCCAAGGGATACCTATAACATTACTAGGTCCCCTATTTCATACTCTTTATCCTTTCGTGTCAAATCAACATACTTATCATGTCCATCTTGGGCTACTACCAGCCGTCCTCTGATTAGATCTATTATATCCCTGGTCCTTTGGACTACTGCGGGTCCGAGCATCTTGCGCTCTACAACTTCATCCTAACATAAGGGAGATCGACATTGTCTTCCCTCAAGGATCTCATAAGGCGATACCTCAATACTGACATATGATCTATTATCGTAAGATAACTTAATCCGCGTTAAGTGATCATTCCAAATTCTTTCAAGTCTATTACACCGACTCTCATCATAGCTTCTAATCATTATAGCTTTTGCTTCTCACTACCCATCCTTTTTCCCAGTTCGTAGTCGTTACTACCTTCCGTTCCTAATATTATACTAGTTATACTTTTGCTCGCTAGTGTTATATAACTTTTTAATAACCACGTCAACCTTAGTATCACGAATGTGTTTCCATTCCACATACTACCACCACTTTATTACTCCTTTTTCCAGCTGTTTCTATTTCCCAAAGTTTGATCAATCAAATAGAAGTAAAGGAATTTGTTGAGAGATCACTATGATCATGAACACTTGTTATATCGCATAGTTAGTACAGAAGGTGGCCAGCCTTTAGTACTTGACAAGCAATTAAACAATAGCTGGTATCCTACTCGGCTTCTATCACACAGATAGATAGTCATTCGGCAATACCTCCCCTTCTGAAAGGGTTGTTCTTCTCAGCTTACACGAAATGAAAAGAAGAGAAAAGAACGAACTGAAGAGAATTGTATATTCATAAAAAATTTTATTTCCATAAAATATCTGGCTTGGAATCTACCTCTGAACTATAGAGGTTTGTCATAGAAGAACAAAACATATATGTATATAAATCAACATTAAGCATTATAGCCTCGTATTTCCCATGCCTAAATATTTTCGCTATCCCGTCCATCATTCTATGGACCCACACTCTTCCTCGAGCTTATACATAATCACCTTTGAAACTCCCTCGACATCGAAAATCGAATCTGGGATCTCATTCTATACATCATCGTTACTAGAATTCTATGCTTGCACCGCAACCTTCCTCGTATAATAATACGACTCTCTATTGATAAGAAAGAATAATTATTCACTAGGTAGATACTCTACTTAATTAGTCTATCAATGATAACTTATACACTACCACGACCCGATTAGTGGTACTCAATCTCAACACCCATTCCAATACAACTCTCACGGTTGTAATCAGCTTAATACTCGCATAATCATTGCTGCCTTACCATGGTCCACCACTGACCTACTGTAGTCATTCATTTTCCATGAAGTCTTAATAGCTAACCATACGGAGTCCATACATCTCGTATCTAATTCTCCTAAGGAGTTAACATAACCACCAATCACAATTCATGAAGAACACTCCAAACTCTGACGTACCTTCATGACATGAAGCAGATAAAAGTGTAGAAGAGTTTCAATCAAAGCAACGATAGCAGGTTAATACCATTCTTAATCATATGCCTTAAATAGAAGACTTAACTCAAAGGTTCGTCTAGTCCTTTTTGAAACATGGTCCTGGCTTATCTCAAGATAGGACCTCCTAAGATAGATAGCCCGCTCATGGCGATTACACGAATTAAACCTTTACCAACTACTATTACGGTTGGGTATTGCACAGTCATCAGAAGGAATGTCAATCTTCCAAACCATAATTCAACCTTCACATTTTTAACCATCATCACTGTATTCTTTTGGCACACGCGCCTATAATTATCCACTTACCTTTAAAGTGTCGGCTACCTCTTTGGCCTTTCCTGATAGTAAAATTTCCTTACAGTCAATGTCATTTTAACCACCTCCAAATAAATTTTCTACCTTATTTCAATCACAGCTTATGTGAAGATGTTTTCCTTTAATATCTGATGAGTAAATAAAATAATAAAAAAAATCACCATTTTTCCATAAGTTATTGCCTCAATCTTTAGAGGTTAATCACTGTCACGACTGACTCTCAATCATACTTAGAACATCTTTTATCTTAAGTCCTAATTGCCCTGAACAATTTCGACCATTACTGGTTCGATCCATACCTTCTCGTGGTTTAACACGTGCCCCACTTGGCAACATTATAATTACGTCATATTTCCTTTATCAACATTTCTATTCTTGAGAATTTTGAATATTACCTTTCTCCTTGTAAAACCTCTAAGGTTATCCTTCAATCGTTCCTCCTGTATTCCCTAGATACAGGGCATATCAAGATACCATTTAATAATACCAGAATCATTGTCTATATACTTCTGAAAAAATTTCTCCACTGATTCTTAAAGGTTGTTATTACCTTAATCATTTCCAATTCATACTGTCAAAACTCACACTATCCCTATTAAGGGTGAAATTCCAACTTTTATGCATTCCCCGAGGATTCATTTTAAGTTACCGATGTTCTATCCTTAGTTCCACCTTTAAAAGGTACCTGCCTCCTTCCATGGATAAATCAAGTCATATATCCTTGATAGATTATCTTATTCATCATTCCCACCTCGATAGTCTATACCTAACTTCATAATAGCATCCTTATTCAAATTGAGGTCAATCCATATGGCCTCCAAAAGATAACAATGGTCATCCGCTTTTCTTTCCTGATTTGGTAATGATAACATGGATATTCTGGAAGATATTGGTCATGTTCAACGTGAACTTCTTCTTAATAATTCCTTATTTACTTTTGTTGTTTATCTCAACAGTCACCTCACTGTTGGGATACCTCTCATACCTGGCGTCTCCCTTTCTGAGTATCGAGCCACCGGTCTTATATTTCACATTATTGAAGGTCACTTCCTTCATCCAATTTTCCTACTTTCTTACTTTCTTGTCTCCTTAGTCTATCCGCGTCTTATTATTTATCCTTTGAACTATCTAAAGGTTTCCTTGAATCCTCCCAACTTAAAGGGGATAAAATGTACATAACTCGTATGCCTTCAACCATCAACTTTAACTCATGGTGAATCACCCTCATCCTGACGATTACATACTTTTCTATGTCTATTGCTACGAGTCTTTAGGGTTTCCTCATACCCAACTCCCTTATCATACCTCAAACTCTATTGCCTTTATATTCCTTTCCACTTCAGTTTCTTTTTATTTTCCTTTCTCTTATCATTATTTCATGAACTAACACAACATAAGTATTGATTCCAAACATCCCGTCATTCTGGATTCGTGTCCTCAGAACGAATCTTGATAACTTTTACAACTTAGATTCATAATTCATCATACTCATCCACTTTTGTTCTAGCTCCAAAGCTTTTACACTATCTCCTTATCTTTGGGAATTACTTTCCCGAAAACAATTGACTGAACTTAAATCAGTTTATTCTAACCTCTGGCTCCGTGCTTTCTTGGTCTTTCACCAGCGGGTGGTCTCTCTCTTAGGAGGGTAAGTGACAAAAACAGTCTTTTGTGGTTCGTCAATCATTCAGAATCTCAAATGATTCCTATATTTCCTTTAGCCAGGCTCTTGCCTCGGCTGGGTCAGCCTGTTCCTTGGAACTCTGAGAGCTTAGCGATTTAAAGGTCATGAAAGAATTTCACACCACATTGTTTCCTCAAGGTGGTGGTTGGGAATAAAATATAAGTTCTGTTTAGACAGGTTCATGAATTTCCGTATAGGAGTACCGTCTCGGATCTCCTTATCTCGCTCGACTTTTGCTTTCTTAGTCTAAATATTTTTTCCTACTCCCCATAATTGGAGTCATCTTTTAATTTAAAATCTTCATTTTCCACTTTATTATATTCTGGGTTCTTTATATCTTAATTGCGACCTCCCTGATTATCACGTTCAAGGTTTGCCCTTCATCTTATTCCTTGTGGGGGCATATTACTTGGTAAATTTTGAGAATCTCCGGATATTTGTCTTACTTACTTTGCTTAAGTCTTCCCCTCGTTTAGTCCTTGCACGATTGCAAATTATGAATTCTTAAGTTCGATAAACTTCATGACACTCTCTTAAGTGTTAATAGAGCAATTAACAATGTAATTTATCACAAACAAACTGATCTGAACTGAAATTAACGAATATATACATAACCATTTGTTCGAGGGTACAACAACTGAACATATTAAAGAGGATTACATCATATGAACTTATCGCTCCTATCCCAAAAGTACTACCATAGATAGTCATCTCGTCATTAAAACTAATCATTCATAACTTAGGCTAATCCTCCAAAAGCGGTGCTACATAAAACCCTTGCTTGATTGCTCTGGCTCTGCACACTACCATGGATTAAGAGATGCGAGCACGCACAACATCCCTAACCTGCTCCATCACAGAGGTGATGAGGTCTAAGATAGTCGCAAGTAGAGCTGGATCAACCTGACCCTCAAGATGGCCTCTAGCTGTAACACGGGTGGTAGCCTCAATCCTTTCCATGCTATATGCTAATCTTGCCGGAAGTATCCCACCCTCAATCCTTGGTGCAGTAAGTCGATCCAACATATCACTCCTAACATTACGGGCCTCAGACAGGCCACCCAAAGTCATATAATAATTGGCGATAAGAGAAGCCTGAGTGGTAGCATCTAGCAGTCCATGGGGCGCAGGTGGCGCAGACCCAGGAGATCCAAATGGATAACCAAGCACGGTATCAGGTGACAATGGTGCAGGAGATAAAGGTGGCATTTCCTCAGTAGGTGCTGGGCTTTGTACCGGGGATGGGACAGGAATTGGTGGGACCTCATGGATGTCTACAGGAACCTCTGGAAGAGGGTCTGATACTGGTATAATTGGTGTCGTGAAAGGCCCCACTCATTCTGCCCTCATTAACCTTTGTGCCCTTGGTAAATCTTCATCCTCTAGTGCCACCCTCGCGGCCATTCTTGCTCTGGTAGTCGCCCTGACTACGGTCATCAGTTCCTCAGTGGTCCTCTCTTCATTCTCATCAGGATCCTCCATGAGATCCTCTTCAGCCACAATCCTTTCCGGAATAACATCCTCAACCGCAACATTCTCTATCTGAACCTCATCCGGTCCCTCATTAGGGTACTCCATCGGATTCACAATTTGATCTCCAACTTGTAATAAAACATCCTCATGCTGATGCTCCTGAACCTCAAGGTTTGGTGCCCCGCTGCCCTATACGAGAACGAACTATGTTACTATCACGATACTTATAAGGGTTCCCGTAAGGGTTTTAACTGTCAGTACTACGTTAGGTAGTCCGACTATGAACTTGGCAAGAGTTCTTATTATCTTAGTGAACTTATTATCTTAACGTCCCATCATCTCTGAGGTTTATAACGCTTAGCTCTGATACCATTTCTGTAACACCCCCAGATCCGGGGTCGGGGATCCGGGTCGTCACGGTCTTTCTTTCCACAATATCACTTCACTTAATTAATAAATAACCTTATGCTGTGACCCCACACTAACACACACCACAACCCGTTATAGTCTCAGAGATGAAATTTAAATAAGTACAAGTCTTTGAATCCATAATTTAAAAGTTATTACAACCCAAAATGATTACTTGATAAATTTACAGTTAATTGCCATTATCTGCCACAAGTTATAATTATACATAATTGATTCTCAAAAGTAGATGGTCTGATCTACAATAGATCTACCTCTGCAACTATAGCAGCTACAACATCAACGGGAAGACGCAGGACGCTTCCCACGCGCTTGCGCTGGGTCTACTAGAGTCTGGCCATCTTTCCTAACTGTTGTTATGTGATGAAGAAATAAAGCAAGGGTGAGCAGCAAGCCCACCAAAATAATATGTATAATGATTAACAATATATGAGCCTTCTCATAGTACTCATGAAAGTCTTGGTTAAAAGAAATGAACCAAGTTGATATCTTAATGCGATGAAGTCGCAAAATATTCAGTATATATATACATATATACTTTTCAAAATATTGGAAGTCCTCTTCCATGCATAATATACCCAAAGTCCCAGTGTATAACTGTATATATAAAAATATCGTTGCAAGGTGATCTCATATATCTAACCTTGTCTCAACGTTTTTCTGAAAATCTTTGTCATTCATAAGACAATTATTAATTAGATATAAGTTTAAAAGATGAAGTTACAAGATACCCCAATATACTTATATCTTTCCCAATACTACTTGAACTACCACCGTTCAAGTTATAATCAGTTTCAAAAGTTCATCACATAGATGAGACTACAAGACAAGATTTGAATAGATTCAATCTTTGAAATATTATTGAATGAAATAAAGTTACGAGATACTTTATTTAGTCCTGATATATATATATCCACATATATATATCTCTTAAACATTTCCTGGAACCTCTGTTATGTAAAGTATGAACAGAGTTTGAAACATCCAATGAATTTTGGAAAGGAAAAGAATTTTGGCATAAACCAGATATCTTGCTGATCAGGCAAAGATACCAATAAGTAACCTTTTCTACTAGTAGATGGATGAATCCCCCACCGGTCATCACCCTGGCCACATAAGGACCTTGTGCTGGACCGCCACCCGGCCTCTTACGCGTTGATGGACTGCCACCCAGCCACTTACACTTTCATAGACCGTACCCCGGCCTGTCGCTTATGCCGACTCAATTAGATGGGCTTACTTCCCGAACATTGGGCAAGTAATCAATTCATTTACCAAAACTGCAACCTCGTTGCGAATATAAAATACACCACAGAGCCGGATTCCCCAGGTTTTGAGCGAGTATTTAAATCCCCTTAAAAAAGGAAGATCTTAAATATAAAAATGAGTTTTGGGATCCGCTCTGACTTTAAAAATCATTTGAAGACTCGAAAACACTTTATAGAGTGTTTGGAGTAAAGCTGATTTAATGAAGTAAATCAGTCCCCAGAATATTTAGAAAATGACTGAATATTATTATTTAAATAATATTCCCATAAAGAATAATCTTTATAAAAATAATTGAAGTAGAAGTATTAAAACTTATACTTGAAACGAGTATTAAATAACCAAAGATATACTTATATGAAAGTATTATCTTTATTTGAATAATCGAAAATAAGTTTGATTATTGACACCTTATTCTTTAATAAAATAAAGAATATATCTCAGCAAATAATCGGAGTCATAGATCCTCAAATGAATATTCAAATAATATTCATTAAATAATATAAACTGAGTCATAAGCCCTCGAATGAATATTCAAATAATATTCAATAAATAATATAAAAGAGTCATAAGCCCTCGAATGAATATTCAAATAATATTCAGATAATAAAATAAAAGGAGTCATAAGTCCTCGAATGAATATTCGAAATAATATTCAATAATAAAATAAAGTTAAAGTTATCGAATAAACCTTATTCGATTAATAGTTTGGAAAACTATAACCATATATATATATAAATATATATATATATCCATATCCATATATACAAAATCTACTCGGGATCCTCGACTCCCGGTTTTAGAAAATATTTTCACCTTTGGGTCCCTATACTAAGGGTATATGCAAGTTACCGCTATTCTCTAGCATAGGTATTATCAACTGAACCAACAGATATATATTTCAAGAATATGAAACAGGCATGCATATATACCATATCACATGCTACCATATATCGCAAGAATTTGCTAAATAACCAATATGCATTTATCGCAAGATCATGCATATACAAATGTATACATCACAACAACAGTATAACGGATAGAATACTTGCCTGAGCGACTGGGGTGATAAAAGGATCGGGACGAGTCTGGTAACCTATAAACAACAAGTAAGTTGGAGTTAAACCAAAATCACTTGTAAATCTATACTTTAACTAACTTAGACTCTAACGCTTGTTTTGCGCTCACTGATTCGCTTAAGTCACTCGGGTACCCTCGGCTCTACCATTTTTAATAATTTAACCTTTATGAGTTTTAAAGCGATTCCTTCGTGAGTGTCTTACCAACTGCCTAACACACTTACCATAAATGTTTCATACATTAATTAACCCTTTTTGGTCTTTAACCTATGTTTCAAAGTAAGGCGAGGGAAAAAGTTTCGTTCGCGAAACGCCGTTACTTGAAACGGTCGTTTCTCATAAACCGTGCATCGGAATCGAACGAACTACATATCAAAACGAAGCTCGTAACATGAGCTATCTAAACATGGCAGTGGTAATAATCTAGCAGGGGGTTCTCGGGTCCTAATGCTATGCACAAAAACAGTCCAAAGAAAATCGGACGTTACGACGGCTATGTTTACGCGATTTCCAATATTTTAAACCATTCAAAACCCTTCCAAATCAACCTCAAATCCAACATACAACCAACATCCATCCTCATCACATCATAACAACCCCAACCAATTCAATTTAATCATTCATACTTATGCCTAAGCTTAACTTTAATCATACTTAAGTTCTTTTAATCAAAACAACAACATTTACCAATCCAACAACATCCCAAAACTCACTAATCTCTACATACACAACCATCAAGCCTCTCATAAACTAAAATACTCATATTATGCTCTTAACATTCAATAACAAAGCTTGGTTAAGATATTATACCTTCCTTGAAGCTTTTTAACACAACACAAGAGCTTTGAATGCCTAAAGAACCTTGATCCTTGCTTGTATAACCTTAATCTTTCATAAAAATTCAAGAAAACTAAAGTTATTTCTTGAAGGTTACTATTCACCATCTTCTTCCTTGATTTATAGAAAAAGATTGGCTTGGAATTAGAAGCTTAAACTTATAGGAAGTATGTAACTATCCATGGGGAAGCTTAGATAATTACCTTGCTAAATAGTAAGTGGTGGAGCTTGGATCTTCAAATTTTAAGAAAGAAGCCGAGAGTTAGCTTGGGAAGAAAGAGATTTTTGTGTTTTGTTTGATGAAAATGAAATGATTTGCTTGGTTGGTTGATTTTTGTGTTGTTTTTGGTTAATGACTTAATTAACCTTGATTTTGTGTGGTTATAATTCAACCACACTTCCTTCCCTTCTATGTCATGCTTGTGTCATCCTCATGATGTCATCCTCCCCTCCTTGTCCTCTTCTCATTGGTTGGGTGACATCATCCTCTCTAATCCCTTTGATTAACTTCCTAATTGTTTGCCTAATGACCGCTGATCTGTTATACGGTTCGCTTAACTTTCGTTTTCGTTTATCGTTTGAGGGATCATACCCGGGATCTTATTGCTTAGGTTCCCTTAACCTTTCTCAATACATTATATTCCTTTTTATGATCCTCTCTTATAATCCTTTAATTTAAATCCTTTTTATCCTGTTACCTTTTTCTCAATTCTTTCCGTATCTAGTGGATTTCCGGGAAAAATCAAAGTGTTCGGATTTGGATTCTTACGATCTTTACATACACTTATATCCCATATAAAGTACTAATAAAATCTCAGAATATCCATATCAGAACCCCTACATAGTGTGTCATGAAAAGTTTTCTCATTCAGCAAAACACTATTCATAAGGGTTTCAAAAATTACCCAAAAATTGGGGTTATTACACTGACTGTTGTCTAATGTAAGTATCTAAACTCTGAAAATGATATGTCTGTTTATGTAACTATTCAATCCTATGAGGATACCTGTGTTAGATGCTTACCTAGTAGTCTTAAATAAACTAGGGATCCCATGTTAGAAGTAATTATTTCTGTGGAAATCTATTTGACACAAGCAAATTCTGATATTGAGCTTAGTTGAGTTTACTTTGTCTATCTTATTACTAAGTCACAAACTAGAATAATGCTTCTCATCTGTTAAGTTCTGACGCTAGTAAATCTGTTGAATGTACTAAGTGCTGATAAACCTCTCTTATCAAAAGAAAAAGAAAAGATTCAAGGATTAAAATTCAGGTACTCCTTTGAGATCTATAGTAAAAATGTGGAAGGAACGACCCAGGTGCATTGCTGGTATTAAGTATGCATCAGAAAAGCAAAATATTTTCTTGGTGACTTTTCACACTCTATGATTACTGGAGAAATACTCTGATAATAGCATAAATTCTGATAAGCAGTCGTGACTCACTTACACTGAGAAGCCACTGTAAAATGGAATTTAAAAAGATGCACAAAATTAGCACAAAATAGTTGAGGTGGACTCAAGCATGAACTCATTCAATAGTAGGTTTCAGAATAATGACAGGTTTTTAGTAAAGTTTTAGTTATGCCTTATTTCTAAGATGTACTGAAGTGAATCAGACTTTACTCTTTGTCTGATAATTAGCTTAATGCACACACTAAACACTCCATATGAATGATGAAAATAACTGTGGTGATCCATGTTATTTTAGATGAACAGTTTCTGTGTCACATTGCACAAATTCTGAGGACAAGTTCTGATTGCATGTTCTGATGATTAAGTTCTGAAGAATCTAAATCAAAATTTGTGCGAGGACTTACTAAGATAGGCGTTCATTTTTCGAGTTAAGAAATTATGTTCTGATAACTGTTAAGTTCTGATAATTCTAAGTTCTGATATTATATTCTGATCCTTTACTTGACTTATTTGTGAATAAAATCTAAAAACAGTCTCATTTTAAATCAGAACACGTTTGGGTAGAATATTAACAGTCAATATCATTAGGGATAGTGGTTCACATACACGTACAATAATTTTTACTTGTTACTTGTGCGCATTAACCCTGACTTACGCTTCCAATGACTGTTTTTCGTCTTCCCAGTCTCGGGAGACGAGGTAGAATTAATTCTACCTGTCAGCATTAAATTCCCTTGCATCTTCTGGCATTCTTTTGCCTATATAAACAACCACTTCACATCAGCCTTCACATCAACTCTTTTATCACAAACTCATCTTCATACTTTTTATATCAAAAACACCATGGTCAATTACAATATATTTTTGAACTATGAAACATTCAACATGGAGCTGAGCTGTGAAGCCTGGTAGCAGGAATGGCACGTCACTGCCATTCCTGATGAGATATGGGACTCAGTTCCCCAGGAGGTACTCACCCACCTCCTATTCTTCTACATGGATTACCATCGCCATCTGGAGCGATTGGAGGAGGAAAGGCTGGAAGCTCTCCGCCAGCAAGAGCGAATCATCCGACTCGCTATTCTGTTTGTCGAGAGTATGAAGAAGAAATGATTTATTTTCTTCTTCCTTTTTTTCTTCATCGTCAGCCTTGCCCTGCTTCTTGAGCTAGGACTAAGGCTGTTGATGTTAGGTTTTGAAGCTTAGGACAATCTTGTAAAAGTTCTGATGTAATTTAAATTTCATGAATGTATTCTCTTAATATATTAATGAAATTTCTTTTTTTTGCAAGTTCTTGTCTCTGACATGTTCTGAAATGCATTGATAAATCCTGATAAATATTCATATTCTGATGACCATTACAATTTAAATTTAAATTAAGTTCTGAGTTTATGTTATCAGTACTTGTTCCCTTGATTTATTTTGGTCATTCTCACTCGAATTTTTTCTTCAGAATATTGGTGTTGCAGTGAAAAATAATTGAATAAGTGGAAACAATTTCAATTTTGAATTAAAACTGATTTACCTTGATTAATGGAATTACTGGGTAAGTGAAACGGTTTTTCCTTGAAAAACTACAAGTGGGTAAGTAATGATTACTGTTTTCCCGTGCCCATTAACTATTCATTATTACTGCATGTCTGACAGGTGTCCAACAGTTACATTTTTTTTAAAAGTATAAGTAAGACAGAGAGAGGATTTTTTAATCTTTTATTCACTTTTACACTTTATCTCTCTATTTGCTTTTACTCTCTTTCTACTCCTGACGTTGGTTTTTCATTTAGACATTTTATCAAACACCTAACAGGCACTCTTAAATCTCAATTTTTCTCATGGCACCTAAGGATTTGATCATTGATGGAGCTAAATTTGTTCTAAACAACTATACTGCAATTCTCGATCATGCTGAAGCTCCATCTGAGTTGTATTTTGTGCAAGATTTTCTTGCACACAGTGAAATCGGGTATGCATTGACCCAACCATCAGTCTTTTCCGGCCAACAAGTTCTGACGTTTTGGTGGACTGGGCACTTTGATAATGGTGGTACACATGGTACTCCCAGTATTTTTTTCGAAGTGGATGATTCTACACATGTGGTAACTCCTGGTACGATTTGAAAGGCTCTACATTTACCAGAAGGATGTACTTTTTCAACCCCGGAGGAATCAGCTCTTAAAGAATTACTGGCTAGTTTGGGGTATGAGCAGAGTTTGGCAAAGATTGGGCAGTTGAAACGGGCTCATATCAGAAAGGAATAGAGTTTCTTCTTCGACTACATCACTAAAGCTTTTGGAAATAAGTGTTCCAACTTTGATGCAATCCCTATAATGAGTCAGCACATCGGGTATGCACTCATTAACCAAACTCATTTCGATTTTGCAAATGCTGTGATAGGTTTTATTGGGGATAGGATGACAGAAGATAGGAATGTTGTTTACTTTGCTAGATTTTGTCAGATTATATATAATTTTTGTTGTGCTGATGAACCCCAACCTACCACTGACTTAACTGCACCTTTCAAAATTGCAAAACGAGCCTTTAATGATTTGGTAAATGCTGATCTTAAGAAAACAGTGGTTAGACCTTTACAGATTCTTCAGTCTGTAAAACAGATCTTGGTAAATGCTGATCCTGACACCTATAGATCTGTTTATCCTGATATCCAACCTACCACCACATCTCAAACACCACAGCAACCAACAGAACATACCACTCATACTACTCAACCATCCCTCAGAACATATCTCAAATCATATCTCTCCACTTCACAGACAGTTCAAACTTCATCCTCAGCACCTACTGTGAAGCCTTCATCTTCCAAGCCTAAGAGGACAAAGACTGTTCCTCAAACACCTCAGAAGAGAAGGAGGATTGTTTTGAGAGATGAATCTGACAGTGAGGAACAGGTTTCTACATCAGAACCTGTTGTCAAAGAAGCTGAGAAAGTTCCTTCTCAGAAGGATTCTGCAATTGGGGGATCTAGGCTTCTCAAAAGGCTTAGATGAATGACTGTTGATGAAACTCCCAAGGAATCCATATCTTCAAAGAGATACAAGAAATAGAGGGCAAAAAGGCCAGTTTCAGATGATGAGGAAGTAGCAACTAAGGAAGGAGATCAGGAATCTCTGATCTCACAAGAACCAGAATCGGCTAAAGCCACTGCTTCTCCATTAACTCCAACTAAGGAAGCTGCTACTGATAAGAACAACACACCATCTGTGTCTCCTAAGACTGTATCTCCCGTTAATTCAGGCACAAGTGCTGATATTGATATCCAGAACTTGGTTGTGCCTGAAGTACTTTACTTAGAAGCTCCAACAACAACTAATCCATCAACAACACCTGTTACTGATGCTGCTCAAACTCCAGAGTTATCTACTACACCTTCTCAGCCTCTAGATGCTGATGATCAGAATATAGGTGAGCATCAGGATATGGCTGTTGATCAGAACTTGGAACCAGATCAACAATTAGAGGATGATCCTGAAGCCTCCATTGCTACTCATACTGTTGTTTTATTCGAAGATACTGCTTCTGTAAGTTCTGATGCTGCATATGCTGGAGATACTGGTGAAGCTGCTCCAAATGAAGATGCTGATGAAGCAGGTCCTTCAGGACATGCTCCTCAGCAAACTGTTCTTAAATCTGAACTTGTTCAAAAGTTTGTTACAAGAGAAGCACCAGTGCCTTGGAGTGAAACTCCTGCAGGACAGGAGTGGACTAAGGAATGGAACTCAGTT
The DNA here is from genome assembly GCF_009905375.1 of Apium graveolens. Classification (NCBI taxonomy): domain Eukaryota; kingdom Viridiplantae; phylum Streptophyta; class Magnoliopsida; order Apiales; family Apiaceae; genus Apium; species Apium graveolens. Next base: position 51,737,157 of record NC_133647.1, on the reverse strand, counting down.
ACCTGTGCTCCATCTGTAAAGCATCTTGCTGAACACTTGACTAAAGCTGATGAGATGTTAATTACTGATGATTTCAAAACACAGCTTAGAGTCACTGCATTGAGTACTGAACATCTACAAGGTCTTCATTCAACTACTCACGCAGAGTTACATAAGATTCAGGAAGGATTCATTAAGCAAGAACAAGTTCAGAAGATTGACAAGAAAAAATTCTTCCAACCTACCTTTGACAGAGTTGCTTATATTGAGAAGACTCAAGAGAACCAACAAGCTCAAATTGATGATATTTTGAAAAATCAAGCTTCTCAGCAATCTCAACTTAATGAAATCCAAGCCTCAGTGGAATTGCTTGTCTCTCTTCTCTTACCTGCTGATGCCAAAAATGGGGAGAAAGTAATTAAGTCCAAATGCAAAACTAATAAGACACTGAAGGGGAATGATGATGAAAAGGATGATCAAGGAAACTCTGGAATGGGTAGAGGTCATAGTCAAGGTAGAGGTTTCTCATCAAGAAAAGCTGAAATCACAAGTCACAGGACAAGTTATGGTGCTGGAAAAAGAATTAGTTCTGCTACTGGTAAAAGGATAAGTTCTGATGAACTTTTAGATCTTGATGAAGAAATGTCAAGACAATTATTTCTTTAGGAAAATCCAGGAATGGACTTGGAGAGTTTAATGGAAGAAGAAGCCAGACTTAAATCAGAAAAAGTCACATCAAAATCTGAAGCTTCTGGTAAAAAGACACTTCCAAAACTCAAAGGCATTGTGATAAAAGAAAGGACAAATACTGAAGCAATATTGGCTAAATCACAACCGTAGATAGATCCAAGATCCAAGGGTAAAGAAAAAGTTGGTGAACCTATCAAGGTTTATGTGCCTCCTGAGAATGAAGAAATCACTGATGAAAAGGATGATCTTGCTCTGACTTCAAGAAAAGTTTCTAAGACAACCTCTGACATAGCTCAAGTTGTTCAGAGTCAAGAGACAGTAAGTTCTGATATTTCGAAGAAGCAAGTAACCTCTGACATAGCTCAAGTTAACTTCATATCAGAAGATAAATCAAAGACACTCCTACCAGGATTCACTAAAGCAAAACAGACTCAACCTTTGAAGACTGCTGCAAGTGGTTTTGAAGCAAGAGTAGTTACTGGAAAGGAAGCAAGAGATAAAACTGGATTGGGAAGTGCTGATGAAAGAAGAATACAGAACACTACCGATGATCCAACTTCCTTGAGTGAACCAGGTATTGGAGCAACTCCTGAGAGATTGAATCAATAGGAATCTGTATAAATGGTTTACAATACCTACTTGAAAGAACACATCTTGTTGTACTTCATGACAGATGGTAGGGTTTATCATATAAGGCAAAATGCCATTCCGTTGAAGTATTTTGAAGAATTGGAGCATGTACTATTCTTACTTCAAGTGAATGACAGATTGACAGGAAATACTGCAAACTATTTGAAGGATCAGATTCAGAGACAGAAAAGGATTTATTCTGTTAAGTCTGACAGCACATATGTTCCAAAGTACAGAGATTACAAGGGTGATATAGTTGAAATGAAGCCCAACACTACTAAGATTATAACTACCTTTCTGGGTTATAGGGGTATAGAATTCAATCTTGAGTCTGATAAGGCATATTTGATCAGACTGGATCAGGATATAAGAAAAGCTAAGATTAATGATCTCAGGGCTGCAATCTTTCAAATTGGTGAAGATAATGCAGAGCTTAAAGATGCTAAAAGGAGGATGATTGATGAACTCAGATATGCTGAGAGATGTTTGTTGAAGAACTATCTCAGAACAACTCCTGACATCAGAGAGATCAGAAGATGAAGCCAAGTCAAGATCTACAACTGTTTAAATTCTGATATTTGTACAGACTGAAGTTGTTATCAGAAGTTAAAGATTGGTAAAGCTTTAAGGACTGTAAGTTGTAGTTATCTAGTCTAATTCTCATGCATTTGTACTTAATGTTTTTGACATCATCAAATATCTGTTAAACTTGTATATTATGCTAATTTACAAGTTGGGGGAGATTGTTAGATATATTTGATAATGTCATGGCTAATATGATTTATGTTTAGTTTTTAGATCTTACTTAAACAGGATAAATCGGTACTTACTGGAAGTCAGGACTTAAGGATATCAGTACTTATATTATCAGAAGATAATTATCAGAAGATGGATATCGGAACTTAAGTACTGAAGGACGTTCAGATAAGGATAGTAGCTGATTAAAGGAAAGAAGATCGAGATAAACATAAGAAGAGATATGCATGAAGAAGGAATTCTATGAAGAATAGAATACTTGGAAGAAAAGATATCTTATTGATATATTTTAGGAAGCAGAATTATATTCCATATCAATTAGCGATTATCTTGTAACTGTGTATTATATAAACACAAACATAGGGTTTACACTATAAGTGTTATCATATTCGAGAAGATTATTCATTGTAACCCTAGCAGCTCTCGTGATATTTGTTCATCACTGAGAGGTAACAGTTCCATACTGTAACAGAGTTTATTGTTTCAATAAAGTTTGTTTTCTGTTACTTGAGTTTTTAAAGTTCGATTTGATTGTACTTTACACTGTATTCACCCCCTCTACAGTGTGTGTGACCTAACATAAAGGTCCTGAAAGAATTTCCCACCGCACTGTCTTCTCAGGGTGGTGGTTGGGGATAATAGTTTAAGTTCTTTTTAGACAGGTCCATAAATTGCCATATAGGAGTACCGTATCGGGTCTCCTTTCCTTACTCGACTTTCTGTTTCCTTAGTATGAAATGTTTCATCCTTTTCCCATACTTTGGGTTATCTTATACGTTAAAAATCCTTGTTTTCCACTTCATTATGTTATGGGATCCTTCTTTCTTAATGGCAACCTCCCTGACTATCACATTCAGGGTTTGCCCTAAATCTTATTCCTCGAGCTATGGATTTCATCTAAGATCCAGTCCTTACGCTCTTAAATGTTTGAAACCCAAATTCTGTAGGAATACCTCGTTATTCCCTTATCATCTTTCCTGGTATTAATCTCTTCTCCAGTCATTGACTCTCTGCCTTCATTCATCACTTTTTCTTGACACAATATGATATTTTTCGATAATTCGGGCTGTATTGCAATCTCAAACAGCGTTTCGGTACCGGCTCCGGTTACCTTCACTTCTATTTCCATTTTCTCAAAATCTCTTATCAACTCTCCCAAAGACATTTTCATCTTGAGTCTCTCCGTTATACTAAGGGCATTAGCCACCATTTTGGCTTTCCCTGGATGATAAAGAATCTCATAATCGTAATCCTTGATTAGCTCTAACCACCTCCTCTGGCGCATGTTGAGCTCTTTCTGCGTGGAAATATACTTGAGCTCTTATGGTTTGTGTAAATCTCGCACTCCTATCCATACAAGTAGTGCCTTCAATCTTTAGGGCAAAACTATTGCCGTGAGCCCAAGATCATGGGTGGGGATATCGAATTTTATATTCCCTTAGATGTCTTAACGCGTACGCGATTACCTTGATGTGCTGTATAAGAAGCACCCTAATTCCTTATGTGAAACGTCACTACAAATGACAAAATCTCCTTTTCCATCCGGCAACGCCAACATAGGAGCCGTCACCAACCTTTGCTTCAGTTCTTGAAAGCTGTTCTCGCATTTCTCTGTCCATTCAACCTTCTCAGTCTTACGAGTAAGCCGCGTTAAAGGGGCTATTATCTTTACAAACTTGAACAAAACTCCGGTAGTGACCGGTCAATCCTACCTCTGGTAGTCGCCCTAACCATGGTTATCAATTCCTCAGTGGTCCTTTATTCATTCTTTTCAGGATCCCCCATGGGATCCTCCTCAGCAACAATCCCTTCTAGGACAACATCCTCAATATGAACATCATCGACGCTCTATCGGATCCACAATCTGATCTCCAATAAGAAATAAAACATCATCGCGTTGTTGCTCCTCAACCTCAGGGTTCGGAGTCCCGCTACCATATACGATAACGAACTACGCTTCTATCACGATATTTATAAGGGTTCCCATAAGGGTTTTAACTGTCAGTACTACGTTAGGTAGTCTGACTATGAACCTGGCAAGAGTTCTTATTATCTTAGTGAACTTATTATTTTAACGTCACATCATCTCTGAGGTTTATAACGCTTAGCTCTGATACCATTTCTGTAACACCCCCAAATCCGGGGTCGGGGATCCGGGTTGTCATGAGTTCCATTTCCCATAATAACACCTAATCTTAATAAACAATCAACTACTCCGTATTGTGACCCCACAATAAACACACACACCACAAGTTATAGTCTCAGAGATGAATATCCAAAAATAACACGAGTCATTTTATTCCACAATTATATGCCATTTCACCTTAAAAGGGTTTCTGAATAAATTTACACTTCTTTGCCATGATTACAATTCATAAAGATACATAAGTCTGGTACATCAAAAGTTGAAAGCCTAGCCTATTGGTAGTTCCTACCTCAGCTACAATGACATCAACGCCTATAGGAAACTGCGGAACGTTTCCTATCCGCTCGCAAATTGGGAGCTTGGTCCTGTTCATCTTGTCTATCTGATGTTGTGTGATGAAAGAAGAAAGCAAGGGTGAGCAACAAGCCCACCGAAATAATATGTATAATAATGAACAATATATGAGCATCCTTATAGTACTCATGACAGTCTTGGTCAAAAAGAAATGAACCAAGTTTGATCTCTTAATGCGACCAAGTCGCAAAATATTTAATATATATATATATATATATATACTTTTCAGAATTTTTAAATCCTCTTCCATGTATAATATACACAGAGTTCCAGTTTATAACTGTATAAAAATATCATTGCAAGGTGATCTCATATATCTAACCTTGTCTCAACGTTTTTGTGAAAACCTTTGTCATGCATAAGATAATCATTAACCAGATATAAGTTGAAAAGATGAAGTTACAAGATACTCCAATATACTTATATCTTTTCCGAATACTACTTGAACTACCACCATTCAAGTTATAATTAGTTCATCCCATAGATGAAGCTACACGACAAAACTTGTATAACATTAATCTTTGAAATATCATCAAAATGAAATGAAGTTACGAGATACTTCATTTGATGAAAACATCATTTTGAAAACTCGACCCTGCCAACACTTAACAATTGCCCAGCCGTAGCCTTTCTATCGAAGTGCTCTGGGTAGTGTTGCAGAAATATCCAATTGGATGATGAACTCATTACGGGAGTTTGCCGCGCCAGGAAGACCACTTACGATGATTAGTCGCAGTAGTGCAACCCCACCATTTTCTACATGTAGAGGAGAACTTGTCGGATTTACTTGTCAACCGAACACTGGACTCCTAAGGAATGGACCGTCTTAGCGGAACTTCCAGGCCATTTGGGCCAATATAATAAGGCTGGGCCGGCGCCACTCGACCACTTACGCCACTCCTAGTTCAGATGAAATCCATGACTCTGAAACGTAAAGCTTGTCCCCCTTTCCCCAAGTAGAAACTTGTTGATACGGCTCCACCAAGAAGTCGTATCTAGTTGGAAAGGAAAACTCACCGATATTTCCCAGGCGGTGCCTGTTAATAGATTAACTTGTTCTAAGAATTTTACTTCCCTAGTGTTGGGTAAGTAATCAAAAACTCTTTTATCAAAACAGCAACCTTGTTGCGAATATAAAACACACCACAGAGTCGGATCCCTCAGGTTTTGAGCGAGTATTTAAATCCCCTTCGAAAGGAGGATCTTAAATATAAAAATGAGTTTTGGGATCCGCCCTAACCTTTAAAAATCATTTTGAGGACTCGAAAACATATCAGCATGCTCCAATATATCGCAAAATTTGCTAATAACAATCATGCACTTATCACAAGATAATGCATATACATATATTTACATCACAACAACAGTATAACGGGTAGAAAACTTGCCTGAGTGACTGGGGTGATAAAAGGCTTGGGACGAGTCTGGTAACCTATAAACAACATATAAGTTGGAATTAAACCAAAGTCGCTTATGAATCTATACTTTAACCAATTAGATCCTAACGTTCGCTTTTAATAAATTAACCATTAAGGGTTTTAAGGTGATTATTTCGCGAGTCCCCTACCAACTGCCTAACCCACTTTACATAATTGTTTCATACTCCAATTAGTCATTTAAGGGCCTTAACCAAGGTTTTAAAGTAAGGCGAGGGGTAATGGTTCGTTCGCGAAATGCCGTTACTTAAAACGGTCGTTTCTCCTAAACCGTACATCAGATTCAAGCGAACCACATATCAAAACGAAGCTCGTAATATGAAATATCTAAAAATGGCAAAGGTTACAATCTTTCAGTGAGTTCACGGGTCCTAAAGTTAAGAACAGAGAGTTAAGGAAAGTGGGGCATTATGACATTTATGTTTACGCGATTTCCAATTTAATTAACACTCTAAATTATCCTCAATTCACTCACAACCACCAATACAACAATATTCAACCATCATACTACAAACTCAGTCCCCAAATCCAAGTTTTACCAATTTATCCAACCAATCAAAGACCCAATATTCAAAACCAATACAAATCCACCAAAACTACTTATAATCAAAGATCAAGCCTTAATACTAACAATACTTCAATAAAAATTAATGGAATCATAAAATCAAAGCTAGGGTTTGAAGTTGATACCTTCCTTGGTAGGTGTTAAGTTGCTAGGAAGCCTTAGGGAGACTTAATCTAACCTCCTACAAGCTTGATCTTTCCAAAGAAATCAAGAACACAAAGTTAGGTTTTGAAGTTTCTAAAAGTCAGATTAAAAGAATTGTCAAAACTAGGGTCTTATCATGATTATTTGGATGAGACTTGTGAAGAAGAGTTGTAGGTCATCTCAATACCTTTCCAAAGAGCTATAGAACATACTATTTGAATGAGTATTGAAGGAGATATGGTAGTTTGAAATTGCTGCTCAGGTTTTGGCCGAGAGCTTGCTTCTTTTAAAATGAAAAGTCAAGTTTGTGTTATGATTTTTTTGTTTTGTTTCTTTGTTTATGGCTTGGCTAATTTTGAGGATTTACCATGGTAAAAAATGAATGGCTCACAATCAACCAACAACACACTTCTTTTTGTTATACTTAGGTCATCATTCTTATGTCATCCAATTGCCACATGTCTCTTCCTTATGGTTTGATGATGTCACAATCCTTGGCTTCTTGTACAAGCTTGTCTCTTGGTCGCTTATTTGTTTTACGGTTCGCTTAACTTTCGTTCTCGTTCGTCGTTCTCTTCCTGTCACCTTATACTCAATTCTTTCGGTATCTGGTGGATTTTCGGGAAAAAATCAAAGTATTCGGATTTGGATCCTGACGATCTTTACATACACTTATTTACTTTATAGAGTACTAATACGATCTTAGAATTTCCATAACAGTACTTCTATATAGCGTGGTCTGATAATTTTCCTTAATCATCATCAGCAACAGTACTCCTATATAGCGTGGTCTGATGATTCGCTCTTGCTGGCGGAGAGCTTCCAGCCTTTCCTCCTCCAATCGCTCCAGATGGCGATGGTAATCCAAGTAGAAGAACAGGAGGTGGGTGAGTACCTCCTGGGAAACTGAATCCCATATCTCATCAGGAATGGCAGTGACGTGCCATTCCTGCTGCCATGCTTCACAGCTCAGCTCTATGTTGAATGTTTCATAGTTCAAAAACATGTTGTAATTGACCACGATGTTTTTTATATAAAGAGAATAAAGGTGAGTTTGTGATAAAAGAGTTGATGTGAAGGCTGATGTGAAGTGGTTGTTTATATAGATAAAAGAATGCCAGGAGATGCAAGGAAATTTAATGCTGATAGGTAGAATTAATTCTACCTCGTCTCCCTAGACTGGGAAGACGAAAAACAGTCATTAGAAGTGTAATTCAGGGTTTAATGCGCACAAGTAACAAGTAAACATTACTGTACATGTACTTGAACCACTATCCCTAATGATATTGACTGTTAATATTCTACCCAAACATATTCTGATTTAAAAGGAGACTGTTTTTAGATTTTATCCACAAATAAGTCAAGTAAAGGATCAGATTTTAATATCAGAACTTAGACTTATATCAGAACATAACAGTTATCAGAACATGATTTCTTAACTTCGAAAAGTGAATGCCTATCTTAGTAAGTCCTCACACAAATTCTGATATAGATTCTTCAGAACTTAATCATTAGAACGTGCAATCATAACTTGTCCTCAGAATTTGTGCAATGTGACACAGAAACTGTTCATCGAAAATAACATAGATCACCACAGTAATTTTCATCATTCATATGGAGTGTTTAGTGTGTGCATTAAGCTAAATATCAGACAGAGAGTAAAGTCTGATTCACTTCAGTACATCTTAGAAATAAGGCATAACTAAAAACTTTACTAAAAACCTGTCATTATTCTGAAACCTACTATTGAATGAGTTCATGCTTGAGTCCACCTCAACTATTTTGTGCTAATTTTGTGCATCTTTTTAAATTCCATTGTACAGTGGCTTCTCAGTGTAAGTGAGTCACGACTGCTTATCAGAATTTATGCTATTATCAGAGTATTTCTCCAGTAATCATAAAGTGTGAAAAGTCACCAAGAAAATATTTTGCTTTTTTGATGCATATTTACTTAATACCAGCAATGCACTTGGGTCGTCCCTTCCACATTTTTACTCTAGATCTCAAAGGAGTACCTGATTTTAATCCTTGATTCTTTTCTTTTTCTTTTGATAAGAGAGGTTTATCAGCACTTAGTACATTCAACAGATTTACTAGCATCAGAACTTAACAGATGAGAAGCAATATTCTAGTTTGTGACTTAGTAATAAGATAGACAAAGTAAACTCAACTAAGCTCAATATCAGAATTTGCTTGTGTCAACAGATTTCCACAGAAATAATTACTTCTAACATGGGATCCCTAGTTTATTAAAGACTACTAGGTCAGCATCTAGCACAGGTATCCTCATAGGATTGAATAGTTACATAAACAGACATATCACTATCAGAGTTTAGAAAGTTACATCAGACAACAGTCAGTACTTAAGCAAGTTTTCAATTAAGCACAGAATACACAAAGAGAGTAATTTCTGTAAATACTGATCATAAAGTTTGATGCATCAGAACAAAACTAAGCAGATTTAGAAAAAGAACCTGAAACCATTCCAAGTTCATTTACCAATCTTGTAAAAGTAGCTTCACACAATGGTTTGGTGAAGATATCTGCTAGTTGTTGATCTGTTGGAACAAAGTGCAATTCCACTGTACCTTCATCCACATGTTCCCTGATGAAGTGGTACCTGATGCTGATGTGCTTTGTCATTGAGTGTTGAACTGGATTACCTGTCATAGCAATAGCACTTTGATTATCACAGTAAATAGGAATTTTGAAATATGTTAACCCATAATCCACTAACTGATTCTTCATCCAAAGAATCTGTGCACAACAGCTTCCTGTAACAATGTACTCTGCTTCTGCAGTTGATGTGGAAATTGACTTTTGTTTCTTGCTAAACAAGAAACCAATCTGCCTCCAAGATATTGGCAGCTTCCACTTGTGCTTTTTCCTGTCAATTTTTCAACCTGCAAAATCAGCATCTGAGTAACCTATTAGTTTAAAATCTAATTCTCTGGGATACCACAAACCCAGATCAGCTGTTCCCTTAAGATACTTGAATATTCTTTTTACAGCTGTTAAGTGAGATTCTCTTGGATCTGCTTGAAATCTTGCACAAAGACAGGTAGCATACATGATATCAGGTCTACTAGCAGTTAGATACAGTAGAGAGCCAATCATACCTCTGTAATCAGTAATATCTACTGATTTACCAGTATCCTTGTCCAGTTTTGTTGCAGTGGCTATGAGAGTGGATGCACTTGAACAATCTTGCATTCCGAATTTCTTCAGCAAGTTTCTGGTGTACTTAGTTTGACAAATAAAAGTGCCTTCTTTATTCTGCTTGACTTGAAGGCCCAGAAAATAGCTAAGTTCCCCCATCATACTCATCTGATACCTTGACTGCATCAGTTTGGCAAACTTCTTGCAAAGTCTGTCATTTGTAGACCCAAAAATGATATCATCAACATAAATCTGGACCAGAAGTAAGTCCTTTCCATGGTTGAGGTAGAACAATGTTTTGTCTATAGTTCCTCTGTTAAATCCACTTTCCAGAAGAAACTGAGCTAAAGTCTCATACAATGCTCTAGGAGCTTGCTTAAGTCCATAAAGTGCTTTATCAAGCCTGTAGACATAATCTGGATATTTGGAATCTACAAAGCCTGGAGGTTGTTCAACATATACTTCTTCCTCCAATTCTCCATTGAGAAAATCACTTTTCACATCCATTTGAAAGACAGTAAACTTTTTGTGAGCAGCATAAGCCAAAAATATTCTTATGGCTTCCAATCTAGCAACTGGTGCAAATGTTTCATCATAATCAATTCCCTCCTGTTGAGAATATCCTTTTGCAACCAGCCTTGCCTTATTCCTTGTAATTATGCCATCACTATCAGTTTTGTTTCTGAATACCCATTTTGTACCAACAACAGATCTGCTCTTTGGTCTTGGCACTAGGGTCCAGACTTTGTTTCTTTCAAATTCATTTAACTCTTCCTGCATTGCTTGCACCCAATCAACATCTTGAAGAGCTTCTTCCACTTTCTTTGGCTCAGTCTGAGAAAGAAAAGAATTGTAAAGACATTCGTTTGAAGTACCTGTTCTAGTTCTGACACCTGCATCAGGATTTCCAATTATCAAATCAGGTTAGTCCACTTCCTTGCAGATGGAAGGTTTTCTCTAGAACTGTATGCTCCCCCATGATCCATGCTGTCTTCATTTTCATTTTCTGATGCTCCCCCTGAAACTATGCTCTCTGAGTTGGATTCTTCAGAATTTAGATTTTCAGTACTATCAGAACTTGGCTTATCAGAACTTGACGAATCAGAACTTGAAGAGCCAGATGTATGTTCTGATGCTTCTTGAGATGTGGTAAGATCTTGAGTATGCTCCCCCTGCATAGGTGCATCTTTCTTTGGCGTAGTCATCACAGTTTCAATAACATCAGAGTTTAATCCATCAGAGTTTGCAGTATCAAGACTTATATTGTCAGGATTTTCAGTATCAGGATTTGAGTCTTCATTTTCAAATCTCAGCTGATCATGATCAATAAAATCTTTAATCCAGTAATCTTCTTATCATTAAAAGAGATATTGATAGATTCCATGACCACTCTTGTTCTCAAGTTATAGACTCTGAAGGCTTTTGTGCAAAGTGGATATCCAACAAAGATTCCTTCATCAGCTTTTAGATCAAATTTGGATAGCTGTTCAGGATGAGTCTTAAGAACAAAACACTTGCATCCAAATATATGAAAATACTTCAGATTTGGCTTCTTCTTCACCATCTCATATGGTGTCTTTCCTTGCTTGTTAATGAGTGTTGCATTTTGAGTAAAACAAGTAGTCTGCACAGCTTCAGCCCAGAAATAGGTTGGAAGCTTTGCTTCTTCAAGCATTGTACGTGCAGCTTCAATTAGAGTTCTATTTTTCCTTTCAACAACTCCATTTTGCTGTGGAGTTCCAGGAGCAGAGAATTCCTGCTTGATTCCATGGTTTTTGCAGAACTCTTCCATTATTAAATTCTTGAACTCAGTGCCATTATCACTCCTTATTGTCTTAACAGAATCTTTGACCAATTTATCTAGTTGTTTGACATGATCAATCAAGATAGATGCAGTTTCACTTTTTGTGTGCAAAAAATACACCCATGTGTATCTGGTGAACTCATCCACTATAACCAAAGCATATTTCTTCTTTGCAATAGACATGACATTTACTGGACCAAATAAATCCACACGTAGTAGGTGATAAGGCTCAAGAATTGATGATTCAGTCTTGCTTTTGAATGAGGATTTTCTTTGTTTAGCCTTCTGACAAGAGTCATAAAGGCCATCAGGAGCAAATACTGACTTTGGCAGTCCTCTCACAAGATCTTTCTTGACCAACTCATTTATATTGTTGAAATTTAAATGAGAAAGTTTCTTGTGCCAATTCCAGCTTTCTTCAATTGATGCTCTACTTATCAGGCAGATTGCAGAACCATCAGTACTTGTTGAAAGCTTGGCTTCATAAATGTTACCACGCCTGTATCCTTTCAGAACAACTTTTCCTGTAGATTTACTCACAACTTCACAGTGTTCTTCAAAGAAATCAACATGATAACCTCTGTCACAAATTTGACTTATACTCAGCAGATTGTGTTTAAGTCCTGAGACCAGAGCTAATTCTTTAATGATGACATTCCCAAGATCGATATTGCCATATCCCAATATTTTTCCAATGTTGCCATCTCCATAAGAAACACTTGGGCCAGCTTTCTCCACAAAGTCTGATAGCAGGGCTTTATTTCCAGTTATATGTCCTGAACATCCACTGTCCAGAACTAGGATGTTTTTCCTGTTGCCCTGCAATCACAAAGACCACTAATAATTAGTTTTAAGGACCCAGACTTGCTGGGATCCTTTGGCCTTGTCAAGTTTGTTAACATTTGCAGCGGATTTAGCATCAGAGTTTATGTTAACATTTTTCTTATCAGAATTTACACTATCAGACTTTGAATCAGAATTTACACTAGAAGGAACAATGGAAACTTTCTTTAAAGAAGGTTTTATTTGATAATAATCATAGTAAAAACTATGATATTCCTTATATGTATAAATGGAATGCCATAAACTACCATAATGAAAACAAGGATTTTGTGGCTTATATCTAACAAAATGACTCTTAACTCCTGACTTTGAAGGTAAGGAGTTTATGTTCTTATTCTTCCTGCAAAAAGAAGCCAGATGGTTAGAACTTCCATAATTATGACACGTTTTCCTAGGAGCATCAGGAATAGGCTTATAATCATTGCTTTTATTCACTCCTTCCTTTCCATTCCTATTTTTCCTAGGTGATTTTACCTTGTTTGCATTCTTAACATCTTTTAGCTTATACTTAACCTGCTTCTTTGTCATTAAGCCTATGTTTACTTCAGCTATCTTTTCCTGTTTTAGTTTGTCAGAAGTTAATCCCTTTTTAACTTCTGATTTCTCATTATCAGACTTTACAGCTACAAACTTAACAGGTTTTAACTTTGGCTTTTGCTTAACAGCAACAGGCTTAATTTCTACAGTTCCTTTATCATTCTTATCATCTCCATAACCTAAGCCCTCTTTCCAGTTTTCATTTTCTAAGAAATCATTTCTTTTCTTAAAAGCAAGATTTTTAGAAGTTAATCTTTCACATGTTAGAGTTTGATCTCTATAACTAACAAACATGGTTTTAAGATATCTTCTCAACTCATTAATATCATCAGTATGAAAGGCATAAGTGGTTTGAGGTACCTTTATTTCAGCAGCTTCAGAACTGCTTTCAGCACTTGCCTTATCAGCATTTGCCATCAAGGCATAATTCTCCTCACTTTCAGAATCTGAGGTGTCTGTCCAGCTTTTTTTCTTTGTGATAAGAGACTTGCCTTTGTCACTCTTCACTTTCTTGCAATCAGGAGATATATGGCCTTTCTCACCACAGTTGTAGCATTTGACATTTGTATAATCTCCTCTGTCAAACTTTCCTCCTCTGCTCTCAGATCTTCTGAAATTCTTCTTATCAGAACTTGTGCCTTTCCTGGAAAACTTCTTTTCCTTCCTGAACTTTCTGTATGTAATCTTTGTGATCCCTTTCACCATAAGAGCACACAGCTTCATCATCTCCTCATCAGCATCCGTCTCAGGCAGGCTTTCAGATTCCGAGTCATCATCACTTTCAGAACTTGATGACTCAGTATCAGACTTTGTGAAAAGAGCTTTACCCTTGTCTTTCCTTGAGGTAGGTGCTTTGGGGGATTCTTATTCAGCTTTAAGAGCAACTATCCTTGACTTTCCTCCTTTCCTCTTGCTTCTTTGTTCCATCTCAAGTTCATGAGTCTTGAGCATTCCATAGATTTCATCAAGAGTTGTTTCATCAAGATTGTAGTTGTCTCTTATTGTTGTTGCCTTCAAATCCCAGCATTCAGGAAGAGCTAACAGGAATTTAAGGTTTAAATCTTCAAGATCATACTTTTTATCAACCAGTGACAGATCATTCAAGAGTTTGACAAATCTATCATATAAGTCAGTCAATGACTCATTAGCCTTTGAGTCAAAGTGTTCATACTCTTGAGTGAGTATTGTCTTCCTGTTCTTCTTAATCTTATCAGTTCCCTGACACCTTGTTTCCAGGGCATCCCATATCTCCTTTGCAGTCTTGCAGTTTATTACCCTGTTTGACATTACATTATAAATGGCACTATGCAGTAAGTGTCGTACCTTAGCATCCTTAGCAATTGATGCAATATCTTCAACAGTATAATCACTCTTCTCCTTTGCTACCGTCTTTGCTGCTTCACCTGCAACTGCAATCGCGAGCTTGGTTGGTTTGTGAGGTCCTTCCTTGATTCTATGAAGATATTCTGGATCTGTTGCTTCCAGAAACATGGTCATCCTCACCTTCCATATGGGATATTCAGATGGTCTCAATATGGGAACTCTGATGGTCTTGAATTTGTGTCTTTGGAGATTCTTCAGTTTTAGTGTGCTTAGTTGGAGTTTCTGTTTCAGACATGATTGTATATGGATCTTAAGCTGTTTGTACGCTAACAGATTGGCTCTGATACCACTTGTTAGGTCACACACACACTGTAGATGTAATATCCGGGATATATCGTGTGATTATTTTTGCTATTAAATAATTATTATGTGTGTTCAATATCTATTCTGTGAGTTAATTGTTAAATATTATCTGTACTTGGATATTCAAAAATAATATTAATTGAGTATTTTAATTCTTATATGTCCAAAATAAAACATAGATAATTGTCATATCTTCCTAATTAATTTTATGATGATTTATGGATTTATAAGAATCATATGAAATTTCTAAAATCTTTTTCCGAGTATTTAAAATCTATTTTATAAAAACGGGAACCAACCGACGTCACCCGTTGTTACGTTTTTGGAACCCGAAACTCTTCCGAGAACTCCTTCCTAACCTAATTGTAATATTCCGAGCATATTCCATGTTTCGACTTTTTCGATCCGGCGTACGGTTTGTTCTGCGCATTTTCGATATAATATTCGTTTCGGTAAATCAATAAAACCCGTATTTTCGATAAACAGAAGCTTTTTATTAAAATATCCCAATTATCACTTCGTAGTACGTGTAACCAGGCGCTGAGACCAAGACCGCAGTACAAATTGTACTGATTTGGATAATAATCCCGAAAACCGATACCGTTTTGATCAGTTTTTATAAATAAACGTGCCGTTTTATATCCGGAATGATCCATCGGGATAATAATTTTCCGTAATTATAAATAGCCTTTTTCCGTAATTTATTTCATATCAAAATCATTTGCAGATAGTTAATTCTATAATTTTCAGAGAAAAAAAACCCTAATTACATAAACTGTTCTAAGAATCAAACAGCAAAACGAAGGCGTTACTCATCTCTGTTTTCAAAGCTTGAGTAACCAAAACGAAGGATTTGAAGTGTTCTATCAGATTCTGAGCTTTGTTTCACTGCAGAATCAAAGGTTTATTTTCTGGAAATTTATTTATTTTCGAATTAAATTTATTAAAAATATGAATTTTTGTTCGGATGATTGTTTGTATGATTTGATGATTGCATGTTGTAGAGCTTGTTTTCCTGATGACTTTGATATATTATACGTCTGATTTGGAGTTCAATAACATGTTCAAAATTGAGTTTGATTTTCGAATTTTAAAATTAGGGTTTATAACCCGTATGAATGTTCTTAATTGAAATTTGGGGGTTTCTTATTTTGGAATAGATTGATGTTGTGATATAGTGGATTGTATTCTCTGTGAAATTTGCAATCTAGTCGTATAAGTTTCATGAATCACCGAGGTCTGTAGAGAAGGGAGTTGTCTTTTGAAATTTTCCGAAGTTCACCGGAAACTGGCAAACTTCACGGCCAAATTCCGGCCAACTCAGGGATGATTAGAATGATTTGTTGGTATGGTTGAGTTCCTGGTGAAATATAGATGTGATCTGGAGGTGTTGGTGGGTTGAGGACGCCGGGAACGTGTTCTCCGGCCACCCCTGTATTTTTCGGCGACGGGGCTGGAAAATTATAGTTTAGTACCTATAGTTTTGAAAATGATGCAATTTGGTCCCTGAAGTTTCCAAAGTTTACAAATTTAGGATTCCTGTTTATAAAATTTTTAAAAATCATATTTCCTATTTATTTTTATTATAAAAGTTCATTTTTAATTTCTGAAAATTCTGAAAATTATTATTTTAATTCCAATTTTTTTTAATTCAAAATAAATCTAAATTAATTAGTTAATTAATTTCAGTTAATTTTTAATTAATTAGTTGGTCAATTAATTCGAAAATTAATTGATTAATTGATTTAATTAATTATTAATTGATTTTGATCAATTATTTAATTAGATTTAATTATTTAAAAATGATTTAAAAATTCCGAAAAATAGTTTCGAGCTTTAAAATATTATCTTAAATTATTTCCAAAGCTCGATAATTAGTATAAAATTGTATCGGAGCCAGAATTGGCCTACCGAACCCTGTTTATTAATCCGAAATTGATCCAACGACCCGTTTTAATTCCGAAAAATGTTTTAAAAATCATTTTAAATACCAGAAAGCCTATTTATGACCCGAGACTTCTTTATAAATAATATATCATTGATTACGTAATGTATTATGTGCTATATGTGACTTGTTGATTGACTATCAGTCTATATATTCGGTGTTTACTTGATTATTGCATAACTTTCAATCCGTTAATCGGATTTGGGTAAAACGAAGGGTAGATAGAAGTTTGTGTTGAATAGAACTCTATGAGTCGATTATTGATAGATGTTTATGATATGTGAACAGAAGAGGCAAGGTGTAGGAAAGGGAAACAGGTAGTTGAGGAGTAAGACGATTGAGATTGGAAGCGAGTGCAGAATAATAAGCTAGTACCAGGCAAGTGTTCTGAACTTTCTCGAGATATTGTAGTACTTGATAGTCTTGTTGATATTGCAAGTGCTTTGAAGCACTGTCCGCAGATCCCCAGTCCAGCACGAGAGCTAGGGGTTCAGGTTGATTGAGCTGAGCTAGTAGGCTTCTTTTGGGATAATTTAAGTCTGTAAAAGTTTGTAATAAAGTTTAATACTCAGTTTGAGTTTAAATGAGTGGGATTTGAACGGTATGTAATATAAGTAGATGTGTGGCTTGTGTGCATACTTTAACCTGTTGCGATCCGTGGTAGTTGGTAAATAGGGTCACTGCATATTATTGTTATCTTTATTATTGTTATAAGCAGGTTATAAATAAAGTGTGTGTGTGTGGACCCCAAACTTCTGACCCGGGTTTGGAGGGCGCCACAGGTTTGGTATCAGAGCCACAGGTTATAAGTCACTGACACAAGCCTAGGTTGACGGGAATGGGTAGAGGGTTAGGATTAGAAGTAAGGAATAGAATGATAGAACGTTGAGAGGTTGAGTGTTACGGTATAACCAGTAGTAGTATAATTCGCGTCGTGGTTCGAGATTCTTATACTGCGATATAATTTCAGATAGCAGCGATGGCCGACTCTTTTATTCCCGTATCAGCTGATCACTCAGAGCCTTCAGTTGGAGTGTTGTCTTCGGATCCACGTCCTATTGTTCC
Organism: Apium graveolens; assembly: GCF_009905375.1. NCBI lineage: Eukaryota > Viridiplantae > Streptophyta > Magnoliopsida > Apiales > Apiaceae > Apium > Apium graveolens. Next base: position 51,719,418 of record NC_133647.1, on the reverse strand, counting down.
ACCAGTGTTGGCTATACTACCAACACCTGTGTTGCAGCCCATACCATTGCAGGCTATTCCACCTCCAGGCATGAGGCCACCTATCAGAGGACCCCCACCAGCTGATTCAGATTCCACTGGGCATTCAGTTGCGAGTGCCCCATTCCAGTCTACATTGCCCCCAGTTCCTTACTACCGGTAAGAGGCTCTTCTATTGGAGCGTGATTCCTTGTTGGCCCAGATCAGAGAGCTACAACATATCATTAGGACTACTGATGTTGATCGTGGTGTGAGGGAACTTCGAGAGGAGATTCATGTGACACGGAGGGTTCTTGAGGCTAGGCTACATGGAGCTACATTACCTGGCAGAGGTCCTGATGCACTGATGGGCTGGGCTACTGAGGTGATGGAGGACTTTGAGAGGCTGGCAGGACCAGAGTTTCCCTGGAGCTGAGTCAGAGATTCAGAGATGGAGATTCTGAGCAGTGTTGTTATGGTTATGTAGTATGTACAGTAGTGTGTAGTGTGTATCAGTAGACTTTTGAGTTGTCTTTATAGACTAGCTATGCTGACTAGTGAGTAGGTTGTTGTACCCTTTTGCTTTTACTTCCGAAGCATCTTTACGCTTGTACTACCTAAAACTTTTGATCTATATATATCAGTACCTTTTTCCTTTCCAGCACTGTCATTTATTTTATTGCACCTGTTTTACCTTACCTTATCTATTGCACCAGTTATACCCCTGTGATACCATGTACCCTATTTTCCATGACTGTTTATATTCTGTAAAGAAGCATGCAATTTACTTAGTTACAACTGTTTTCAAAAAGAGATACCTCTGTTTTACAAAACTTTTCTTTTATACAAAGATTTAATTCAAAAGCTAAATAAGTTGATTGATTCTTTACAGAAAATACCTCCCAGAAGAAATACCCGCACCAACACCCAGAATGAAGAAACCAACAACAATAACAACCAAGATGATACAAACCCAAATGTGAACCCAGGACCCATAGACCCAGCAATAGCCCAGATTCTTCAAATCTTGGCCCAACAAATAGTTCACCTAGCACAACAACAATAAAGGCAGACCAACCCCCAGGTAACTTTCAAAACTTTTCAGGCAGTAAACCCACCAGAATTCAAGGGTTCCTTAGAGCCAATTGAAGCAAATGTGTGGTTAAATGAAATAGAGAAGGCATTTGCCTTAGTGAAAGTAAAGGAGGAACAGAAGGTTGAGTTTGCAAGTTACTATTTGAAGAATGAAGCTACCTATTGGTGGGAGATGGTGAAGACATTGGAAGGTACAGATGTTATTACTTGGGAAAGGTTTAAGGAATTATTTTTAGAAAAGTATTTTCCTCAGTTTGTTCAGGATCAAATGGAGCTGAAGTTTTTAGAATTAAAGCAAGGGAATATGTCGGTAACAGATTATGAGGGTAAATTTGAGGAATTGTCAAGGTATGTACCGTCGTATGTGGATACTGATAGGAAGAAGGGCAAGTTTCAGCCAGGGAGAAATTTTAATTTCAGGAAACAGAATGCAGGAGACGGAGGCCAGAGCAACCGTGCAGTTAATACAAATCAGCCAAATCAGTTGAGACTAACTTTTCCAGATTGTCAAGTATGTGGAAAGAAGATGGAGGAGTTTGTAATATGTTGAATTTGGTATGTTTCAAATGCAACCAGAAAGGGCACTATTCGAGGGAGTGCCGAAATCAGCCAGCAAGAGAACCAGTAAGTAAGGATCAGCCTATCCAGAATCCAGCAGTAAAGGTTCCAGCCATTGGATTTACGTACTTTAAATATGGAAAGCCAGGACATATGGCCAGGGATTTCAAGACATCAGCCCCAGTCAGTAATGCATTAAGGATTATGGGATCTACCCCAGCAGTGAATGAGACTCCAAGGGCTAGAGTTTTTGACATGTCGGTGAAGGATGCAATCCAAGATACGGATGTCATGGCAGGTACGCTTAATGTGAATTCTTTATGTGCCAAAGTGTTAATAGATTCAGGAGCAACTCGATCGTTTGTTTCACAAGATTTTGTTAGTAAGTTAAATTGTCCAGTTGAGTGTTTAAATGAAATAATGACTGTGGAATTAGCAAATTAAGAACGTGTATCTGTTAATCAAGTTTGTGGAAATTGTGAGATTGAGATTTCTGGTAGTAAGTTTTGTGTAGATTTGATACCATTTAAGTTAGGAGAATTTGACGTTATATTAGGGATGGATTGGTTATCTAGGCACGATGCCCAGATAGATTGTCGAAATAAGAAGGTAATGGTGAAAATGCCAGACGAAAGGATAGTAACATTCAAGGGTCAAAAACAAGTAAAGAAGTTCTTAACGATGATTCAAGCCAAGAAGTTACTACGACAAGGATGTGAGCATTTCATGGCATATGTGATTGACAGAAGTCAAGAACCAACAAAACTTGAAGATATTCCAGTTGTGAATGAATTTCCAGACGTATTTCTCGACGAGTTACCGGGACTTCCTCCAGATAGAGAAATTGAATTTACGATCGACTTAGCACCTGGAACAGAACCAGTATCCAAGGCCCCGTATAGAATGGCGCTCATCGAGATGAAAGAGCTAGCGAAGCAATTGCAAAAGCTGTTAGAGAAAGGAGTAATCAGACCCAGTGTGTCCCCGTGGGGCACACCGGTATTATTTGTCAAGAAGAAAGATGGAAGCATGAGACTGTGCATCGACTATAGGGAGCTCAACAAGCTGACGATCAAGAACAAGTATTCGTTACCCAGAATTGACGATCTGTTCGACCAGTTGAAGGGAGCCAAGTATTTCTCCAAAATTGATTTAAGATCAGGATATCATCAACTAAAGATCAAGCCAGAAGATATACCAAAGACAGCTTTCAGAACAAGGTATAGACATTATGAGTTTTTAGTGATGTCTTTTGGGTTGACCAATGCCCCGACAGCGTTTATGGACCTGATGAACAGAATTTTCAAGGAGTATTTGGATAAGTTTATTATTGTATTTATAGACGATATTTTAATCTATTCAAAGACGGAAGAGGATCATGTGGAACATGTGAGAACGGCTTTGGAGATTTTACGGAAAAAGAAGTTATATGCTAAATTCTCGAAGTGTGAGTTTTGGCTACAGGAAGTTCAGTTCTTAGGGCACATAGTTAGTAATGAAGGGAGCAAAGTGGACCCGGCAAAGATCGAGGCAATTACGAATTGTGAGAGACCGAAAACACCCACCGAGGTAAGAAGTTTCTTAGGATTGGCGGGATATTATCATCAATTTGTTCAAATTTTCTCGAGGATTGCCACACCATTAACAAAGCTTACACGAAAGAATGAGAAGTTTATATGGAACGACAAATGCGAGGAAAGTTTTCAGGAGTTGAAGCGACGATTGATCATGGCACCTGTTTTGTCACTTCCAGATGATTAAGGGAATTTCGTAATTTATAGTGATGCTTCTCACAAAGGATTAGGATGTGTTCTAATGCAGCACGAAAAGGTGATTGCGTATGCGTCAAGGCAATTGAAACCATACGAACAGAAGTATCCTACTCATGATTTGGAGCTAACAGCCATAGTTTTCGCTTTGAAGATTTGGAGACATTATTTGTATAGAGAAAAGTGCAAGATTTTCACGGATCACAAAAGCCTAAAGTACATATTCACACAGAAGGAACTTAATATGAGACAAAGGAGATGGTTAGATTTGATCAAAGATTATGATTGCTCGATTAATTATCATCCCGGTAAAGCGAACGTGGTAGCAGACGCATTGAGTCGGAAGGAAAGGTTGAATGTGTTATCAGTACCTGAAGATATATATAAGGAATTTCAGATATTTTGGAGATTAAAGTTTGCAAGCATGAGGAAGCGAAAGTATACAGTATGACTTTCCAACCGGAATTATTTGAGAAAATAAAGAAATGTCAGGAAGATGTAATGTATCAAGATATAAATCATTTGGTAGGTGAAGAGTTATGCACACAAAAGGATGATCAAGGTATTATGAGGTTTTCATCTAGAATTTGGATTCCACCAGTGACGGAGCTGAAAAATGAAATTCTACAGGAGGCACATAATTCAAGGTATTCCATCCATCCAGGGAGTACCAAAATGTACAGAGATTTAAAGAAGAATTATTGGTGGCCAGACATGAAGAGGGAAATTACGGAATGGATTAGCAAATGTTATACCTATCAGAGAGTTAAAGCAGAGCATCAGAGACCAAGTGGATTGTTACATCCATTGGAGATTTCAGAGTGGAAATGGGAACATATTGCCATGGATTTCATAGTTGGATTACCAAGGACAAGGGCTAATCATGATGCCATTTGGGTTATAGTGGATAGACTTACCAAGTCAGCTCATTTTCTGCCTATAAATGAAAAAAATTTGCTCGACAAGTTAGTCCATATGTACCTAAAGGAAATTGTAGTTCGTCATGGAGTTCCACTGTCTATTGTATCTGATCGAGATCCAAGATTTAATTCAAGATTTTCGAAGAGTTTTCAAGAATGTTTGGGAACAAGACTGAATATGAGTACGGCCTATCACCCCCAGACGGATGGCCAAAGTGAAAGAACGATCCAGACAATCGAGGACATGTTACGTGTTTGTGCTATTGATTTCAAAGGAAGTTGGGACGAGCATTTACCCCTAGTAGAGTTTGCTTATAACTACAGTTATCACGCCAGCATTGGGATACCACCCTATGAAGCCCTTTATGGACGCAAATGTAGATCTCCAATATATTGGGATGAAGTAGGAGAATGCAAGATACTTGTGTTGGATTTTAAACGCAGCGGGGTCATGGCAAAACACTTTTACACATACAAAATCCAAATAAAAGCATATAAATCGTGAATAAAAATTTGAGGGATCGAATCTAACCTTTTAAAATAATTCGGAGACAACGATCAGAGATCCTTAGCAGTTGCTCCTCAAGTGTGAAGCACTCCACCGGTATCCACCAAGAAAACAACTTTTAGGAGGAGGAGGAGGTGGAGAGAATTTGGTTTTCTAAAACTTTTGGGTTTCTGGGGTTAGAATAAAAATAGGGTCTATAATAGTGTATTTATAGGCAAAATTTTCAGCTGAAATTTTTCCATAAATATTATTATTATTATCCCATTTATTATTCTCATTAATAATTAAAACACCTTTTAATCATTAATCCTTTTTCTAAACACTTTGAAAATAATTCTCTCTCTTGATTTAATTTCCAAAAATTAAATCCTTAATTAATAATATTAAGAACTTTTCTTAATTAATTTATAATCAATTAAATCTCATTTAATCAATTATTAAATTTTCCAATTAATTATTTATTTCAAAAATAAATAATTATTAGCCATTATTAATTAATTCCTCCACCATAAAATCATTCTCTTTTTATGGTGTGACCTTGTAGGTTCAATATTAAGCCGGTAGTAGAAATAAATAATAATAAAACTATTTTATCATTATTTATATAAATTCTCTAATTTATTAAATATGATTAATTAATTAATCACATTTATTCTACATCGTGAGTGATGCTTCTCAACATATCGCGACTATCCGGATAATATGAATTCACTGCTTAGAATACCAAGAACCTGTCAGTGAATAGTTACCGTACAATAAACTCCTTCTACCCTACAATGTTCCGATTAAATACAAGGCATAGGTCTCGTGTCAAGCCTATCTAATTCAATCACTTGCTTACCATTTACTATGCATAGTTCTATGCAAATTAGAAACTCCTTTCTAATTTCATTCACTCTGGCCGGAGATTCCTGAACTAGCATAAGTGGATCAGCCTTGAACATTCTCTTCCTTCACTGGAAGGGGTAGATCCTTTATTGATCATACACTATCTTCGTGTACAAATTTCTATACCCAGAAGAGCCCTAATAATTGTCCCTGGAGACTAAGAACTAAACCAAAACATAGTTCAGTGTACACAAGATGACTATGATGACCTCAAGTCTAAGGATACTTGTACAACTATCACTAAGCGAACAACTGCTGACACGTGAGTGAACTCCATCAGTTGTTCAGCTGGGCGAGTCATGTTCAGTGAACTTATTTCATAATAAGCACCTACATACTAGCTATAGTGTCACCACACAAATGTCTATGAGAACAGACATCCTTCATAATGAAGCAAGCATAGTATGTACCGATCTTTGCGGATTATTAATTACCAGTTAGTAATCCTATAACCAGGAACTATTTAAGTTTAGAGTTATCATCTTTTTAGGTCTCACTATTATGATCTCATCATAATCCATAAAAAGCTTTACTCTAAACTATGGTATATCTTATTTAAACACTTAAATAGATAGAGCCCGTAATAAAAACAAAACAAGTCTTTTATTAATATCAATGAAATCAAAACAGATTACATAAAAGTTATTCCTAAATCCTAATACATGATTGGACTTAGGACATATTCCTTTCAATCTCCCATTTGTACTAAAGCCAATCACTCTGGTATCTAATACCCATCTCATCTTTATGACGATCAAAGTGTGTTAGATATATTTGATAATGTCATGGCTAATATGTTTTATGTTTAGCTTTCAGATCTTACATGAACAGGATAAATCAGTACTTAACTGTTGATCAGTACTTATACTGGAAGTCAGGACTTAAGGATATCAGTACTTATATTATCAGGAGATAATCATCAGAAGATAGATATCAGAACTTAAGTGCTGAAGGACAATCAGATAAGGACAGTAGCTGATTAAAGGAAAGAAGATCGAGATAAACATAAGAAGAGATATGCATGAAGAAGGAATTCCATGAAGAATGGAATACTTGGAAGAAAAGATATCTGATTGATATATTTTAGGAAGCAGAATTATATTCCATATCAATTAGCGATTATCTTGTAACTGTGTAGTATATAAACACAGACATAGGGTTTACACTATAAGTGTTATCATTATTAGAAAAGATTATTCATTGTAACCCTTGCAGCTCTCGTGATATTTGTTCATCACTGAGAGGTAACAGTTCCATACTGTAACAGAGTTTATTGTTTCAATAAAGTTTGTTTTTTGTTACTTAAGTTCTTAAAGTTCGATTTGAGTGTACTATATACTGTATTCACCCCCTCTACAGTGTGTGTGTGACCTAACAATTGGTATCAGAGCCTATCTATTAACAAACATACAGTTAAAGATCCAAACACAATCATGTCGGACACAGAAACTCCAATTAAGCCTACCACAACTGAGGAACCACCAAAGACACAAATTCAGAGTCGGTATGAGACCATCAGAGTCCCCATACTGAGACCATCTGAATATCCCACATAGAAGGTAAGGATGACCATGTTCCTGGAAGCAACAGATCCAGAATACCTTGATAGAATCAAGGAAGGTCCTCACAAACCAACCAAACTCGCTGTTGCGGTTGCAGGTGAAGCAACAAAGATCGTACCAAAGGAGAAGAGTGATTATACTGCTGAGGACATAGCATCAATTGCTAAGGATGCTGAGGTACAACACTTACTGCATAGTGCCATTGATAATGTAATGTCAAACAGGGTAATCAACTGCAAGACTGCTAAGGAGATATGGGATGCTCTGGAAACAAGGTGTCAGGGAACTGACACAATTAAGAAGAACAGGAAGACAATACTCACTCAAGAGTATGAACACTTTGACTCAAAGACTAATGAGTCATTGAATGATTTATATGATAAATTTGTCAAACTTTTGAATGATTTGTCATTGGTTGATAAAGAGTATGATCTTGAAGAATCAAACCTTAAGTTCCTGTTAGCTCTTCCTGAATGCTGGGATTTGAAGGCAACGACAATAAGAGACAACTACAATCTTGTTGAAACAACTTTTGACGAAATCTATGGAATGCTCAAGACTCATGAGCTGGAGATGGAACAAAGAAGCAAGAGGAAAGGAGGAAAGTCAAGGACAGTTGCTCTTAAGGCTGAAGAAGAATTCCCCAAAGCAGCTTCCTCAAAGAAAGATAAGGGTAAAGCTCTTTTCATAAAGTCTGATACTGAGTCATCAAATTCTGAGAGTGATGACGACTCAGATTCTGAAAGCTTGCCTGAGACTGATGCTGATGAGGAGATGATGAAGCTGTGTGCTCTTATGGTGAAAGGAATCACAAAGATTGCATACAGGAAGTTCAGGAAGGGAAAGAAGTTTTCCAGGAAAAGCATAAGTTCTGATAAGAAGAATTTCAGAAGATTTGAAGGCAGAGGAGGAAAGTCTGACAGAGGAGATTACACCAATGTTAAATGCTATAACTGTGGTGAGAAAGGCCACATATCTCCTGACTGCAAGAAGGTAAAGGGTGACAAAGGCAAGGCTCTTGTCATAAAGCAGAAAAGCTGGACAGACACCTCAGACTCTGAAAGTGAGGAGAACTATGCATTGATGGCAAATGCTGATAAAGAAAGTGCTGAGAGCAGTTCTGAAGCTGCTGAAGCAAAGGTACCTCAGACTACTTATGCTTTTCATACTGATGATATTAATGAGTTGAGAAGATATCTTAAAACCATGTTTGTTAGCTATAGAGACCAAACTTTAACATGTGAAAGATTAACTTCTGAAAATCTTGCATTTAAGAAAATGAATGATTTCTTAGAAAAAGAGTTAGTCATGTTCCATCAAACTCAGAAGGATAGAGATGATGCTTTTTATGTTAGGAATGAAGTGCTAAAATTAAATGAATCTCTAGAAACTGAGTTAGAAAAGGAAAGAGAGATTATCAGGACTTGGACTAACTCTGGCAAAACAACTCAAAATTTGCTAAGTAGTGGAAACTGGAAAGAGGGCTTAGGTTATGGAGAAGATAAGAATGATAAAGGAACTGAAAAAATAAAGCCTGTTGTTAAGCAAAAGCCAAAGTTTAAACCTGTTAAGTTTGTAACTGTAAAGTCTGAAAATGAGAAATCAGAAGTTAAAGAGGAATTAACTTCTGACAAACTAAAACAGGAAAAGACAGCTGAAGTGAACATAGGCTTAATGACAAAGAAGCAGCTTAAGCATAAGCTGAAAGATGTCAAGAATGCAAACAAGGTAAAATTACCTAGGAAAAATAGGAATGGAAAGGAAGGTGTGAATAAAAGCAATGATTATAAACCTGTTCCTAATGCTCCTAGGAAAACATGTCATAACTGTGGAAGTTCTAACCATCTGGCTTCTTTTTGCAGGAAGAATAAGAATATTAACTCCTTACCTTCAAAATTAGGAGTTAAGAGTCAGTCTGTTAGATACAAACCACAAAATCCTTGTTTTCATTGTGGTAGTTTATGGCATTCCATTTATACTTGTAAGGAATATCATAGTTTGTACTATGATTATTATCAAATAAAACCTTCTTTGAAGAAAGTTTCCATTGTTCCTTCTAGTGTAAATTCTGATTCAAAGTCTGATAGTGTAAGTTCTGATAAGAAAAATGTTAACATAAACTCTGATGCTAAATCCGCTACAAATGTTAACAAACTTAATAAGGCCAAAGGATCCAAGCAAGTCCGGGTCCTTAAAACTAATAATTAGCGGTCTTTGTGATTGCAGGGCAACAGGAAAAATATTCTAGTTCTGGACAGTGGATGTTCAGGACATATGACTGGAAATAAGGCCCTGCTATCAGACTTTGTGGAGAAAGCTGGCCCAAGTGTTTCTTATGGAGATGGCAACATTGGAAAAACATTGGAATATGGCAATATCAATCTTGGAAATGTCATAATTAAACAAGTAGCTCTGGTCTCAGGACTTAAACACAACCTACTGAGTATAAGTCAAATCTGTGACAGAGGTTATCATGTTGATTTCTTTGAAGAACACTGTGAAATTGTGAGTAAATCTAAAGGCAAAGTTGTTCTGAAAGGATACAGACGTGGTAACATTTATGAAGCTAAGCTTTCAATAAGTACTGATGGTTCTGCAATCTGTCTGTTAAGTAGAGCATCAATTGAAGAAAGCTGGAATTGGCATAAGAAACTCTCTCATTTAAATTTCAACAATATAAATGAACTGGTCAAGAAAGATCTTGTGAGAGAATTACCAAACACAGTATTTGCTCCTGATGGTCTTTATGATTCATGTCAGAAAGCCAAACAAAGAAAATCTTCATTCAAGAGCAAGACTGATTCATCAATTCTTGAGCCTTATCATCTTATACATGTTGATCTATTTGGTCCAGTAAATGTCATGTCTATTGCAAAGAAGAAGTATGCGTTGGTCATAGTGGATGAGTTCACCAGATACACATGGGTGTATTTCTTGCACACTAAAAGTGAAACTGTATCTATCTTGATTGATCATGTCAAACAGCTGGATAAAATGGTCAAAGATTCTGTAAAAATTTTAAGGAGTGATAATGGCACCGAGTTCAAGAATTTGATAATGGAAGAGTTCTGCAAAAGCCATGGAATAAAGCAGGAATTTTCTGCTCCTGGAACTCCACAGCAAAATGGAGTTGTTGAAAGGAAGAATAGAACTCTCATTGAAGCTGCACGTACAATGCTTGAAGAAGCAAAGCTTCCAACCTATTTCTGGGCTGAAGCTGTGCAGACTGCTTGTTTTACTCAAAATACAACACTCATTAACAAGCATGGAAAAACACCATATGAGATGGTGAAGAAAAAGAAGCCAAATCTGAAATATTTTCATGTATTTGGATGCAAGTGTTTTGTTCTCAAGACTCATCCTGAACATCTATCAAAGTTTGATCTAAAAGCTGATGAAGGAATCTTTGTTGGATATCCACTTTCCACAAAAGCCTTCAGAGTCTATAATTTGAGAACAAAAGTGGTCATGGAATCTATCAATGTCTCTTTTGATGTCAAGAAGATCACTGGTCTTAAAGATTTCAATGACCATGATCAGCTGATATTTGAAAATGAAGACTCATATTCTGATACTGAAAATCCTGACAGTCTAAGTCCTGATACTGCAAACTCTGATGGATTAAACTCTGATGTTATTGAAACTGTGGTGACTACGTTAAAGGAAGATGCACCTATGCAGGGGGAGCATACTCAAGATCCTACCACATCTCAAGAAACATCAGAACATGCATCTGGCTCTTCAAGTTCTGATTCGTCAAGTTCTGATAAGCCAAGTTCTGATAGTGCTGAAAATCTAAATACTGAAGAATCCAACTCAGAGAGCATAGTTTCAGGGGGAGCATCAGAAAATGAAAATGAAGATAGCATGGATCATGGGGGAGCATCCAGTTCTAGAGAAAACCTTCCATCTGCAAGGAAGTGGACAAAATCACATACACCTGATTTGATAATTGGAAATCCTGATGCAGGTGTCAGAACTAGAACATGTACTTCAAATGAGTGTCTTTACAATTCTTTTCTCTCTCAGACTGAGCCAAAGAAAGTGGAAGAAGCTCTTCAAGATGCTGATTGGGTGCAAGCAATGCAGGAAGAGTTGAATGAATTTGAAAGAAACAAAGTCTGGACCCTAGTGCCAAGACCAAAGAATAGATCTGTTGTTGGTACAAAATGGGTATTCAGAAACAAAACTGACAGTGATGGCATAATTACAAGGAATAAGGCAAGGCTGGTTGCAAAAGGATATTCTCAACAGGAGGGAATTGATTATGATGAAACATTTGCACCAGTTGCTAGGTTAGAAGCCATAAGGATATTTTTGGCTTATGCTGCTCACAAAAAGTTTACTATCTTTCAAATGGATGTGAAAAGTGCTTTTCTCAATGGAGAATTGGAGGAAGAGGTATATGTTGAACAACCTCCAGGTTTTGTAGATACCAAACATCCAGATTATGTCTACAGGCTTGATAAAGCACTTTATGGACTTAAGCAAGCTCCTAGAGCATGGTATGAGACTTTAGCTCAGTTTCTTCTGGAAAGTGGATTCAACAGAGGGACAATAGACAAAATACTGTTCTACCTCAATCATGGAAAGGACTTACTTCTGGTCCAGATTTATGTTGATGATATCATTTTTGGATCTACAAATGACAAACTTTGCAAGAAGTTTGCCAAACTAATGCAGTCAAGATATCAGATGAGTATGATGGGGGAACTTAGCTATTTTCTGGGCCTTCAAGTCAAGCAGAATGAGGAAGGCACTTTTATTTGTCAAACCAAGTACACCAGAAACTTGCTAAAGAAATTTGGAATGCAAGATTGTTCAAGTGCATCCACTCAAATGGCCACTGCGATAAAACTGGATAAGGATACCGGTAAATCAGTAGATATTACTGACTACAGAGGTATGATTGGCTCTCTACTCTATCTAACTACTAGTAGACCTGATATCATGTATGCTACCTGTCTTTGTGCAAGATTTCAAGCAGATCCAAGAGAACCTCACTTAACAGCTGTAAAAAGAATCTTTTATCTTAAAGGAACAACTGCTCTGGGATTATGATATCCTAGAAAATCAGATTTTAAACTAATAGGTTACTCAGATGCAGATTTTGCAGGTTGCAAAATTGACAGGAAAAGCACAAGTGGAAGCTGCCAATTTCTTGGAGGCAGATTGGTTTCTTGGTACAACAAGAAACAAAAGTCAATTTCCACATCAACTGCAGAAGCAGAGTATATTGTTGCAGGAAGCTGTTGTGCACAGATTCTTTGGATGAAGAATCAGTTACTGGATTATGGGTTAACATATTTCAAAATCCCTATTTACTGTGATAATCAAAGTGCTATTGCTATGACAGGTAATCCAGTTCAACACTCAATGACAAAGCACATCAGCATCAGGTACCACTTCATCAGGGAACATGTGGATGAAGGTACATTGGAATTGCATTTTGTTCCCACAGATCAACAATTGGCAGATATCTTCACAAAACCATTATGTGAAGCTACTTTTACAAGATTGGTAAATGAACTTGGAATGGTTTCAGGTTCTTTCTCTAAATCTGCTTAGATTTGTTCTGTGTTATCAGACTTTATGCTCAGTATTTACAGAATTAATCTCATTATATATTCTGTGCTTAATTGATAAATGTCTTTAAGTACTGACTGTTGTCTGATATATGTTTCTAAACTCTGATAAGTGATATGTTTGTTCTAGTACCTATTCAATCCTATGAGGATAACTGTGCTAGATACTGATCTAGTAGTCTTCAATAAATAAATGATTCCATGGAAGAAGTAATTATTTCAGTGGAAATCTTATGACACTAGCAAATTCTGATAATTGAGCTTAGTTAAGTTTACTTTGTATATCTTATTACTAAGTCACAAATTAGAATAATGTTACTCATCTGTTAAGTTCTGATACTAGTAAAACTGCTGAATGTACTAAGTGCTGATAAACCTCTCTTATCAAAAGAAAAAGCAAAGAGATCAAAGAATAAAATCAGGTACTCCTTTGAGATCTAGAGTAAAAATGTGGAAGGGACGACCCAAGTGCATTGCTGGTATTAAGTAAATATGTATTAGAAAAGCAAAATATTTTCTTGGTGACTTTTTACACTCTATGATTACTGGAGAAATACTCTGATAATAGCATAAATTCTGATAAACAGTCGTGACTCACTTACACTGAGAAGCCACTGTAAAATAGAATTTCAAAAGATGCATAAAATTAGCACCAAACAGTTGAGGTGGACTCAAGCATAAACTCATTCATCAGTAGGTTTCATTTAATCAATTATTAAATTTGCCAATTAAATCTATAATCAATTAATTTATAATCAATTAAATTTCATTTAATCAATTATTAAATTTTCCAATTAATTATTTATTTCACAAATAAATAATTATTAGCCATTATTAATTAATTCCTCCACCATAAAATCATTCTCTTTTTATGGTGTGACCCTGTAGGTTCAATATTAAGCCGGTAGTAGAAATAAATAATAATAAAACTATTTTATCATTATTTATATAAATTCTCTAATTTATTAAATATGATTAATTAATTAATAACATTTATTCTACATCGTGAGTGATGCTTCTCAACATATCGCGACTATCCGGATAATATGAATTCACTGCTTAGAATACCAAGAACCTGTCAGTGAATAGTTACCGTACAATAAACTCCTTCTACCCTACAATGTTCCGATTAAATACAAGGCATGGATCTCGTGTTAAGCCTATCTAATTCAATCACTTGCTTACCATTTACTATGCGTAGTTCTATGCAAATTAGAAACTCCTTTCTAATTTCATTCACTCTGGCCAGAGATTCCTGAACTAGCATAAGTGGATCAGCCTTGAACATTCTCTTCCTTCACTGGAAGGGGTAGATCCTTTATTGATCATACACTATCTTTGTGTACAAATTCCTATACCCAGAAGAGCCCTAATAATTGTCCCTGGAGACTAAGAACTAAACCAAAGCATAGTTCAGTGTACACAAGATGACTATGATGACCTCAAGTCTAAGGATACTTGTACAACTATCACTAAGCGAACAACTGCTGACACGTGAGTGAACTCCATCAGTTGTTCAGCTGGGCGAGTCATGTTCAGTGAACTTATTCCATAATAAGCACCTACATACTAGCTATAGTGTCACCACACAAATGTCTATGAGAACAGACATCCTTCATAATGAAGCAAACATAGTATGTACCGATCTTTGCGGATTATTAATTACCAGTTAGTAATCCTATGACCAGGAACTATTTAAGTTTAGAGTTATCATCTTTTTAGGTCTCACTATTATGATCTCATCATAATCCATAAAAAGCTTTACTCTAAACTATGGTATATCTTATTTAAACACTTAAATAGATAGAGCCCGTAATAAAAACAAAACAAGTCTTTTATTAATATCAATGAAATCAAAACAGATTACATAAAAGTTATTCCTAAATCCTAATACATGATTGGACTTAGGACATATTCCTTTCAACTTGGACCTGAACTGGTACATCAGACAAAGGAAATTGTTAAAATTATCCAGAAGAGATTGATAGCCGCACAAGATCGTCAGAGGAAATATGCAGATCAATCAAGGAAAGACATGGAATTTGAAGAAGGAAGTTTGGTATTACTGAAAGTATCACCGTGGAAAGGACTAACGAGGTTTGGAAAGAAAGGGAAGCTAAGCCCAAGGTATGTTGGACCTTTTGAGATCCTAAAGAACGTTGTCAAAGTAGCTTACGAGTTGGCGTTACCACCACACATGGAGCACATTCATAATGTTTTTCATGTATCGATGCTCAAGAAATATAATCCAGACTCCAGACATGTAATAGAATATGAGCCAATAGAGCTTCAGGCAGATTTATCATATATAGAGAGTCCGATAGAGATTCTAGAGGAGAGAGAGAAAATATTGAGAAATAAAGTGGTAAGGTTAGTAAGAGTATTGTGGAGAAACCCAAAGGTTGAAGAGTCAACCTGGGAGTTAGAAAATGATATGAGAGAAAAGTATCCTCATTTGTTTTCTTAGGAGATTCTGAGGACAGAATCCTTTTAAGGGGGGAAGGATGTAATATCCGGGATATATCATGTGATTATTTTTGCTATTAAATAATTATTATGTGTGTTCAGTATCTATTCAGTGAGTTAATTGTTAAATGTTATCTGTACTTGGATATTCAAAAATAATATTAATTGAGTATTTTAATTCTTATATGTCCAAAATAAAACATAGATAATTGTCATATCTTCCTAATTAATTTTATGATGATTTATGGATTTATAAGAATCATATGAAATTTCTAAAATCTTTTTCCGAGTATTTAAAATCTATTTTATAAAAACGGGAACCAACCGACGTCACCCGTTGTTATATTTTTGGAACCCGAAACTCTTCCGAGAACTCCTTCCTAACCTAATTGTAATATTCCGAGCATATTCCATGTTTCGACTTTTTCGATCCGGAGTACGGTTTGTTCTGCGCGGGTCCCGGCGCAACATTTTCGATACAATATTCGTTTCGGTAAATCAATAAAACCCGTATTTTCGATAAACGGGAGCTTTTTATTAAACTATCCCAATTATCACTTCGTAGTACGTGTAACCAGGCGCTGAGACCAAGACCGCAGTATAAATTGCACTGATTTGGATAATTATCCCGAAAACCGATACCGTTTGATCAGTTTTTATAAATAAACGTGCCGTTTTATATCCGGAATGATCCAACGGGATACTAATTTTCCGTAATTATAAATAGCCTTTTTCCGTATTTTATTTCGTATCAAAATCATTTCCAGATAGTTAATTCTATAATTTTCAGAGAAAAAACCCTAATTACATAAACTGTTCTAAGAATCAAACAGCAAAACGAAGGCGTTACTGATCTCTGTTTTCAAAGCTTGAGTAACCAAAACGAAGGATTTGAAGTGTTCTATCAGATTCTGAGCTTTGTTTCACTGCAGAATCAAAGGTTTATTTTCTGGAAATTTATTTATTTTCGAATTAAATTTATTAAAAATATGAATTTTTGTTCGGATGATTGTTTGTATGATTTGATGATTGCATGTTGTAGAGCTTGTTTTCCTGATGATTTTGATATATTATACGTCTGATTTGGAGTTCAATAACATGTTCAAAATTGAGTTTGATTTTCGAATTTTAAAATTAGGGTTTATAACCCGTATGAATGTTCTTAATTGAAATTTGGGGGTTTCTTATTCTGGAATAGATTGACGTTGTGATATAGTGGATTGTATTCTCTGTGAAATTTGCAATCTAGTCGTATAAGTTTCATGAATCACCGAGGTCTGTAGAGAAGGGAGTTGTCTTTTGAAATTTTCCGAAGTTCGCCGGAAACTGGCAAACTTCACGGCCAAATTCCGGCCAACTCAGGGATGATTAGAATGATTTGTTGGTATGGTTGAGTTCCTGGTGAAATATAGATGTCATCTGGAGCTGTTGGTGGGGTGAGGACGCCGGGAACGTGTTCTCCGGCCACCACTGTATTTTCCGGCGTCGGGGCTGGAAAATTACAGTTTAGTACCTATAGTTTTGAAAACGATGCAGTTTGGTCCCTGAAGTTTCCAAAGTTTACAAATTTAGGATTCTTGTTTATAAAATGTTTAAAAATCATATTTCCTATTTATTTTTATTATAAAAGTTCATTTTTAATTTCTGAAAATTCTGAAAATTATTATTTTAATTCCAAAAATTATTTTTAATTCAAAATAAATCTAAATTAATTAGTTAATTAATTTCAATTAATTTTTAATTAATTAGTTGGTCAATTAATTCGAAAATTAATTGATTAATTGATTTAATTAATTATTAATTGATTTTGATCAATTATTTAATTAGATTTAATTATTTAAAAATGATTTAAAAATTCCGAAAAATAGTTTCGAGCTTTAAAATATTATCCTAAATTATTTCCAAAGCTCGATAATTAGTATAAAATTATTTCGGAGCCAGAATTGGCCTACTGAACCCTGTTTATTAATCCGAAATTGATCCAACGACCCGTTTTAATTCCGAAAAATGTTTTAAAATTCATTTTAAATACCAGAAAGCCTATTTATGACCCGAGACTTCTTTATAAATAATATATCATTGATTACGTGATGTATTATGTGCTATATGTGACTTGTTGATTGACTATCATTCTATATATTCGGTGTTTACTTGATTATTGCATAACTTTCAATCCGTTAATCGGATTTGGGTAAAACGAAGGGTAGATAGAAGTTTGTGTTGAATAGAACTCTATGAGTCGATTATTGATAGATGTTTATGATATGTGAACAGAAGAGGCAAGGCGTAGGAAAGGGAAACAGGTAGTTGAGGAGTAAGATGATTGAGATTGGAAGCTAGTGCAGAATAGTAAGCTAGTACCAGGCAAGTGTTCTGAACTTTCTCGAGATATTGTAGTACTTGATAGTCTTGTTGATATTGCAAGTGCTTTGAAGCACTGTACCCTAAACTGTGATTCCAGTTATTGATCTTGAGCCGTAACCTGATTCTTTCTAGACCATTGATTGTTGTACACCCAAACACGAACCTCAAGTATACGATACTACTCCACAAATACATACAAACTAAATACCAAATGCTGAACTGAATTACTTATATACTCAATCCATGATATCTTATGCTTTGAATGACCAAGTCCTTGATACCCTGAAACATTGATTCCTTTGTTATCCAATTCTTTCATTGCCCAACATCCAAGCTTTAAAATTACCTTATTAATCCTTACAAGGATTGAAACCCTTTCATTGTTAAACACTCATTGTTTTTAATGATTCTGGTTATTGATTATTATTGCTTATTTTGTTATTATGTTAGAATTGGATTGTTTTTATAAAATTGTGGACCAGATTCGTGGTCAGACCATATAATGGTCAAGTTAGGCCAATGTGTGCCTTTGATCCAGTAGTTAGAGCAGTGCTGTGTGCTTTGCTCGGGGTTAGTGCGTGACTGATCAGCAGCCTAACCTTGGTTTTTAACATGAAAATATAATATCCAATTCTAAATCATAATCCATTGTTCACTTGATATCATAATCATGTTCACTTGATGATCATTATTCTCAGTTTTGTCATTGTGACTTGCTGAGCTAGTTAGCTCATTTGTGCGATATTGTTTCTGTTCTTTTCCAGTTAAGAAGGAACCAGTTGGTACCGCAGATCCCCAGTCCAGCGCGAGAGCTAGGGGTTCAGGTTGATTGAGCTGAGCTAGTAGGCTTCTTTTGGGATAATTTAAGTCTATAAAAGTTTGTAATAAAGTTTAATACTCAGTTTGAGTTTGAATGAGTGGGATTTGAACGGTATGTAATATAAGTAGATGTGTGGCTTGTGTGCATACTTTAACCTGTTGCGATCTGTGGTAGTTGGTAAATAGGGTCACTGCATATTATTGTTATCTTTATTATTGTTATAAGCAGGTTATAAATAAAGTGTGTGTGTGTGGACCCCAAACTTCTGACCCGGGTTTGGAGGGCGTCACAGTAGAGGGGGTGAATACAGTGTAAAGTACAATCAAATCAAACTTTAATAACTCAAGTAACAGAAAACAAACTTTATTGAAACAATAAACTCTGTTACAGTATGGAACTGTTACCTCTCAGTGATGAACAGATATCACGAGAGCTTCTAGGGTTACAATGAATAATATTTTTGATAACGATAACACTTATAGTGTAAACCCTATGTTTGTGTTTATATACTACACAGTTATAAGATAATTGCTAATTGATATGAAATATAATTCTGCTTCCTAAAATATATCAATCAGATATCTTTTCTTCCAAGTATTCTATTCTTCATAGAATTCTTTCTTCATGCATATCTCTTCTTATGTTTGTCTCGATCTTCTTTCCTTTAATCCGCTGCTGTCCTTATCTGAACGTCCTTCAGTACTTAAGTTCTGATATCCATCTTCTGATGATTATCTCCTGATAATATAAGTACTGATATCCTTAAGTCCTGACTTCCAGTAAGTACTGATTTATCCTGTTTAAGTAAGATCTGAAAACTAAACATAAATCATATTAGCCATGACATTATCAAATATATCTAACAGGGAAACATAGTACTACTCTTTCATAAACATCATTAAATAAGTGGTAATTTACATAAACCAAATTAGTGTAAAATATCATAATATAATTAAATTTTGACTTCGATAGTTTAAAATTAATATACAATTTCTGAAGTAAAGAATGTCACAATAACTAAAAATAAAATTGGACATATTCCTAAAATTTGTCTTGAAAAATAAAATGAAAAAAATTAGAAAATAAATGTAGAATGTGAATGTGCGTATATAATAGTAAGATAATACAAGTATTTGATCTCGACACAGCTTGTAAAATTATAAAATATAATTTAAGGTTACTCGATTAAAAAATATATGTGAACTATTAGTTGACAGTTCGACTCTATTCGAACTCGGGTCTCGAGTCGTTTATTCGTGAGAAAACTCATGTTCGGCTTGAGTTCAGCTCGTTTATAAAAAAACTAAGCTTGAACATCACTTTTGGCTCGGTTGTTAAAGTCGACTCGACTATTTAAAAAAAAAACTCGGGCCGACTTTGTTCATTTGCGACTGTTCTCTTCATTTCTCTCAGATTTCTCTGAATCTCTTTGTAACTTCTCTTCTTAATTTATTGTAAAGTATTGTTGTTTCTATTAATATATATTTATATGTTTCTATTGATATAGATCTCTATGTTTAATCGTAACAAGTGGTATTAGTGTTTTACTAAACTCGATCATGACTTCAAGTACAAGATCTCGATAATTAAAGATTTTTAGGAAAAGCTAGAATCAAGAATCCAAGAAGTGAATACTTCTTGTCACAAATTGATAGAGATGAGTAATGTGTCTCTATAATCTAAAATCGTTGGAAAAATTGACCAATTTAATCTAACTTCTCTTATCACCATATTTGTTTATCAATGAAGTAAGAGCATTTCAATGGAGGCAACTCTTGGGGGTGCCAATCATTACCGACTCACCTAAAATATTATTTTTTTAACTTATCTCTCATCAATGTTTGGCACCCTTGAACTTCAATAAATAGCTAGCACACTCTCAAGGTGCTTAAATGGTCCACATACTAACTCAAATAAAATAAACACTAGATACATAAACAAATTTAATATAATTGAAGAGTTAAGATTTATATATACATTTGTTACAAGATTTGAATTTTAGCTATATTGAGGAGGTGCCAAAACTTGGACACTTCTCTTGGCACTCTTCAAGCACTCTTTACACTCCAATCGGTTAGCACCCAAGAGTGTCATGCCACACAGAACTTGACACACTTCTTGGCACCCCTATTCGAGTTGCTCTAAGTTATTCTCATAAAATTGATTACATAGAAATGTTCTTTGATTGTAAGAGCACGTCCAATGCTAAGCTATATATAGTCTTATAGCTATAATATATGAATAAAATCATAAAATTCAAGTCTAATATATAGTTATACATTGATGGATATATGCATAAATAAATATTTGGTCTTATATTTGAGACCAAGGATGGGTATAGCCATCCTTTCCGGTTCATGAAATAACTAATAATGAAGTGTAAAAAGGTCCACTTTAAATTAAAGTGAATGAGTTGGACAAAATGTTAGCTAAAATATGAAATTATTTGGTTGTATAATATAACTAGAATTGGAGTTCAAGTGTTATTTTAGTACCAAAAACCACTTTTTAGTGCCTTATTATAGCAATGGCTATAATCATTTTACAAGTAGTATTGCTCTAATACAATACATAGTTATATTTAGTCTTATAGCAATTATATAGGACTAAAATCATAAAACTCAATCCCAACACATAGCTATACATTGATGGATAAATGCATAAATGAATACTTGGTCTCATATTTAAGACGAAGAATGACTATAATCATTCTTGACACATCATCAAATAACTAAATGGAGTGCAAAGATGTCCACTTTAAATTAAAGTGAATGAGTTCGACAAAATATTAGCGAAATATGAAATTATTTGGTTGTAAAATATAACTAGCATTGGAGTACAAGTATTATTTTAGAACAAAAACCACTTTTTGGTGTCATATTATAGCAATGGTTATAGCCATTTTTCGTTTTGCTTTGAACTTGTTTTAATGCTGATGTATGGTTTCAAAGTTGTAAAATGGTATTTCTTGGTCTAAGTTTTGTGATGTTATAACTAAATATTTTGGAAAGGTGGATTAGATGAATAAGAGGAATTTAACAAGCTAGCACAAACCGCGCATATCTTGGATTTTGTTGAGAAGTTTGAGGAACTAAAATTTATTTTGTTGGGTAAAAGTCCTCATTTCATTAAGAAATATTTTATTTCTAGTTACATCTCAGTGTTAAAAATTGAGTTGAAGCAACGATAAGACTAATAAAGTCTGGTATATTAATAAATGCCATTAAAATTACTCGTATAAAAAATAAATAGATGTAATCGTGCTTAAGAAATCAGAAGTTAAGAAATAAAAATTGGTACTAAATGGACTGCAAATGATAAGAAAGGTGAACTAGTATTGTAGAAGAGAAAAAAGAAGGTGGACTTAAAGATAATTTAAGAAAAAGTTCTCCAAAAGAGTTTTAATATAAGAGAAATGATCATTAATGTTACAAGTGTGAGGAAAAAATTTAGTCAGCAGAACGCTTTATCACAAAAAATGAGTAGGAAAACTATCAATGCTTGTTATGGGGAATAAAGCTAAAATGCTCATTGAAACCATAAAAACTTTGAATTTTACCGATGGATAAAGAAAAGTAAATTCCAAAAAGTAAGATGTGATGCAATTTCCATTCAATTGATTGATTCCAAAATAGTAGTTAGCAACCTATATGTGCCTAAAGTAAAGTGGAAGGTTTAACAATATGATATTATTTTTGATATGAGAATAATTAATATAGCTAGTTGGGATATCATACTGGGAGTAGACTGGTAAGAATAATTAATTTAGCTGGTTGGGATATCAAGTTTGATAAGATTAATTTGTTCAGGGCTTGTAAGTTATGTTGAATCAAATAAATTAATTTGGGATATAGGTTCGGAAGCTAATAAATTAGCTCATAAATAAATCAGGCTTGATTATATTAATTTAACAAAGAGTATGTGCATATCATCTCCCAATATTTAAGGGGTGTATTTAATTCAAATTTTATGACATTTATAATAACTAGTAATAGAGCTCGTACTTGGTACACGAGAATTTGTTGTCATTTACCAAATTTCATTATATTTTCCTATGAGTTTAAGTAATAAAGAGGATGAAACTATTTTAAAAAAAATATATGTAAGAATCACTGTAGAATAATTATAGTTAATTGAATAATTTATTTTAAAATGTTAACAATGAAAAAAAAATTAAAATACTTAGGTCAAAATATTCTAAGTATTACATCTGCATAAACGAAACTTTTTCAATATAATTAACATTTATCAATAAAATAATCACATAATTTTGATATTTGTAAAAAAATTAACGATTTTCTTACTATTTTTTTAGTTACCCCATTAAACTTTTAAAGTATTTGATTTTATGGATATAATAGACTAATAATGGGTGAAAGCCCTAAATAACCTTTTTTTATTAAAGGTCGCCTAAAATGATCACGCTCAAAAAAGTTGCCCAATTTAACGAGACGTATGTGCCTACAAGAAATGTGTGTACAATACACCTATGTGACAAATGCGAAAAGCTGCACCACACGCATACATAATATGCGAAAGCAAGGTTACTCATAATGCATATGCGCGTCCCACCCATACATTAAGCAATTATAGTTTGCCACTCACGTGATTAAACAATATAAACTAGTGTCTTAACCCGGGACCACATATATATATCAATAATAACGATACATGCAAGTAAGAAATAAAAATGAAGATGCAAGACATAAAAATTAAAATTTATTATATTATTCCCCAAAATTTAAATTAGAGTTCGTACATTACATTAGGATTTAGGGCGCCCTAAACTCTAAACCCTAAATATGTGTAGGTTTTGTTAATTTTATTTTCAAAATTCCTAAAACCCAAAAAGGGATTGTTGAATCCTAAAAAATAAAACTTATTAAATTATGCCCCCAAAATTAAATTAGAGTTTGGTTTATGGGATTCAGGGCTTTATGCCCCCAAAACTTAAATTAGAGTTTGGTTTCCGAGCCCTAAATCCTAAATTATGGTTTAGGCTCTGGGCCCTAAACCCTAAATATGTGTAGGTTTTATTAATTTTATTTTTAAAATTTCTAAAACTCAAAAAGGGATTGTTGAACCCTAAAATATTAAAAATTATTAAATTAATTTTCTTTTTAATATTTCTAAATCTCAGAAGGGGATTGGTGAATCCTAAAATGTTAAAAATTGTTAAATGAATTACGTATTTTATTTAATTTTTTAATATTTCTAAAATCTAGGTAAGAAATTATTGAATTTTAAAATATTAAAAATTATTAAATTAGGGTCAAGATTTAAATATCTTGTACGAATTAAATTAAATGGCAATGAAAGTGAGTGTACATCACGTGTCTGTGTGATCAAAGGAGACATGAAAGTGTAGGGCCCGCATGTATAAATTACAGTAATGAAAGGAGAGGCGAAGGGCTTACGAAAGCAGAGGAACTGAGGAAGTAGTGAGATTGTGGGATATATAAAATTAATTCAATTTGGTACACGCATTTTATGAATGCGGGTTCAATTAGGTAAATAGGGCACACATCCGGACATGGGCATGCAGTATGCGTATAATAGTTATTTTGGGCATTATCTCACTAAAAATGGTAATAGAAAAAAGTTTTTTTTAATAAAAACCAAAATTTAAATAGATTTTTTTTTAAAAATACTACCTTTTTAAAAATTATTTGCGAAAATACGTTATATAATTTGGAATCTTATTCACAACATAATTAAAATGCAATTATATACTTCAAATTAAATGTAAACTAAAATTCAAACATAACCAAACAGTTTTTTTTGTAAAGAAAACAAATAGTATTTTTATAAATATTTTTTTAATCTGATAAAATCGTAATAATTTACAAAAAACACAGTAGTTTATGTAAATTTCCTAAAAATTATTTAAAATTAATTATTTTTTTAATCCGATAATTATGCTTCTAAAGATAATTTAAAGTAATCTAAATTGATTGAATTAGGTTTTTTAAAGAAAATTATTTAAAAAGTGCAAGCATGTTATCTATTTATATGTATTTTGCAAACAGTTTAGTTACACCTACAAAATTTAAATTTAATAGCACTTCAGACTATTCTTCAATCTGTTTTACTCCTTATTTCCCATATATTTTTAATTTTTTCTTCAAATTACATAATAATTTATTAAAAGTTACCGAACTTAGGTCTTGATAAATTTTATTTTTCCCTTCATTCTATATATGCGATTATATATTCAATATTATTTGAATATTTGATAATCTCAATTTACTTAAGTATTTTAAAATAAATCCACCCATTATAAAATACTTATACCTATTTTGCCTAATCCTGACATTACAACCTAAACTTGAACAAAATTTAGTCAAAAGCTAGAAAATTCTTAACACAGCCCTAAAGCTGATCATCAAATATTCAACGGATATTTGAACAAAATTGATCATCCATTATGAACTGTTAGGATTATGCTGCGTACTTGATGATAAGTTAAACAAAACACTTAGTAGATTTTATTTAGTAGCCTTCAACGGATGATCAATTTAACATCCGTTGAAAGGGTAGCTTAGGTATTAATAAGTTTAGTAGCACATTTCTGTATATTGTGATACCTTAGAGAAATAGATGTTGGAAGATGTTTTAAGTCATGTTGACTACTAGATTGATATGCAAGATAGGTTGGTTAATTGTAAATATTAGATGCCTTGTAATCTTATATAAGTGAAATAGAGTTAATTGCTATGAAGATGCTCTCAACCGATGTTCCACAAGGTTCCAATGGATGACCAACTAAAGCTTCAACGGATGATCAACTAGACTCTCAACGGATGATCCAACAAAGTCTCAACGGATGATCCCACAGAGTGTTAACGGATGATCTAACTGAGTTTCAACAGGTGAACAAATTCAAAAGAGCAGTTGATAGTGACTTGACAGTCACATGCGTTGATTGTATGCAAATGAAATGTGGCAACCTGTTTGCAGATTTTAGAGACAAAGAAGCATTTCCATTTCCATGCTAAACTGAAGATATTCAAATATGCTGGATGGAGAAATGAAGGAGCATGAAATTAGACTAGAAACATTTTTTCTTATTTGTTCTGTCTTTTTATCATGTAACTTGGTGATATATAAATGAAGTGTAGCAAGTAGAGAAATATTGTAGTAAGTAAGCAATTACTAGAGAAATAGACAAAGCTACATCTGTAAAGAGTTTCTCTATTCTTTGTAAGTTCAACTTGTAAGCAGCTGTGTGCAAACATTGCATCACAGAGTTTTTAAATACTTGTATTTGATTACTTTGTGTTTTGATTTCATCAATACTTTCATTCCGCACCATAGCCAAATCAGACACAATTATATATTCATAGTAGAACTGTTCTTAAAATTGAAAAAATGCCAGAATTACATTCAACCCCCATTCTGTAATTCTTTGTTAGATTTTTAGGGAATAATAATTGGTTTCAGAGCAAACTCTTGAAGAACAAAGAGTTTAAAGATCACAACAACTAACAAGATGAGAAGAAAAGATGTTGTAGTAAAAATTCCATTTCTGGACAAAGACAACTATCACCATTGGAAGGTGAAGATGCACCTGCATCTCCTCTCTCAAGATGACGAATATGTGGACTGCATTGAGAAAGGTCCACATGTCCCTCATGAGAGCTGCTACAATAAATGAGCCTTCCATCCCAAATCCTAGAGCAGAATTGTAATAACCCCAAAAATTTTGGACTTTTTGTAACCCTTATGAATAGTGATTTTGCTGATTATGCTGAATAAGAAAACTTTTCATGCCACACTGTGTAGCAGTTCTTTTATTGATATTCGGAGATCTTATTAGTACCCTATATGGTATATAAGTGTTTGTAAAGATCTTCAGAATCCAAATTCGAACACTTAGATTTATCCTGAAAATCCACCATATACCGAAAGAATTGAGTAAAAGGTAACATGATTAAAATAATTTAAATTCAAGGATTATAAGAGAGGATCATAAAAGGAATATAATATACTGAGAAAGGTTAAGGGAACCCAAGTAATAAGATCCTGGATATGATCCCTCAAACAATTAGCAAGAACAAACGAGAAACGAGTCGTAAAACAATTAAACGACAAGTAATGCAAGAGAGATTAGTGCAAGGATTATGGATGATAATCAAGCAATTAAGCAAGGATTAGCATAAGAAGATGCTTCCACCACCAAGTGATGATAAGTGGTAAATGATGAAGTCACCAAGATGATGTCATGCTTAGTCATACTCCACTCACTTTAATTAACCACCAAATCATCCAAATATCCCATTCACTTCATTTTCCACCACAAAAACATTCAACAAAGAAAACACTCACCCAAGAACACCTAGCTCTCGGCTTTTTCATCTTTTCAAGAAGAAAATTTCCAAAAATCAAGATTTTAGCTTTGATAAATTGCAAGGTAATTACCCAAGGTCCCTTGTGATTAGATAAGCATATCCTAGGAGTTTAAGCTTCTATTTCTTCACGAATATCTTCCAATAAATCAAGGAAGAAGATGATGAATAGAGTTTTCAAGATTACTAACTTTATTTTCTTTGATTTCCTTTAAGATCCAAGCATTCCTAAGCCATCTCAAGGCTTCTTAAGGCTTCCTAGCTACTCTAATCACTCCAAGGAAGGTATAACCCCTCCAAACCCTAAATTTACTTTGAGTATTAGCTTTGGTTTTATTGTTATAGTTCATGAGAGCATGATTCAAGTATATTTAGAGTTTGGTTGGATTTGTAATGAGTTTGAGTTGTAAATCTTGGTTATTGGTTAATGAACCTTAAGTATAGTTAGTAGCTCTTGTTGTGATTGAATAAGATGGTTAAAACATGAAGTAATGGACTGATTTAATAGTATTTGGATGAAGTTTGGTTGTATGGTTGATTTATGGTTGATTTGTGGTTGATTAGTGGTTGATTGGAGTAGTTTAAATTTTGGTAATCGCGTAAACATAGCCGTCGTAATGCCCGATTTACCTTAGACTGTTTTTGTTCTTAACTTCAGGACCCGTGAACTCACTGTTAGATTCTGACCATTGCCATGTTTAGATAGCTCATGTTACGAGCTTCGTTTTGATATGTGGTTCGCTTGAATCCGATGTACGATTTAGGAGAAACGACCGTTTTAAGTAACGGCGTTTCGCGAACAAACCATTACCCCTCGCCTTACTTTGAAACCTTGGTTAAGGCCCTTAAATGACTAATTGGAGTATGAAACATTTATGTAAAGTGTATTAGGCAGTTGGTAGAGTACTCGCGAAAGAATCACCTTAAAATTCTTAATGGTTAATTTATTAAAAATGGTGGAACCGAGGGTACTCGAGCGACTTAAGTGAATCGTTAAGCGCAAAAGCGAACGTTAGAGTCTAATTGGTTAAAGTCTAGTTTCTTAAGCGACTTTGGTTTAATTACAACTTATATGTTGTTTATAGGTTATCAGACTCGTCTCAGGCCTTTTACCAACCCCAGTTGCTCAGGCAAGTTTTCTACCCGTTATACTGTTGTTGTGATGTATATATGCATATGCATTATCTTGTGATAAGTGCATGATTATTATTAGCAAAGTCTTGAGATATATTGGAGCATGTGATATGATATTTATATGCATGCCTGTTTCATAATTTTTATATTCTATTATCAATTCAAATGCTTATAAGTTACATAATACCTATGCTAGAGATAAGTAGTAGTTGTGTATACCCTTAAGTATAGGGGACCCAAAGGTGAACATTTTCTAAACCGGGAGTCGATGTTCTCGAGTATTATATATATATATATATATATAGATATAGTTTTCAAAACTATTGATTGAATAATTTTTATTCGATAACTTTATTTTATTTAATGAATATTATTTTGAATATTCATTCGAAGACTTATGACTCCGCTTATTTTATTTAATGAATATTATTTTGAATATTCAATCGAGGACTTATGACTCTGCTTATTTTATTAAATAATATTCTTTATTTTATTAAAGAATAATATTTCAATAATCAAACTTATTTTCGATTATTCAAATAAAGATCGTACTTTCGTATAAGTATATCTTTGATTATTTATTATTCATTTCAAGTATGAGTTTTAAAACTTCTACTTCAATTATTTTTATAATGATTATCCTTATGGGAATATTATTTAAATAATAATATTCAGATATCCTCCAACATATCGGGACTGATTTATTTTATTAAATCAGCATTACTCCAAACATTCTCAAAAATGTTTTCGAGTCTTCAAAATGATTTTAAAAAGTTAGAGCGGATCCCAAAACTCGTTTTCAAATTTAAGATCTTCCTTTTGAAGGGGACTTGAATACTCACTCAAAAATCTAAGGGATCCACTCTGTGGTTTATTTTATATTCGCAACGTGGTTGCTATTTTGAGAAAACAATTTGATTACTTGCCCAATATTCGGGAAGTAAGTCCATCTAATTGAGTCGGCATAAGCGACAGGCCAGGGTATGGTCTATGAAGGTGTAAGAGGCTGGGTGACAGTCCATCCACGCGTGAGTGGTCGGGTAACGGTCTAGCACGAGATCCTAATGTGGCCAGGGTGATGACCGGAGAGGAATTCATCAATCTACGGTAGAAAAGTTACTTATTGGTATCTTTACCTGATCAGCAAGATATCGGGTTTATGCCAAAATTCTTTTCTTTCCAAATTCATTGGATATTGCAACTCTGTTCATACTTTACATGATAGAGGTTTTCAGGAAATGTATGAGAGATATATATGGATATATATATGGATATATATATATGTATATATATATATCGGGACTTAATGAAGTATCTCGTAACTTCTTTTCATTCAATAATATTTCAAAGATTTAATCTATTCAAGTCTTATGTCGTAGTCCCACCTATGTGATGAACTTCGAAAACTTATTATACTTGAATGGTAGTAGTTCAAGTAGTTTTATAAAAAGATATAAGTATAGTGAAGTATTTGGTAACTTCATCTTCCTTTAAGCTTATATCCAGTAAGTAATTAGCTTACACTTGATAACGGTTTCCAGTAAGTTATCTATTTAGATACTTGCATTATTGATTACACTATATATTATCTTGCGAGCTGTAATGCTCACTCTTGCTTCATTTATTCATCACACAACAACAGTTAGGAAAGATGGCCAGACTCAAGCAGACCCAGCGCAAGAGCGTAGGAAGCGTCCCGCGTCTTCCCGTTGATATCGTAGCTGCTATAGCTGCAGAGGTAGATCTATTTGTAGATCAGGCATTCTACTTTTGGGAATCAATTATGTATAATTATAACTTGTGGCAGATAATGGAAATTAACTGTAAACTTATCAAGTAATCATTTTGGGTTGTAATAACTTTTAATTTGTGGATTCAAGGACTTGTACTTATTTCAATTTCATCTCTGAGACTATAACAGGTTGTGGTGTGTGTTATTGTGGGGTCACAATATGAGGTTATTTATTTTTAATTAAGTTAAGTGATATTTATGGAAAGAAAGACCGTAACGACCCGGATCCCCGACCCCGAATCTGGGGGTGTTACAAGAATAGTCTGATCGAGATATTGAACAAGTTCATAAGGATAAGAAGTCCATGAACATTTTGTTTAATGGTGTTGATGGTGACATGTTTGACAACATCATCAATTGCAAAACTGCCAAAGATGCCTGAGATACAATTCAAGTTATATGTGATGGAACTGAGCAAGTAAGGTAAAATACAATGCAACTCTTGATTCACCAATATGAGCATTTTCATAGTGAAGAAAGTGAGTCACTCACTGACATTTTCAGTAAATTTCAAAAACTGCTGAATGCTCTAAAGTTGCATGGACTCAAACCTCAAATTCCTTAGATCTCTACCAAAGAAATGGAAGCCTATGACAGTCTCACTAAGAAACTTTCAAGATTACAAGGAATTCACCTTGGATAGACTGTATGGGATTTTAAAGAACTATAAGCTTAAAAAGCAAGATGAGAAGCTGGAGAAATGAAGAAATAAAGAAAGATCCATTGCATTGGTTGTTGAGCAAGAAAAGGAGGAGATAAAGGTTGAAGTTGTTGAATCTGTACCAAACCATAGAGGTTGTGAAGGCAAGGAAAAAGGGCTAGTAGATGAACATGAATACCATGTTAGTCAAGAATACATGGATGATATAGATGAGCATCTGGCTTTTCTATGTAGGAGGTTTGCCAAGCTCAAATTCAATAAGAATTTTGGAGCATCCAAGCCAAACAGAAATATGGGTGACAAGTCAAAATTCAAATGTTTCAAGTGTGGCTTGAGTGGTCATTTTACAAATGAATGTAGAAAGCCTGATTCTGATATAAAGAAATTTGAGCCTGTGGATTACAAAAAGAAATACTTTGAGCTGCTCAAACAGAATGTAATAACCCCAAATTTTGAACTTTTTTGTAACCCTTATGAATAGTGTTTTTGCTGATATTGCTGAATAAGAAAACTTTTCATGCCACAATATGTAGGGGTTCTTTTATTGTTATTCTGAGATCTTATTAGCACTCTATATGATATATAAGTGTATGTAAAGATCGTCAGAATCCAAATCCAAACACTTTGATTTTTTCCCGAAAATCCACCAGATACCGAAAGAATTGAGTATAAGGTAACAGGATAAAAAGGATTTAAATTCAAGGATTATAAGAGAGGATCATAAAAGGAATATAATGTATTGAGAAAGGTTAAGGAAACCCAAGTAATAAGATCCCGGGTATGATCCCTCAAACGATAAATGAAAACGAAAGTTAAGCGAACCGTATAACCGATCAGCGGTCATTAGCCAAGTAATTAGAAGCTAATCAAAGAGGTTAGTGAGGATGATGTTATCAAACCAATAAGGAGAGGACAAGTGTGGGAGGATGACATAACATGATGACCTAAGCATGACCAAAGAGAAGGGTGTTGTTGGTTAATTGTGAACCACACAAAATTCACCATGGTTAAAAGTAATAAATCAAAACAAAAGCAAGCAACCAAGCAAAAAAAATCACAAAATCACAAAAACACAAAGTTTACTTCATTTCTTCAAGAAAGCTCTCGGCCTTTCTCTTTTTTTTTTCAAGAAGAAAAATCCAAAATCCAAGATCCAAGCCTTGTTAATTAGTGAGGTAATTATCTAATACTCCTAATGCATAGATATAGCTATCCTATAAGTTTGAGCTTCAAATTCCTTCACAATCTCTTCCTAAAATTCATGGAAGAAGAGGGTGAATAGTGTTTTTCAAGAACTTAAAATTTTGTTCTTGAGTTTTTGTTTAGATTAAGCTTGGGTAAGGACTTTCAAGGGTGATTCCAAGCTAATTAGTTACGCCCACTCACAAGGAAGGTATAATCTCTTAACCTAGCTTTGTTATTGAATGTTAAGAGCTTAATATGAGTATTATAGTTCATAAGAGGCTTGATTGTTGTGTATGTAGAGATTAGTTAGTTTTGTGATGTTTTTGGAGTTGTAAATCTTGGTTATTAGTAAAAGAACTTAAGAATAGTTTTAGTTCATGTTTGAGATTAATATAAATTGGAAAAACTTGAGGTGTTGGGGCTGTTGTAGTGAGGTATGGATGGAGTTTGGTTGTATGGTTGAATTGTGGTTCATTTGGAGTAGAATAAAAATTGGTAATCGCGTAAACATAGCCGTCGTAATGTCCGATTTACTATAGACTGTTTTTGTTCTTAACATCAGGACCCGAGAACTCACTGTTAAGTTTTGACCATTGCCATTATTAGATAGTTCATGTTACGAGCTTCGTTTTGATATATGGTTCGTTTGAATCCGATATACGGTTTAGGAGAAACGACCGTTTTAAGTAACGGCATTTCGCGAACGAACCATTACCCCCCGCCTTACTTTGAAACATAGGTTACAGACCTTAAAGGACTAATTGGAGTATGAATCATTTATGTAAAGTGTATTAGACAGTTGGTAAGGCACTCGCGAAAGAATCGCCTTAAAACCCTTAATGGTTAATTTATTAAAAATGGTGGAGCCGAGGGTACTCGAGCGACTTAAGTAAATCGTTAAGCGCAAAAGCGAACGTTAGGGTCTAATTGGTTAACGTATAGATTCATAAGCGACTTTGGTTTAATTCCAACTTATATGTTGTTTATAGGTTACCGGACTCGTCTCAAGCCATTTATCACCCCCAATCGCTCAGGCAAGTTTTCTACCCGTTATACTGTTGTTGTGATGTATACATATATATATGCATTATCTTGTGATAGATGCATGGTGGTTAATTAGCAAATCTTGCGATATATTGGAGCATGTGATATGGTATATATGCATGTCTGTTTCGTAATCTTGATATATATTGTTGATTCAATTGCTTATAAGTTGCATAATACCTATGCTAGAGATAAGCAGTAGTTGCGTATACCCTTAGTATAGGGGACCCAAAGGTGGACATTTTTCTAAAACCGGGAGTCGATGTTCCCGAGTATATTATATATATTTATATATATATATATAGAAATAGTTTTCAAAACTATGAATCGAAAAAGGTTTATTCGATAACTTTATTTTATTAATGAATATTATTTTGAATATTCATTCGAGGGCTTATGACTCCGTTTATTTTATTAATGAATATTATTTTGAATATTCATTCGAGGGCTTATGACTCCGTTTATTTTATTAATGAATATTATTTTGAATATTCATTCGAGGGCTTATGACTCCGTTTATTTTTTTAATGAATATTATTTTGAATATTCATTCGAGGGCTTATGACTCCGTTTATTTTATTAATGAATATTATTTTGAATATTCATTCGAGGGCTTATGACTCCGTTTATTTTATTAATGAATATTATTTTGAATATTCATCCGAGGGATTATGACTCCGTTTATTTTATTAATGAATATTATTTTGAATATTCATTCGAGAACTTATGACTCCGATTATTTACTAATTAATATTCTTTATTTTATTAAAAAATAATGTGTCGATAATCAAACTCACTTTTGATTATTCAAATAAAGATATTACTTTCGTATAAGTATATCTTTGGTTATTTAACATTCATTTCAAGTATAAGTTTTACAACTTCTACTTCAATTATTTTTATAAAGATTATTCTTTATGGGAATATTATTTAAATAATAATATTCAAATATTTTCTAATATATTGGGACTGATTTATTTTATTAAATCAGCATCACTCCAAACATTCTTAAAAATGTTTTCGAGTCTTCAAAATGATTTTTAAATGTTAGAGCGGATCCCAAAACTCATTTTTATATTTAAGATCTTTCTTTCGAAGGGGATTTAAATACTCGCTCAAAACCTGAGGGATCCGGCTCAGTGGTGTATTTTATATTCGCAACGAGGTTTCTGTTTTGATAAATGAATTGATTACTTACCCAACGTTCGGGAACTAAGTCCATCTATTGAGTCAGCATAAGCAACATGGGCTTAGTGGGCGTCCATGAAAGTGTAAGTGGCTCAGTGGGAGTCCATCAAATGCGTAAGTGGCTGAGTGACAGTCCAGCATAAGGTCCTATTGTGGCCAGGGTGATGACCAGTGGGGAATTCGTTCATCTACTAGTAGAAAAGGTTACTTATTGGTATCTTTGCCTGATCAGCAAAATATCGGGTTTATGCCAAAATTATTTTCCTTTCCAAAATTCATTGGATGTTACAAACTCTGTTCATACTTTACATAACAGAGGTTTCCAGGAAATGTATAAAAGATATATGTGTGGATATATATATCGGGACTGAATAAAGTATCTCGTAACTTCATTTCATTCAATAATATATCAAAAATTGAATCTATTCAAGTCTTAACTTGTGGTCTCATCTATGGGATGACCTTTTGAAACCTATAATACTTTGAACAGTGGTAGTTCAAGTAGCTTTATAAAATGGTATAAGTATAGAGAAGTAATTGGTAACTTCATCTTCCTTTAAGCTTATATCCAGTAAGTATCTACCTTACACTTGATAAAGGTTTCCAGTAAGATATCCATTTAGATACTTGCATTATTGTTTACACTATATATTATCTTGCGAGCTGTAATGCTCACTCTTGCTTCATTTCTTCATCACACAACAACAGTTAGGAAAGATGGCCAGACTCAAGCAGACCCAGCGCAAGCGCGTGGGAAGCGTCCCGCGTCTTGCCGTTGATGTTGTAGCTGCTATAGCTGCAGAGGTAGATCTATTGGTAGATCAGGCATTTGACTTTTGGGAACCAAATATTGTATAATTATAACTTGTGGCAGATAATGGCAAATAACTGTAAACTTATCAAGTAATCATTTTGGGTTGTAATAACTTTTAAATTGTGGATTCAAGGACTTGTACTTATTTCAATTTCATCTCTGAGACTATAACGGGTTGTGGTGTATGTTAGTGTGGGGTCACAGCATGAGGTTATTTATTATTAATTAAGTTAAGTGATATTGTGGAAAGAAAGACCGTGACGACCCGGATCCCCGACCCCGGATCTGGGGGTACAAGCTATGTCAATCTAGCACTTATGGCCAAATCAGATGAAACAGAGGTCAGTTCATCCAGTAATCATGTAATCACCACTAATATAGCACATTTATCTAAAGCTGAGTGTAGTGATGCTATAAATGACGTGTCTACTGAATTATATCTTCTGAGTGTTACACTTAAGTCTCTCACTAAATAAAACACCAAAATTAAAGAGAAGAATTTGTTTTAAGTAAAATAAATATTGTGTTAGAATCTCAATTTGTTATGTTTGAGAAACTGAAGATGGAGTGCAAGGTTGCCAAAGATGAACTGACTTAATCTTTAAAGAAAAATGGTATTTTAAGAAAGCAACTTGAACGAGAACATGAAGTAATTAAGGCATGGAATCATCTAGAGATGTCCATGCTCAAATTACTAAAGTTCAAGGTATAGAATCCTTCTATGATGAAGCCTGGAAAAAGAGCAAGGAGAAACTAGATTCTAATTTGGTAGAAGGACTTTTAGTGGATGTGGATTCGATGGATGATGAATGTTATCCATCAAAAGATAAGGAACCACATCCATTGAGTGAAAGAAAGCCAGTTAGCAAATCCCAACTGGCTAAGTTAAATGAGAAATATGGATTAGTTTCCAAAAACTTTGTTCTAGGAAAAATAAGTCAAGTGAAAAAGAACAAGATACTCAATGTAGGCCATTTTTCAATCAAGCAATTGAATGACAAGTTGGAGAAAATTGAGGTTAAAGCAGAATCTAAAAGGAAAAATAATAGAAATGTGAAAGTTGGAATTAACAAACATAACAACTACACACCCGATAAATATGCACCTAGAAAAACCTGTGTGAAGTGTGGTAGTGTTAATCATTTGTCTGTTAATTACAAACTGGATATGCCTGCACCCATATCTGCACCTCCATCTTTTCTTAACATGCCTACCATGCATGTGAATGTTATGCCTGCACAAAATTTGAATGCACAATTTGCTAATATGCCATTTGTATAAAATCCTTACTATGCTGCATTTAGTATGCCATAAATGCCATTTAGCATGACATACTGGAATAACATGTTTGCACAGAATATGCCTTTCCATGTTAACCAGCCTATGCATGATAATTCTGTAATGATGAATGGTTTTAAGGGTTCTACTCAATTGACTAAGGATGAATCTCAAATGCCTAAGTCAAATGAGAGAGCTGGCCCAAGTATTACTTTTGGAGATGACAATAAGGGTTAAAATATGGGATATGGCTTGATTTTAAAGGATAATGTCATCATTGAGGAAGTTTCCCGAGTGGATGGACTCAAGCATACTTTGTTGAGTATCATCCAGCTTTGTGATAAGGGCAACTCAGTAACATTTGATTCTGAAGCCTGTGTTATGACCAACAAGAAAAGCAACAAATTGGTCCTCACTGGAGTGAGAAAAGTAAATGTGCATCTAACTGACTTCAACCCATCAAATGTAGAATCTGTTACTTGTCTATTTAGCAAGGCAAGTCAAGATGAAAGTTGGCTAGGGCATAAGAAGTTATCCCATCTTAACTTTAAGACTATGAATGAACTAGTCAGGAAAGATTTGGTATGTTAGGTCACACAATACTATAGAAGGGGGTTGAATATAGTGTTTTAACAATCAAATCGATTTAGAACACAAAGCATGTAACAGTAATCAAGTTTATTCAATATAATAAGCTCTGTTACAAAGTAGGTTAAACTACTCTCTAAGTGATGAACAATATCACTAAGAGCTGCTAGGATTACAAAGAATAATATTCTTGTGAATGATAGACATATAGTGTAAACCCTAAGCTGTGTTTATATAGTACAGAGTTACAAGATATCTTCTAATTGATATGAAATATATCTCTTCCTAAAATATGTCAATCAGATATTATCTTCTTACAAGTCTTCTAGTCGTCCGACTCTCCAAGCATATCTTCCTTTGTTTTAGTCCAGATTCTTTCCTAGAAATCAGCTGCATTCCTTGTCTGAAGTACACACACTTAAGTCCTGATATAAATCCTGACGGCCTTAAGTTTTCTGATTTCCAGTAAGTACTGATAAGTCCTGATATTAAGTTCTGAAACTAAATAAATCAGATTAGACATGACATCACAAATATATCGAACAATCTCCCCCAACTTGTAAATTATGAAAAATATACAAGTTAATAGATTTGATGTTGTCAAAAATATTTAAGTACAAATGCAATGAGAGTTTATTTAGACAACTAACTACAACTTACAGTCCTTGCAGCTTTTACCAATCTTACTGAATCAATCTGAATCCAAAATGATTCTTGACAAAGTTTGATATCAGCTTCTCTTCTGCATTTCTCAGGACTTGAGCTAATGTAACCTTGACTTGCTTCAGTTCTTCATCTTGACTTCCAATTTAGTAGATGGCAGTCCTAAGTGCTAAAATGTGATTTCTTTCTAATCCAACACCAAGTTTGATTACTCTTGGATGATAAGAGTCTTCATTGTAGCACATACATTTCTCTTTCAAAATAAATTCTATCTTAGCAGAATTCTTCTTCATTGGAATTTCACTTCCATGATCTTCAACTATCTTTGGAATAAATTCTACAACCCTTGATCCAGAGATTCTGGCTTTATCCCTTATGGTCTTCATTATGAAATTTGACCATCTTCTGGTAATCTCAGACTTTTTCTCCAAAAGATAATGAAATAATTGAAGTTCTTTCAAAGATTTATTCAATACATCTGATTCTGACATTCTGTATGTTCTTCCATCTTTAAGAACTAGAATCAGCTTTTCTTTGACATTACTCTTATAATGAGCATCCAGTACCACTTGTACAGATATAACCTTTTCAAGGTGTTTCTGTGTAACTTCCTCAAGTGGTTTGTCAGTTAATAAAAATGGATCTTTGATAGTTACTTCAACTCCTGTTTTCAGCTTGGCTTCGCTTGATCCTAACCCTGATATGTCTCTTGCTTTTCTGGCATTCAATCCAACAGTCAAGAAATCAGATAATAGTTGACTTTTCTTAGGATCTGATGGTTTAAAATTTTTCCATAGGAGTTTCTTCTTATCGGTAACTATCATCTTGTCCAAATCAACTTGAGCTCTGTCAAAGGTTGATGTTTTGATGACTTGTTCAGGATTTGCAGATTCTTCTGTAGCTTGCTGTTCTGAAATATCTTCACTCTGAACAACTTGAGCTATGTCAGAGGTTGTCTTATATTCTTCAGTCATCTTTCTTCTTTTCAGAGTTTCAACAGTTTCATCATCAACAGCAGCATCATCAAAGACTTGAACCAACTTGCACACATGATCCATCATAATTTGAGGAATCTTCATCTCCTGCTTCTTGACTGTCTCCCCAACTTTTCCTTTTCCCTTGTCTTTGGGATCAGTAGTAGTTTGAGATCTAGTGCTTGGTCTTGGAATCTCTGTGGCAAATCTTTCTTTTATCACAATGCCTTTTTCCTTAGGCCTTGGAGGTTTCTTTGTATTAGAAGCTTTAGACTTAGGATTTGTCTTCTCAGCTGCAAATCTAGCTTCTTCCTCCTTTAGAGTCTCTAAATCCATTCCAGGATTATCCTTGAGAAACAATCTTTTAGCAATTTCTTCATCAAGAATCTGAATCTTGGGATCTTTATAGTAGAAAGTAGTCTCCCTTCCCTTAAGCTTCAGAGTTTGTAAAAACTTCTGAGAGTCTTAACTTCTAGACTGAATCAGAACATCAGACTTTGTCATCAGAATTTGATTATCAGAACTTGCTATCAGAGTTTGAGCATTCACAGCTTCAGAACTTGAATTAATTTGTGTAGAAGATGTGCTAGAATCAGAAATTAGTTTCTGTTAAGAAACTTTGCTGCTTTGCTTGCTTTGACCTTGACCTTTGCCCTTGCTAGGGTTTCCCTGGTCATCTCCTTTATCATCCTTTTTCTTCAGTGTCTTGATTGGTGAGCATTTGGACTTAACTACCTTCTCCCCCTTTTTGGCATCATCTGTCAGAAGTACTGAGAGAAGAAGTTCCACTGAAGATTGGATTTCATTGAGCTGTGTTTATTGAGCAACTTGATTCTGCAAGACCTCATCCAGTTGGGCCTGCTGCTTGATCTGAACTTGCTCAATAGCTTTCACTTTGTCATGAATTGGTCGGATAAACCTATTCTTGTCTAGTTTAAGCATCAGGTCTAGCTTATCAACATTTTCCTGAAGTTTATCAACCTTTTCATGTGTCTTGGAGTGTAGACCTTGAAGATTCTTAGTACTGAGAGCAGTGACTTTAAGTTGGTGCTTGAAATCAGAATTTGTCAACAACTCATCAGCTTTTGAAATATATTCTGATAGAACTTTTGAGCTGGGAATGAAATCATTATCATTCCATTTCTTGGTCCATTCCACTCCTCTAAAAGTTTCCTCCCATGGAACAGGAGCATTTCCTTCAACAAACTTAAGCAGTGCCTCCTTCCCAAGAATTGGAGCATTAATTGGAGCACTGTCTCCAGAACTTTAAGAAATCTCATCATCTTCTGATAACACCAGAGTGTGTGTAACTGAAGTAGATTTTGGAACAACTTCATCTGTTTCAGGTTCCAAATCCAGAATTGGAGTATTAGGAATTTCAGCATTTAATGGAGAAACAGGTGGAGTTGACACTTGTGCTGGTGGTGCTTCCAAAAACAAGACAGTTGGAATATTCAACCTGTGAATGTCAATTTCATGACTTAATCCTGAATCTTCAACTGTAGCAGTTTTTTTGAGTGGAGAGATAGGAGGTGTGATCACTGTGTCTTGAACAGTGTCTTCAGGTTGAGGTGGAGCTGGCAAAGCTTCAATGACTATAGGTTCTGATGAGATCAGAGAATCCTGTTCCCCTTCCTCAGCTTCTTCAGCATCCTCATATTGAGCTTGTGTAATTTTCACACATGCTCTCTTCTTCTTTGATCTGGACTTTGGTTGTGAAGGAGTTGCTTGAGTAGCATCAGAACTTGAAAGTCTTTTTCTTTTCAAAATCCCAGAACCCTCAGCTTCATTCTGTTTCTGAGTAGTTACCTCTTCAGCTTCTACCTCCTTCTGAAAAATTACCTTTTCAGCTTCTTTTATCACAGGTTCTGATGCAGGAACCTGGACTTGATCATCCTCATCAGATTCATCTCTCAGAATGATCCTTCTTCTTCTCCTTGGTGGAGATTTAGGCACAGAGATAGTCCTTTTAGGCCTAGAAGATTTGTCAGATTTTACAACTGGCACTTTTTGAGAAGTACCAGAGGTTTTGAATTTGAGAGGTGAGGCTCTGATAGTAGGTGCTGATGGTTGTGGTTGAGAGGATTGAGCTGGTTGAGTATTGGTAGGTTGTGTATATGGAGGTTGTGCTAGTGCTACATCAGGATACATGGTACTGTATGTGTGAGGATCAGAATTTACTAAGAACTATTTTACAGATTGAGGAATTTGGAGGGGTCTTAGTACATTCTTCTTATTATCAGCAGATAATAAGTCTGTGAAAGCCCTTTTGTGAATTTAAAGGGTTCAATTATCTCACTAAAGTTTTGAGGTGCATCAGAACAACATAAATTATATATAAGCTCACAGAATCTAACAAAATATACTGTGTTGCTATCTTCTTTCATCCTATCACCTATAAAACCCAAAATAGCAGTAGCATAATCAAAATGAGTTTGATTAAGAAGGGCATACCCAATTTGCTGACTAATTATTGGAATAACATCAAAGTTGGAGCATTTGTTGGCAAAGGCCTTGGTAATACAGTCGAAAAAGAAGCTCCACTCCCTCCTAATGTAGGGCCTCTTCAGTTGTCCCAACTTGGACAAAGATTTTTCATACCCAAGAATTTCCATCATATTTTGAAGAGCTGACTCTCTAACTTGTGAACTGAAAGTACAGTTTTCTGGTAGATGCAATGCTTGTCGAACAGTGGATAAGGTTACCAAGTTCTCATCTTCCCATGTTGTAAAAATGATGCTTGGGGACCCATTTTCACCACCATCATCATAAACTCCAGACCTCCAAAACTCCAGAATTTGCTTGCCTGAGAGAATCTGTGGTTGGGTCATAGCATACCCAATTTTACGTCGAGATATAAAGTCTTGAATGAAGTGAAGTTCTGAAGGAGCCTCGTCCTTGTTGAGAATAGCCATGTAGTTTCTGGGGACAAACTTGGCTCCATCATAAATTAGATCCTTAGGTGCAGTAATTATTGCTCACATGCGGTTACCAAAATAAACACGCAACCCATTAACCAAATGATTATCACTGTTTTTATCTTCACTTGATTAGTTTTCTATGAAATATAACCGTTACAGTAAATACTAAAAATAAGTCAAGTAATTAAAATGTGACACGTAAGCATCAGAGTTTGCATAAGAACTTGACTCTTATTAGAATTTAATGGTCATCAGAACATGACTTCTGTACTCAAAAAAATGAATGACTGTTTCTGTGTTTCTTCACACAAATACTGACTGGTTTCTTCAGAGTTTAATCATCAGAACTTTCATCAGAACTTGTCCTCAGAATTTATGCAAATAATACTTAATTGTTTGTCAAAAACAACTTAATCACCACAGTAATTTTCATCATTCATATGGAGTGATAGTGTGTGTTTGTGCAAATGATCAAATAAAGATTAAAGTCTGTTCAGTATATCTTAAAAATAAGGCATAACTAAATAAAGTGCTTAAAATCTGTCTTTAATTGTGAAGTCTAATGTAGAATAAAGTTATGTAAGAGTCCACCTCAACTGTTTGTGCTTATTTTATGCATCTTTTGAAATTCTTTAGACAGTGGCTTCTCAGTGTAAATGAGTTACAACTGCCATCAGAATTTATGCTGTTATCAGAATATTTCTCTAGTAATCAGAGAATGTGAAAAGTCACCAAGAAAAATCAATTTGCTTTTCTAATGCATATAACTTAATACCAGCAATGCACTTGGATCTTCCCTTTCACATATTTACTCTAGATCTCAAAGGAGTACCTGATTTCAATTTTTCTTTTCTTTATTTTCTTCAGATAAGTGAGGCTTATCAAGCATGTAGTTCATCCTTAATATTTACTGACATCAGAATTTGACAAATAAGAAGCAATAATCTTGTTAGTGACTTAGTAATAAGATACGCAAAGTAAATTTGACTAAGATCAAAATCAGAATTTGCTTGTGTTATTGATTTCCACATAAATAACTAATTCAAACATGGGATACATAGTTTGTTAAAGACTACTAAGTCAGCATCTAACAAAATAATCCTCATTGGATTGAATAGTCACAGAAAATTCAAAACACTGTCAAAGTTTATAGAATCACATCAGAAAACAAGCAGTGTTTAAAATGTAACAATTTAAGCACAGACTACATTGAGATAAGAAAATCTGTAAACACTGATCATAAAGTCTGATGTATGAGAACAAAAACTAAACATATTTTGAGAAAGAACCTGAAACCATTCCAAGTTCATTTACCAGTCTTGTAAAAGTAGCTTCACATAGTGGTTTTGTGAAGATATCTGCTAGTTGTTGATCTGTTGGAACAAAATGCAATTCCACTGTACCTTCCATCACATGTTCCCTTATAAAATGGTACCTAATGCTGATGTGCTTTGTTATTGAGTGTTGAACTAGATTTCCTGTCATAGCAATAGCACTTTGATTATCACAGTAAATAGGTATTTTAGAAAATTCTAACCCATTGTCCAGTAACTGATTCTTCATCCAAAAAATCTGTGTACAACAGCTTCCTGCAGCAATATATTATGCTTCTGCAGTTGATGTGGAAATTGATTTATGTTTCTTACTAAACCAAGAAACCAATCTGCCACCAAGAAATTGGCAGCTTCCCCTAGTGCTTTTCCTATCTATTTTGCATCCTGCAAAATCTACATCTGAGTAACCTATTAGCTTAAAATCTGATTCCCTAGGATACCACAATCCTAGATTAGTTGTACCCTTGAGGTACTTGAAATTTCTTTTCACAGCTATTAGATGAGGTTCTCTTGAATCAGCCTAAAATCTTGTACAAAGACAGGTAGCATACATGATATCAGGTCTACTTGCAGTTAAATAAAGTAAAGAGCCAATCAAACCTCTGTAGTTAGTAATATCTACTGATGCTCAAGTATCTTTATCTAACTTGGTGGCAGTGGCCATGAGAGTTGATGCAGTTGAACTGTCTTGCATTCCAAATTTCTTGAGTAAATTTTTGGTGTACTTGGATTGATTTATGAAAGTACCTTCTTCAGCTTGCTTGACTTGAAGTCCCAGAAAATTGCTAAGCTCTCCCATCATACTCATTTGATATCTTGACTACATTAACTTGGAAAATCTTTCACAAAGTTTTGTATTTGTATAGCCAAAGATGATATCATCAACATATATCTGTACCAAAAGTAAGTCTTTTCCATGGTTGAGGTAGAATAAAGTCTTGTCAATTGTGCATCTGTTAAATCCACTTTCCAGAAAAAATTGAGCCAGAATCTCATACCATGCTCTAGGAGCTTGCTTAAGGCCATAAAGTGCTTTGTCAAGCCTGTAGACATGATTTGGAAATTTTGGATCTACAAAGCCTGGAGGTTGTTCAACATATACCTCTTCCTCTAATTATCCATTGAGAAAAGCACTTTTCACATCCATTTGAAAGACTTTGAACTTCTTGTGAGCAGCATAAGCCAAAAAGATTCTTATGGCTTCCAATCTAGCAACTGGAGCAAATGTTTTATCATAGTCAATACCCTCCTGTTGAGAGTAACCTTTAGCAACTAGCCTTGCTTTGTTTCTTGTAATTATGCTATCACTGTCAGTTTTATTTCTGAACACCCATTTCGTATCAATAATGGATCTGTCCTTTGGTCTTGGCACTAGGGTCCAGACTTTATTTCTTTCAAATTCATTTAACTCTTCCTGCATTGCTTGCACCTAATCAGTATCTTGAAGAGCTTCTTCCACTTTCTTTGGTTTAGTCTGAGATAGAAAGGAATGATAAAGACATTCATTTGTTTTTGTTATTCTAGTTCTGACACCTGCTTCA
Organism: Apium graveolens; assembly: GCF_009905375.1. NCBI lineage: Eukaryota > Viridiplantae > Streptophyta > Magnoliopsida > Apiales > Apiaceae > Apium > Apium graveolens. The sequence continues at coordinate 51,675,421 of NC_133647.1, read as the reverse complement.
GGATCTCCAATTATTAAGTCAGGTGTGTGATTTAGTCCACTTCCTTGCAGATGGAAGTTGATCTCTAGAACTGGATCCTCCCCCATGATCCATGCTTTCTCCATCAGCATTTTTTGATGCCCCCCCTGAAGTTATGCTCTCTGAGATTCCAAAATTTGAGTTGGATCCTTCAGGAATTAAAGAATTAGAGTTTCCAGAATTATCAGAATTTGGCTCATCAGAACTTGCTGAATTAGAACTTGAAGAGCCAGTGACTGGTTCTGATGCTTCTTGAGAGTCTTGAGATGTGGTGTGATCATCAGCTTGCTCCCCCTGAACAGGTGCAATTTCCTTTGGAGTAATTATTACAGTTTCAATGACATCAAAATTTAACCCGTCAGAACTTACAGGATCAGGATTTAGGTCATCAGAATTTCCAGAATTAGAATTTACATCTTCATTTTCAAATCTCAGCTGATCATGATCATTGAAATCTTCAAGTCCAGTAATCTTTTTATCATCAAAAGATACATTAATAGATTCCATGACAACCCTTGTTCTTAAATTGTAGACTCTGAAGGCTTTTGTGGAAAGTGGATATCCAACAAAAAATCCTTCATCAGCTTTTAGATCAAATTTTGACAGCTGTTCAGGACGAGTCTTAAAAACAAAACACTTGCATCCAAATACTTGAAAGTATTTCAGATTTTGATTTTTTTTCTTCACCGATATGGTGTTTTCCATGCTTGTTTATGAGTGTAGCATTCTGTGTAAAATAAGTAGTCTGCATAGCTTCAGCCCAAAAATAGGTTGCTAGCTTTGCTTCATCAAGCATAGTTCGTGCAGCTTCAATAAGAGTCATGTTCTTTCTTTCTACAACTCCATTCTGCTGTGGAGTTCCAGGTGCTGAAAATTCCTACTTTATTCCATGCTCTTTGCAGAACTCTTCCATGATTGAATTCTTGAACTCAGTGCCATTATCACTTCTTATTATTTTTACAGAATCTTTGACTAACTTATCCAGCTGTCTGACATGATCAGTTAGAGTAGATGTATATTCATTCTTCTTACGCAAGAAATACACCCAAGTGTATCTTGTGAACTCATCCACTATAACCATAACATATTTCTTCTTTGCAATAGATATGACATTGACTGGACCAAATAGATCAACATGCATTAAGTGATAAGATTCAAGAATTGAGGATTCAGTCTTGCTCTTGAATGAAGATTTTCTTTGTTTTGCCTTTTGACATAAGTCACAAAGACCATCGGGAGCAAATACTGATTTTGGCAGTCCTCTCACAAGATCTTTCTTTACTAGCTCATTTATGTTATTGAAATTTAAATGAGAGAGTCTCTTGTGCCAATTCCAGCCTTCTTCAATTGATGCTCTGCTTAACAGACAGATTGCAGAACCATCAGAATTTATTAAAGTCTGGCTTCATAAATGGTACCATGTCTGTAACCTTTCGGAACCACTTTGCCTGTAGAATTACTTACAACTTCACAGTGTTCTTCAAAGAAATCCACATGATAACCTCTGTCATAGATTTGACTCACACTTAGCAGATTGTGTTTAAGTCTTGAGACAAGAGATACTGATTCAATTATGACATTCCCAAGATTGATATTGCCATATCCCAGAGTCTTTCCCATGTTTCCATCTCCATAAGAAACTCCTGGGCCAGTTTTCTCCACAAATTCTAATAGCAGGGCTTTATTTTCAGTCATATGTCCTGAACATCCACTGTCCAGAACCAGGATGTTTTTCCTGTTGCCCTGTAATTACAAAGACCACTATTGGTTTGTTTTAAGGACCCAGACTTGCTTGGATCCTTTGGCCTTTTTAAGTTTGTTAGCATTTGTAGCGGATTTAGTTTCAGAGTTTATGCTAACATGCTTTTTAGCAGACTTTATATTAGACTTTGCATCAGAATTTACACTAGAAGGAATTACACTAACTTTCTTTAAAGAAGCTTTTATTTGATAATAATCATAGTACAAACTATGATATTCGTGACAAGTATAAATAGAATGCCATAAACTACCACAATAAAAACAAGGATTTTGTGGTTTAAACCTAACAGACTGACTCTTAACTCCTTATCTAGAAGGTAAGGAGTTTATATCTTTATTGTTCCTGCAAAAAAAATCAAGATGGTTAGAGTTTCCACAATTATAGTATTTCTTTCTAGGAGCATTAAGAACAGGCATATAATTATTGCTTTTATTTACACCTTCCTTTTCATTCCTATTTTTCCTAGCTTCCTACACCTTGTTCACATTTTTAATCTCTTTCAGCTTATACTTAAGCTGCTTCTTTGTCATTAAGCCAACATTTACCACAGTTGGTTTATCCTATTTTAATTTGTCAGAAGTTGACTTTTCTTTGACTTATTGTAACACCCCCAGATCCGGGGTCGGGGATCCGGGTTGTCACGGTCTTTCTTTCCACAATGTCACTTTACTTAATTAATAATAAATAACCTCATGCTGTGACCCCACACTAACACACACCACAACTCGTTATAGTCTCAGAGATGAAATTGAAATAAGTACAAGTCTTTGAATCCAGCATTTAAAAGTTATTACAACCCAAAATGATTACTTGATAAATTTACAGTTAATTGCCATTATCTGCCACAAGTTATAATTATACATAATTTGATTCTCAAAAGTAGATGGTCTGAACTACAATGGATCTACCTCGGCAGCTATAGCAACTACAACATCATCGGGAAGACGCGGGACGCTTCCCACGCGCTTGCGCTGGGTCTGCTGGAGTCTGGCCATCTCTCCTAACTGTTGTTGTGTGATGAAGAAATAAAGCAAGAGTGAGCCTTACAGCTCGCAAGATAATACATAGTGATAACAATAATATAAGTATCTAAATGGATACTTAATAGAATCTCTATCATAAGTAAGGTAATTACTTACTGGATATAAGTTTTAAAAGAAGATGAAGTTACCAATTACTTCACTATACTTATACCATATTTTTTAAATCTACTTGAACTACTACTGTTCGAAGTATAATAAGATTCACGAGGTCATCCCATAGATGAGACCACAAATAAAACTTGAAAATATTTGATCTTTGAAATATTTTGAAAAGAGATGAAGTTACGAGATACTTTATTCAATAGATACACCAGTAAAAATGTTTGACCCTGTCAATGCTTCGGCAACCACCCATTAGTAGCCTTTCAATCGAAATGCTACGGGTAGTGTTGCAGAATTATCCAAATGGATGATGAACTCATTACGGGAGTTTACCGCGCCAGGAAGACCACTTACGATGATCAGTCGTAGTAGTACAACCCCACCATTTTCTACATGTAGAGGAGAACCTGTCGGATTTACTTGTCAACCGAACACTGAACTCCTAAGGAATGGACCGCCTTAGCGGAACTTCCAGGCCATTTGGGCCAATATGATAAGGCTGGGCCGGCGCTACTCGACCACTTACGCCACTCCTAGTTCAGATGAAATCCATGACTCTGAAAAGTAAAGCTCGTTCCCCCTTTCCCCAAGTAGAAACTTGTTGATACGGCTTCACCAAGAAGTCGTATCTAGTTGGAAAGGAAAACTCACCGATATTTCCCAGGCGATGCCTGTTAATGGATTAACTTGTTCCAAGAATTTTACTTCCCGAATATTGGGTAAGTAATCAAAAACTCTTTTACCAAGACAGCAACCTTGTTGCGAATATAAAATACACCACAGAGCCGGATTCCCCAGGTTTTGAGCGAGTATTTAAATCCCCTTAAAAAGGAAGATCTTAAATATAAAAATGAGTTTTGGGATCCGCTCTAACTTTTAAAAATCATTTTGAAGACTCGAAAACACTTTAAAGAGTGTTTGGAGTAAAACTGATTTAATGAAGTAAATCAGTCCCCAGTATATTTAGAAAATGTCTGAATATTATTATTTAAATAATATTCCTACAAAGAATTATCTTTATAAAAATAATTGAAGTAGAAGTATTAAAACTTATACTTGAAACGAGTATTAAATAATCAAAGATATACTTATATGAAAGTATTATCTTTATTTGAATAATCGAAAATAAGTTTGATTATTGACACCTTATTCTTTAATAAAATAAAGAATATATTGCAGTAATAAGCGGAGTCATAATACCTCGAATGAATATTATAAATAATATTCATAAAATAAAGGAGTCATACATCCTCAAATGAATATCCAAGTAATATCCAATAATAATATAAAAGAGTCATAAGCCCTCGAATGAATATTCAAAATAATATTCAATAATAAAATAAAGGAGTCATAAGTCCTCGGATGAATATTTGAAATAATATTCAATAATAAAATAAAGTTAAAGTTATCGAATAAACCTTATTCGATTAATAGTTTGGAAAACTATAACCATATATATATAAATATATATATATATCCATATCCATATATACAAAATCTACTCGGGATCCTCGACTCCCGGTTTTAGAAAATATTTTCACCTTTGGGTCCCTATACTAAGGGTATATGCAAGTTACCGCTATCCTCTAGCATAGGTATTATCAACTGAACCAACATATATATATATATGGAAAGAATGCGAAACATGCATGCATATATATATATATACCATAGCAGCATGCTTCAATATATTGCATCATTTGCTAATTAACCAACATGCATCTATCGCAAGATAATGCAAATACATATATTCATCACAACAACAGTTATAACGGGTAGAAAACTTACCTGAGCGACTGGGGTTACGAATGGCTCGGGACGAGTCTGGTAACCTATAAACAAAAAGTAAGTTGGAATTAAACCAAAGTCACTTGTAAATCTATACTTTAACTAACTTAGACTCTAACGCTTGTTTTGCGCTCACTGATTCGCTTAAGCCACTCGGGTACCCTCGGCTCCACCATTTTTAATAATTTAACCTTTACGAGTTTTAAAGCGATTCCTTCGCGAGTGTCTTACCAACTGCCTAACACACTTACCATAAATGTTTCATACATTAATTAACCCTTTTTGGTCTTTAATCTATGTTTCAAAGTAAGGCGAGGGGAAAAGTTTCGTTCGCGAAACGCCGTTACTTGAAACGGTCGTTTCTCCTAAACCGTGCATCGGAATCGAACGAACTACATATCAAAACGAAGCTCGTAACATGAGCTATCTAAACATGGCAGTGGTCATAATCTAGCAGGGGGTTCTCGGGTCCTAATGTTATGCACAAAAACAGTCCAAAGAAAATCGGACGTTACGACGGCTATGTTTACGCGATTACCAATGTTTAAACCATTCAAACCCATTCCAAATCAACCTCAAATCCAACCTCAAATCCATCATACAACAAACATCCATCCTTATCACATCATAACAACCCCAACAAATCCACATTAACCATTTATACTTATTCCTCACATGAACTAAAAGCTTTACTTAGGTTCTTTAACTAATTACCAAGATTTACAACTCCAACAATGCAACAAAACCAACTAATCTCTACAAACTCAACCAAACTTCAACCATTCAAGCATCATGCTTCACATATGCTATATCAAACACATTCAATCCTAATTACTCAAAACTAAAGCTAGGGTTTGTAGTTTATACCTTCCTTGGAGAGTGGAGAATCAAGAGAATGGCTTGGAATCACCTTTAAAGCCCTTATCCAAGCTTAATCTAAACAAAACTTCAAGAACACAAATTTTAGTTCTTGAAAACACTATTCACCATCTTCTTTCATGATTTATAGAAAAAGATTGGCTTGGAATTAGAAGCTTAAACTTATAGGAAGTATGTAACTATCCATGGGGAAGCTTAGATAATTACCTTGCTAAATAGTAAGTGGAGGAGCTTGGACTTTCATTTTTTAAGAAAACCACCCGAGAGCTTCATGAACAAAGCCTTGGTTGCTTTTGATTTTTGATGAAAATGATTTTTTGCTTGGCTTGGTTGCTTGGTTTTTGTGCTTGCTTTAGTCAATTACCTTCTTGCCCTTGAATTTGTGTGGTTCTCATTCAACCACACCTCCTTCCTTCCCATGTCATGCTTATATCATCCTCATGATGTCATCCTCCCTTCCTTGTCCTCTTTCTATTGGTTGGATGACATCATTCCCACTAATCCCTTTGATTAACTTCCTAATCGTTTGCCTAATGACCGCTGATCTGTTATACGGTTCGCTTAACTTTCATTTTCGTTTATCGTTTGAGGGATCATACCCGGGATCTTATTACTTAGGTTCCCTTAACCTTTCTCAATATATTATATTCCTTTTATGATCCTCTCCTATAATCCTTTAATTTAAATCCTTTTTATCCTGTTACCTTTTTCTCAAATCTTTCCGTATCTAGTGTATTTCCGGGAAAAATCAAAGTGTTCGGATTTGGATTCTGACGATCTTTACATACACTTATATCCCATATAAAGTACTAATAAAATCTCAGAATATCCATATCAGAACCCCTACATAGTGTGGCATGAAAAGTTTTCTCATTCAGCAAAAACACTATTCATAAGGGTTTCAAAAATTTCCCAAAAATTGGGGTTATTACAGTCTCCCCTCCTTAAAAGGATTCCGTCCCGGAATCAGATAGAAAACAAATGGGGATACTTTCTTAGCATTGCACTTTCTAACTCTCAAGTCAATTTTCCCACATTGTGGTTCTACCATCAAACTCTTACTAGTTTGATAACCCTTCTCCTAAGCACTCGTTCCTTTTCACTCTATAACCCTTCCTGGTTGCTCCATATAGGTTACGTCGGGTTGCATATCTATGCGCTCATATGCCCCTATTTATCTGGCATCTGAATTACACTTCCTTAACATTGATACGTGAAACACGTTACGACCTGCTACATGTTCGGGGTTAGGGCTAGCTCATATGCTAACTTCCCAAATGTCTTAATATATCCAAGGGTCCAACAAATTGTAGACTTAGCTTTCCTTTCTTTCCGAACCTCATCAATCCTTTCCAAGGGATACCTATAACATTACTAGGTCCCCTATTTCATACTCTTTATTCTTTCGTGTCAAATCAACATACTTATCATGACCATCTTGGGCTACTACCAGCCGTCCTCTGATTAGATCTATCATATCCTTGGTCCTTTGGACTACTGCGGGTCCGAGCATCTTGCGCTCTACAACTTCATCCTAACATAAGGGAGATCGACATTGTCTTCCCTCAATGATCTCATAAGGCGACATCTCGATAATGACATATGATCTATTGTCGTAAGATAACTCAATCCGAATTAAGTGATCATTCCAAATTCTTTCAAGTCTATAGCACAGACTCTCATTATTGCTTTTAGCATTAGAGCTTCTGCTTCTCAATACCCATTCTTTTCCAGTTCGTAATCGCTACTACCTCCCGTTCCTAATATTATACGGGTTATACTTTTGCTCGTTAGCGTTCTATAACCTTTTAATAACCACGTCAACCTTAGTATCACGAATGTGTTTCCATTCTGCATACTACCACCACTTTATTACTCCTTTTTCAGTTATTTCTATTTTCCAAAGTTTGATTAATCATATAGAAGTAAAGGAATTTGTTGAGAGATCACTATGATCATGAACACTTGTTATATCGCATAGTTAGTACAGAAGGTGGCCAGCCTTTAGTACTTGACAAGCAATTAAACAACATGTGGTATCTTACTAGGCTTCTATCACAAAGATAGATAGTCATTCGGCAATACCTCCCCTTCTGGAAGGGTTGTTCTTCTCAGCTTACATGAAATAAAAAGAAGAGAAAAGAACGAACTGAAGAGAATTGTATATATGAAAAAAAATATACTGTCACAGAATATCTGGCTTGGAATCTACCTCTGAACTATAGAGGTTTGTCATAGGAGAACAAAACATATATGTATTTATATCAACATCAAGTATTATAGCATCGTATTTCACGTGCCTAAATATTTTCGTTATCCCGTCCATCATTCTATGGACCCATGCTCTTCCTCGAGCTTATACACAATTACCTTTGAAACTCCCTCGACATCGAAAATTGAATCTGGGATCTCATTCTAGACATCATCATTACTAGAATCCATTTCTATACCGCAACCTTCTTCGTATAATAATACGACTCTCTATTGATAAGAACGAATAATTATTCACCAGGTAGATACTCTACTTAATTAGTCTATCAATGATAACTTATACACTACCACGACCCGATTAGTGGTACTCAATCTCAACACCCATTCCAATACAACTCTCATGGTTGTAATCAGCTCACTACTCGCAGAATCATTGCTGCTTTACTATGGTCCATCACTGACCTACTGTAGTCATTCATTTTCCATGAAGTCTTAATAGCTAACCATACGGAGTCCATACATGTCGTATCAAATCCTTCTAAGGAGATAACATAATCACCATTCATGATTCATGGAGTACACTCATGATTCTGACATACATACATGAAGAGTTTTGCTCAAAGCAACGATAGCAGGTTAATACCATTCTTAATCATATACCTTCAATAGAAGACTTAACTCAAAGGTTTGTTTAGTCCTTTTTGAAATATAGTCCTGGCTCATTCTCAAGATGGTACCTTCTAAGATAGATAGCCCGCTCCTGGCGATTACACGAATTAAACCTTTACCGAACTACTATTACGGTTGGGTATTGCTCAGTCATCAGAAGGAATGTCAATCTTCCAAACCACAATACAACCTTCACAGTTTTAACCATCATTACTGTATTCCTTTGGCACAAGCGCCTATAATTATCCTCTTACCTTTAAAGTGTTGGCCACCTCTTTGGCCTTCCCTGATAGTAATAGTTCCTTATAATCAATGTCTTTTAACCACCTTCAACTAAATTTTCTACCTCATTTCAATCACAGCTTATGTGAAGATGTTTTCCTTAACATCTGATAAGCAAAAAAAAAAATCACCATTTTTCCATAAGTTGTTGCCTCAGTCTTTAGAGGTTAATCACTGTCATGACTGACGCTCAATCATAATTAGAACATCTTTTATCTTAAGTCCTAATTGCCCTGAACAATTTCGACCATTACTGGTTCGATCCATACTTTCTCGTGGTTTAGCACGTGCCTCACTTGGCAACATTATAATTATGTCATATTTCCTTTATCAACATTTTTATTCTTGAGAACTTCGAATATTTCCTTTCTCCTTGTAAAACCTCTAAGGTTATCGTTCAATCGTTCCTCATGTATTCCCTATATACAGGGCATATCAAAATACCATTTACTAATACTAGAACCATTGTCTATATACTTCTGAAAAATTTCTCCACTGATCCTTAAAGGTTATTATTACCTTAATCCTTCCCAATTCATACCGTCAAACTCATACTATCCCTACTAAGGGTGAAATGCCAACCTTTATGCATTCCCCTTAAAATTCATTTTAAGTTACCGATGTTCTATCCTTAATTCCACCTTTAAAAGGTACATGCATCCTTCCATGGATAAATCAAGTCATATATCCCTGATAAGGGTGTCTTATTCATTCATTCCCACCTCGATAATATATGCCTAGTTTCACAATAACATCTGTATTCAAAATGAGGTCAATCAATATGGCCTCCAAAAGATAACAACGATTATCCGCTTTTCTTGTCTAATTTGGTAACGATAACAAGGATGTTCTGGAAGATATTGGTCGTGTTCCACGTGAACTTCTTCTTAATAATTCCTTATTTACTTTTGCTGTTTATCTCAACAGTCATCTCAATGTTGGGATATCTCTCATACCTGGCGTCTCCCTTTCTGGGTATCGAGCCACCGGTCTTACACTTCACATTCTTGAAGGTCACTTCCTTCATCCAATTTTCCTAATTTCTTACTTCCTTATCCCCTTAGTCTATCCGCGTCTCATTATTTATCCTTCGAATTATCTCAAGGTTTCCTCGAATCCTCCCAACTTACAGGGGATAAACTATATGTATCTCTTATGCCCTCAACCATCAATTTTAACTTATGGTGAATCACCCTCATCCTGACGAATGCATACTTTTCTATTTCTATTGCTACGAGTCGTTAGGGTTTCCTCATACCCAACTCCCTTATCATACCTCAAACTCTATTGCCGTTATATTCCTTTCCACTTCAATTTCTTTTTATTTTCCTTTCTCTTATCATTATTTCATGAACCAACACAACATAAGCATTGATTTCAAACATCCCGTCATTCTGGATTCGTGTCCTCAGAACGAATCTTGATAACTTTTACAACTTAGATTCATAATTCATCATACTCGTCTGCCTTTGTTCTGGCTCTTAAGCTTTTACACTATCTTCATAACCTTGGGAATTACTTTCCCGAAAACAATTGGCTGAACTTTAATCAGTTTATTATAATCTCTTGCTCCGTGCCTTCCTTGGCCTTTCACCAGCGGGTGGTCTCTCTCTTAGGAGGGTAAGTGACAAAACAGTCTTTTGTGATTCGTCAATCATTTAGAATCTCAAATGATTCCTATATTTCCTTTAGCCAGGCTCTTGCCTCGACTAGGTCAACCTGTTCCTTGGAACTCTGAGAGCTTAATGATTTAAAGGTCATGAAAGAATTTCCTGCCGCATTGTCCCCTCAGGGTGGTGGTTGGGGATAATAGTCTAAGTTCTCTTTAGACAGGTCCATGAATTGCCGTATAGGAGTACCGTCTCGGGTCTCCTTTCCTTACTTGATTTTCCGTTTCCTTAGTATGGAATGTTTCATCCTTCTCCCATACTTGGGGTTATCTTGTACGTTAAAATCCTCATTTTCCACTTCATTATGTTATGGGTTCCTTCTATCTTGATGGCGTCCTCCCTGACTATCACATTCAGGGTTTGCTCTAACTCTTATTCCTCAAACTAGATTTCATCTAAGATTTCATCTTTAAGCTCTTAAACATTTGGAACCCAAATTCTATAGGAATACCTCATTATTCCCTTATCATCTTTCTCGGTATTAACCTCTTATCTATTTGTTGGCTCTCTGCCTTCATTCATAACTTTTTCTGGCACAATATGATCTTTTCCAATAATTCGGGCTGTATTGCTATCTCAAACAGCTTTTCGGTACCGCTCCGGTTACCTTCACTACTATTTCCATTTTCTCAAAATCTCTTATAAACTCTCCAAAAGACATTATCATCTTGAGTCTCTCCTTTTTACTAAGGGCATCAGCCACCATATTGGCTTTCCCCGAATGATAAAGAATCTCCCAATCATTATTCTTGATTAGCTCTAACTGCCTCCTCTGGCATATGTTGAGCTCTTTCTACGTGAAAATGTACTAGAGCACTTATGGCTTAGGTAATTCTCGCACTTCTCTCCATACAAGTAGTGCCTCCAATCCTTAGGGTAAAACTATTGCCACGAGCCTAAGCTCATGAGCGGGGATATCGAATTTCATATTACCTTAATTGTCTTGACATGTACGCGATTACCTTACCGTGCTGCCTAAGCACGCACCCTAAGCCCTTGTGCGAAGCATCACTATACTTCACAAAATCTCTTTTTCCATCCGGCAACGCCAGCATAAGGGCCATCACCAACCTCTGCTTCAGTTCTTGAAAGCTGTCCTCGCATTTCTCTGTCCATTCGAACTTCTCAGTCTTACGAGTAAGCCGCGTTAAAGGGGCTACTAACTTTACAACTTGAACGAACCTCCGGTAGTGACCGGCTAATCCTACCTCTGGTAGTCGACCAAACCATGGTCATCAATTCATCAGTGGTCCTTTATCCAATCCTGTCAGGATCCTCCATGGGGTCCTTCTCAACAACTATCCCTACTAGGACAACATCCTCAATATCAACATCATCCGGTCCTGCATTAGGACACTCTATCGGATCCACAATCTGATCTCTAATAACTAATAAAACATCATCGCGTTGATATTCCTCAACTTCAGGGTTCGGAGTCCCGCTACCATATACGATAACGAACTACGCTCCTATCACGATATTTATAAGGGTTCCCATAAGGGTTTTAACCGTCAGTACTACGTTAGGTAGCCCGACTATGAACTTGGCAAGAGTTCTTATTATCTTAGTGAATCTTATTATCTTAACGTCCCATCATCTCTGAGGTTTATAACGCTTAGCTCTGATACCATTTCTGTAACACCCCCAGATCCGGGGTCGGGGATCCGGGTTGTCACGGTCTTTCTTTCCACAATGTCACTTTACTTAATTAATAATAAATAACCTCATGCTGTGACCCCACACTAACACACACCACAACTCGTTATAGTCTCAGAGATGAAATTGAAATAAGTACAAGTCTTTGAATCCAGCATTTAAAAGTTATTACAACCCAAAATGATTACTTGATAAATTTACAGTTAATTGCCATTATCTGCCACAAGTTATAATTATACATAATTTGATTCTCAAAAGTAGATGGTCTGAACTACAATGGATCTACCTCGGCAGCTATAGCAACTACAACATCATCGGGAAGACGCGGGACGCTTCCCACGCGCTTGCGCTGGGTCTGCTGGAGTCTGGCCATCTCTCCTAACTGTTGTTGTGTGATGAAGAAATAAAGCAAGAGTGAGCCTTACAGCTCGCAAGATAATACATAGTGATAACAATAATATAAGTATCTAAATGGATACTTAATAGAATCTCTATCATAAGTAAGGTAATTACTTACTGGATATAAGTTTTAAAAGAAGATGAAGTTACCAATTACTTCACTATACTTATACCATATTTTTTAAATCTACTTGAACTACTACTGTTCGAAGTATAATAAGATTCACGAGGTCATCCCATAGATGAGACCACAAATAAAACTTGAAAATATTTGATCTTTGAAATATTTTGAAAAGAGATGAAGTTACGAGATACTTCATTCAATAGATACACCAGTAAAAATGTTTGACCCTGTCAATGCTTCGACAACCACCCATTAGTAGCCTTTCAATCGAAATGCTACGGGTAGTGTTGCAGAATTATCCAAATGGATGATGAACTCATTACGGGAGTTTACCGCGCCAGGAAGACCACTTACGATGATCAGTCGTAGTAGTACAACCCCACCATTTTCTACATGTAGAGGAGAACCTGTCGGATTTACTTGTCAACCGAACACTGAACTCCTAAGGAATGGACCGCCTTAGCGGAACTTCCAGGCCATTTGGGCCAATATGATAAGGCTGGGCCGGCGCTACTCGACCACTTACGCCACTCCTAGTTCAGATGAAATCCATGACTCTGAAACGTAAAGCTCGTTCCCCCTTTCCCCAAGTAGAAACTTGTTGATACGGCTTCACCAAGAAGTCGTATCTAGTTGGAAAGGAAAACTCAACGATATTTCCCAGGCGATGCCTGTTAATGGATTAACTTGTTCCAAGAATTTTACTTCCCGAATATTGGGTAAGTAATCAAAAACTCTTTTACCAAGACAGCAACCTTGTTGCGAATATAAAATACACCACAGAGCCGGATTCCCCAGGTTTTGAGCGAGTATTTAAATCCCCTTAAAAAGGAAGATCTTAAATATAAAAATGAGTTTTGGGATCCGCTCTAACTTTTAAAAATCATTTTGAAGACTCGAAAACACTTTAAAGAGTGTTTGGAGTAAAACTGATTTAATGAAGTAAATCAGTCCCCAGTATATTTAGAAAATGTCTGAATATTATTATTTAAATAATATTCCCACAAAGAATTATCTTTATAAAAATAATTGAAGTAGAAGTATTAAAACTTATACTTGAAACGAGTATTAAATAATCAAAGATATACTTATATGAAAGTATTATCTTTATTTGAATAATCGAAAATAAGTTTGATTATTGACACCTTATTCTTTAATAAAATAAAGAATATATTGCAGTAATAAGCGGAGTCATAATACCTCGAATGAATATTATAAATAATATTCATAAAATAAAGGAGTCATACATCCTCAAATGAATATCCAAGTAATATCCAATAATAATATAAAAGAGTCATAAGCCCTCGAATGAATATTCAAAATAATATTCAATAATAAAATAAAGGAGTCATAAGTCCTCGGATGAATATTTGAAATAATATTCAATAATAAAATAAAGTTAAAGTTATCGAATAAACCTTATTCGATTAATAGTTTGGAAAACTATAACCATATATATATATAAATATATATATATCCATATCCATATATACAAAATCTACTCGGGATCCTCGACTCCCGGTTTTAGAAAATATTTTCACCTTTGGGTCCCTATACTAAGGGTATATGCAAGTTACCGCTATCCTCTAGCATAGGTATTATCAACTGAACCAACATATATATATATGGAAAGAATGCGAAACATGCATGCATATATATATACCATAGCAGCATGCTTCAATATATTGCATCATTTGCTAATTAACCAACATGCATCTATCGCAAGATAATGCAAATACATATATTCATCACAACAACAGTTATAACGGGTAGAAAACTTGCCTGAGCGACTGGGGTTACGAATGGATCGGGACGAGTCTGGTAACCTATAAACAACAAGTAAGTTGGAATTAAACCAAAGTCACTTGTAAATCTATACTTTAACTAACTTAGACTCTAACGCTTGTTTTGCGCTCACTGATTCGCTTAAGCCACTCGGGTACCCTCGGCTCCACCATTTTTAATAATTTAACCTTTACGAGTTTTAAAGCGATTCCTTCGCGAGTGTCTTACCAACTGCCTAACACACTTACCATAAATGTTTCATACATTAATTAACCCTTTTTGGTCTTTAATCTATGTTTCAAAGTAAGGCGAGGGGAAAAGTTTCGTTCGCGAAACGCCGTTACTTGAAACGGTCGTTTCTCCTAAACCGTGCATCGGAATCGAACGAACTACATATCAAAACGAAGCTCGTAACATGAGCTATCTAAACATGGCAATGGTCATAATCTAGCAGGGGGTTCTCGGGTCCTAATGTTATGCATAAAAACAGTCCAAAGAAAATCGGACGTTACGACGGCTATGTTTACGCGATTACCAATGTTTAAACCATTCAAACCCATTCCAAATCAACCTCAAATCCAACCTCAAATCCATCATACAACAAACATCCATCCTTATCACATCATAACAACCCCAACAAATCCACATTAACCATTTATACTTATTCCTCACATGAACTAAAAGCTTTACTTAGGTTCTTTAACTAATTACCAAGATTTACAACTCCAACAATGCAACAAAACCAACTAATCTCTACAAACTCAACCAAACTTCAACCATTCAAGCATCATGCTTCACATATGCTATATCAAACACATTCAATCCTAATTACTCAAAACTAAAGCTAGGGTTTGTAGTTTATACCTTCCTTGGAGAGTGGAGAATCAAGAGAATGGCTTGGAATCACCTTTAAAGCCCTTATCCAAGCTTAATCTAAACAAAACTTCAAGAACACAAATTTTAGTTCTTGAAAACACTATTCACCATCTTCTTTCATGATTTATAGAAAAAGATTGGCTTGGAATTAGAAGCTTAAACTTATAGGAAGTATGTAACTATCCATGGGGAAGCTTAGATAATTACCTTGCTAAATAGTAAGTGGAGGAGCTTGGACTTTCATTTTTTAAGAAAACCACCCGAGAGCTTCATGAACAAAGCCTTGGTTGCTTTTGATTTTTGATGAAAATGATTTTTTGCTTGGCTTGGTTGCTTGGTTTTTGTGCTTGCTTTAGTCAATTACCTTCTTGCCCTTGAATTTGTGTGGTTCTCATTCAACCACACCTCCTTCCTTCCCATGTCATGCTTATATCATCCTCATGATGTCATCCTCCCTTCCTTGTCCTCTTTCTATTGGTTGGATGACATCATTCCCACTAATCCCTTTGATTAACTTCCTAATCGTTTGCCTAATGACCGCTGATCTGTTATACGGTTCGCTTAACTTTCATTTTCGTTTATCGTTTGAGGGATCATACCCGGGATCTTATTACTTAGGTTCCCTTAACCTTTCTCAATATATTATATTCCTTTTATGATCCTCTCCTATAATCCTTTAATTTAAATCCTTTTTATCCTGTTACCTTTTTCTCAAATCTTTCCGTATCTAGTGTATTTTCGGGAAAAATCAAAGTGTTCGGATTTGGATTCTGACGATCTTTACATACACTTATATCCCATATAAAGTACTAATAAAATCTCAGAATATCCATATCAGAACCCCTACATAGTGTGGCATGAAAAGTTTTCTCATTCAGCAAAAACACTATTCATAAGGGTTTCAAAAATTTCCCAAAAATTGGGGTTATTACACTTATGTTTTAGAGTCTTTCATCTTTTCAGATTTTGACTTGTCAGAATTTGACACAAACTTGACATGATTAATTTTAGGCTTATCAGCTTTCTTGGTAAAGTTTGGTTTAGATGACCCAGTTTCCTTTTCTTCTTTATCATCTAGGTAACCTAGACCTTCTTTCCAATTTCCATTTTCTAAGATTTTCTAAGTTGTTCTTCCAGAGTTAGTCCAAGTTTTGATATCCTTTTCCTTTTCTAGTTCAGATTTAAGAGATTTATTCAGGTTTAGCAGTTCATCTTTAACATACAAAGCCTCATATCTTTCTTTCTGAGTTTGATGAAATATAACTAACTCTTTTTCTAAATAGTCATTTCTGTTTCTAAGAGCAAGATTTTCAGATTTTAATCTTTCATTTTCTAAAGTCTGAAATCTAAAACTAATGAACATGGTTTTAAGATATAATCTTAGCTCAAAAATATCATCAGTATGAAAAGCAAGAGTTGAATGAGGTACCTTCAATTCAACAGTTCAGAACAGCTATCAGCATTTTCCATCAAAGCATAGTTCACCTCTTCTTCAAAATCTGAAGTGTCAGCCCAATTTTTCTTCTTTGTGATAAGTGCCTGGCCTTTATCACCTTTTCCTTTCTTGGAGTCAGGAGAGATGTGGCCTCTTTCACCACAATTGTAGCATTTGACATTTGAGCTGTCTCCTCTGTCAGACTTTCCTCCTTTGCCTTCAGTCTTTCTGAACCCTTTCTTTTCAGAACTTTCACCTTTCTTAAAAAACTTCTTACCCTTTCTGAATTTCTTGTAGGCTATCTTTGTGATACCCTTCACCATAAGAGCACACAGTTGCATCATCTCTGCATCAACATCCACTTCAGATTAATTTTCAGATTATGAATCATCATCATCAGAATATGATGACTCTGAATCAGACTGTATGATGAGAGCCTTTCCTTTGCCCCTCTTTGAGATAATCACTTAGGAGATTCTTTCTCAGCTTTAAGTGCAACTGTCTTTGACTTTCTTCCATGCTTTTTGCTCCTTTGATCCATCTCAAGTTCATGAGTCTTGAGCATACCATAAATTTCATCAAGATTAGTTTCAGCAAGGTCATAGTTGTCTCTTATGGTAGTAGACTTCAAATCCTAATTTTCAGGAAGAGCTAAAAGGAATTTTAGATTTGAATCTTCAAGATCATATTCCTTGTCCGCTAGTGACAGATCATTCAAGAGTTTGGCAAATCTGTCATATAAATCAGTTAGTGACTCATCAAATTTTGAGTCAAAGTGCTTACACTCCTGTGTGAGTATTGTCTTCCTATTCTTTTTGATGGCTTCAGTTCCCTGGCATCTTGTCTCCAAAGCATCCCATATTTCCTTTGCAGGCTTGCATCCAATTACCCTGTTTGACATGACATTGTCAATTGCACTATGAAGTAAATGGCTTACCCTTGCATCATTGGCAATAAATGAGATGTCTTCAGGTGTGTAATCACCTTTCTCCTTTGGTATGGTCTTTATTGGTTGATCAACAACTGCAACAGAAAGCTTGGTAGGCTTATATGGTCCATCATTAATTCTATCAAGGTATTCTGGATCTGTGGCTTCCAGAAACATAGCCATCTTTACCTTCCATATAGGATACTCAGATGCTCTCAGTATGGGAACCCTAATACTTTCATATCGACTGTGGGTTTGATTGTTTTGAGTATCTTGAGTTTTGGCGGGCTTAGGTGGAGTTTGTGTTTCGTCAGATATGATTGTAAACTGGATCTCACTGTTTGTATATCAACAGAGATGCTTTGATACCACTTATTAGGTCACACAATACTGTATAAGGGGGTTGAATATAGTGTTTATACAATCAAATCGATTTAGAACATAAAGTATGTAACATTAATCAAGTTTATTCAATATAATAAGCTCTGTTCTAAAGTAGGTTAAACTACTCTCTCAGTGATGAACAATATCACTAAGTGTTGCTACGGTTACAAAGAATAATATTCTTGTGAATGATAACACATATAGTGTAAACCCTAAGCTGTGTTTATATAGTATACAGTTACAAGATATCTTCTAATTGATATGAAATATATCTCTTCCTAAAATATATCAATCATATATTATCTTCTTACAAGTCTTCTAGTCGTCCAACTCTCCAAGCATATCTTCCTTTGTTTTAGTCCAGATTATATCCTAGAAATCAGCTGCATTCCTTATCTGAAGTACCCGCACTTAAGTCCTGATATAAATCATGATGGCCTTAAGTTTTCTGATTTCCATTAAGTCCTGATAAGTGCTGATATTAAGTTCTGAAACTAAATAAATCAGATTAGACATGACATCACAAATATATCTAACATGGTAAGAGGTATTCCTCAAGTGTAATTCTTTAAGGATGGATTGTGTGAAGCCTGTTAGAAAGGAAAATAGATCAAAGCATCATTCAGGAAGAAGCTTGATTCAACAATTAGAGAACCTTTGCAACTACTGCACATGGATTTATTTGGACCAGTCAATGTGTTGTCCATCTCAAAGAAAAGATATTGTCTAGTAATTGTGGATGATTTTTTAAAGTTCTCTTGGACATATTTTCTAAAAACCAAAGATGAAGCTAGTGAAATCATCATAAATCACATAAGGCAAGTTAACAATCATCCTGATTTCAAAGTTAGAAGAATCAAAAGTGATAATGGAACTGAGTTCAAGAATTCCGTGATGAGATTATTTTGTGAAGAGAATAGAATCATGCATGAGTTTTCAGCAGTGAGAACTCCACAACAAAATGGAGTAGTTGAAAGGAAAAAACAGATCTCTTATTGAAGCTGCAAGAACAATGCTAGAAGAATCAAAGTTACCAACATATTTTTGGCAGAAGCTGTAAATACTGCATGCTACACTCAGAATATTTCTTTGGTTAATCAAGCGTGATGCATGATACCCTACCAATTTTTCAAGAATAGGAAGCCAACATTAAAATTTCTTCATATCTTTGGTTGTAAATGTTATATCTAAGGAATCAAACTGATCAGCATGGAAAGTTTGATACCAAAGTAGATGAAGACATTTTTGTTGGATATGCAGTTGGAAAAGCATACATAGTCTACAATCTTAGAACCAAAATTGTTATGGAATCTATACATGTTGTGTTTGATGATAAAAGATTGAAGGATCGCAAGATGGAGATTTCCATAAAAGCCTCAAATTTGACAATGTTGAGATGACTTGTGATGATAATGATGATGAAAGTGATCAAGAACCAATATCTAAGGACAATGCAGAAAATTCTACAACTAATGAAGCACATAATTCAACATTCATCGAAACACCAAGTGCATCATTATTTGAAAGACAATCTGTATCATCCGTCAAAGGCAAAGATCAACATCCATTGAACCATCAATAGGAGTTGAAAGCCAATACATATCACAATCAGAAAGAACTCGAACTTCAAGTCAAAGATCCACAAAATCAGGGGGAGTTTCTTCTAATCAAAACTCAATCACACATCAAGAAAATTATGATGCCTCTTCATCTAGAGCTAATCTACCACAACAGAGAAAATGGACTAGAGATCACCCATTTGAATTAATCATTGGTGATGCATCTTCAAGAGTGTAAACAAGGAAAGCAACTCAAGAAGAATGTCTATACAACAACTTTCTATCTAAGGAAGAGCCTAAAAATGTAGAAGAAACTCTGTTGGATCCTGATTGGATTTTAGCTATACAAGAGGAGCTAAACCAATTTGAAAGGAATAAAGTATGGAAGCTAGTACCAAAGCCTAAAGGAAAGAATCCTATTGACACCAAGTGGGTATTCAGAAACAAGATGGATGAAAATGGCATAGTGGTCAGAAGCAAAGCAAAATTGGTTGTAAAAGGCTACTGTCAACAAGAAGGAATAGATTTTGATGAGACCTTTTCTTCTGTTGCAAGACTTGAAGCCATCAGTATCTTCCTAGCCTATGCAGCATATGCCAATTTCAAGGTCTATCAAATGAATGCCAAAAGTGCATTTCTAAATGGAGATTTGGAGGAGGAGGTCTATGTCAGTTAGCCTTCTAGTTTTGAAGACCCCAACTTTCCAGAATATGTCTACTATCTTTTGAAATTACTTTATGGACTGAAGCAAGCACCTAGAGCCTGGTATGCCACCTTATCAAAGTTTCTCTTAGAAAATCATTTCACAAGAGGTACTGTTGATAAAACCTTATTCTTTAGAAATTTTAATGGATCTAGTATACTTGTTCAAATTTATGTAGATGACATTATTTTTGGCTCTACAGATGAGAAACTTTGGAAAAAGTTTGCCAAATTAATGTAAAGCAAATATGAAATGAGCATGATGGGAGAACTAGCTTACTTTCTTGATTTACAAGTTAAGCAAGTTAGTGATGAAATATTCATTAGTCAAACCAAATATATTTTTGATCTTTTAAAGAAGTTTGATCTAATGGATTGCATATCTGCAAAAACTCCCATGACCACTGCCACTGAACTTGAACTAAACACCACTGAAAAGTCTGTGGATATTTCAAGCTATAGAGGCATGGTTGGCTCACTTTTATATTTAACAGCCAGTAGGCTTGATATAATGTATTCTACTTATCTTTGTGCTAGATTTCAAGCTAATTCTAGAGAATCTCATTTAGTAGCTATTAAGAGAATTTTCAGATATCTCAAAGGAACACCAAAACTTGGCATTTGGTATCCTAGAGATTCTGGTTTTGATCTAACTGGTTATTCAGATGCAAATTATGCAGGGTGTAAAATTGATAGAGAAAGTACTACAGGAACCTGTCAATTTCTAGGAAATAAGCTAGTATCCTGGTTCAGTAAGAAGCACAATTTAGTCTCTACTTCTACAGCTGAGGCTGAATATATTGCTTCTGGTAGTTGTTGTGCACATATATTGTGGATGAAAAATCAACTGTTGGACTATGGTCTACAGGTGAATAGGATTCCTATTTTCGATGATAACACAACTGCCATTGCAATTATTGAAAATCCAATACAGCATTCAAGGACCAAGCACATTGACATCAAGTAACACTTCATTAAAGAACATGTCATGAATGGTACTGTGGAACTTCACTTTGTTCCAAGTGAGAAGCAACTTGCAGACATCTTTACCAAGCCACTTGATGAATCCACCTTTATCAGGTTGGTAAGTGAGTTAGGTATGCTTAATTACTCTTAATTTATTTTGATGTCTAAGCAATTTGAAATGCAGCCAGAATAAAATTTGATATTTCTTTTCAAAGATGAAAATTTTGGCTAAGTCAGAATTTACATCTCGACAGATGTTCATTATCCGTTGAAAGTGAATATCCGTTGAATTTTATCATCCTTTGAAATATTAAATATTATTCTAGGTACTCGTATCTCAATAGATAACTGTTAAATCCTTATCCGTCGAATTGCTCTCAATCCTAGCCTTAATTCTAGGCATTATCTGTCGAATTTACTTACAGCCTGTAAGTATATTTTGATGGATAATTATTAGAATTTTGACAGAGTACTTTATTTTTAAACGACTATTTTGGGCTAATTTGATTGGTTACTTTATTTTATCTTTTAATTTTTGACAGTTTATGTCTGAGAAAGTATAAAAGCAAAATTCATTTTCATTTTTACTTTTATCTTTCTCAAGCAATTTCTCTAACTCTCTCGTTTCCAAAGCAAAAGCATTCTTATTTGCAATTACACTTATTCAATGCAATGGCTCTGTAGTCAAAATCATGTCCCAATCTTGGTTTTTTATGAGAAAAATAACTTCGTCACACTAATGAACAAGGAGATTGTAGCTTCCAAAGATTACCATAAAGTGATGGATTTCATTTGAAGTTGCAAACTGAAATATGCTATGTTGGAGTCTCATGTCATCTATTCGAAGTTGCAAACTGAAATATGGTATGGACCGTTGTTTACAACTCAAAGGACAAAACAATTACCTTCACATAAACGGTGATATAATTCGTGCTTGTCTTCAATTGCTTGAAAATAATACACTAGTTCCACACACTGACACAGATGTAAGCTCCATGCTTGTTTCTATGGGTTATTCTTTTGACCCTGCCAAGCTAGGTGATGTTAGAAGAAAAGGCCTTAGAAAGGAGGGGAGCTTTCTCCGTGACTCTTTTATTAAAGTCTTTTCTGGAAAAATCAGTAACTTTGATGTTGTGACTTACTCACTTGTTAACATGCTATATATGTTGCTTAATGATAAGTACCATAACTTCAGTGAGTCTGTCCTTTAAGAATTAGGCTTTAAGCTAGGAGACATTAAGAAAAGGTCTAAAAACATATATTATTCTAGATTCTTTATATTGCTAGCTAATTTTGTTTCTGAAGATCTTATCATTGAGAACCCAACCAACAAGCTTGATTGTTGGGTTCAAGAAATAAGGGTTATTATTGATTTGAACAGGGAAAACAACCTCAGTGAGGTTCCTCTAGTCTACATGCCAATCATAAAGGGGCCTCACGTAAGTGAGGTAAACACTTCTGTTGTAATATTCCATATTTTCAAATATTATTATTATTATTATTATTATTTGAAGTTGTTTATGTGATTTTTATGTGAATTTTGGTGAATTATCTGGTAATTGGAGTGATGTTTTGGATGTTTATATGTGATATTCTTTGAGTATTCAAATTTTTATATGTTTAGAATAAAATATAGATAATTATGATATTTTCTGGTAATTTTTGGACTGTTATATGATTTTATAATGATTTATAGGCTTATTAATTATTTTCTGAGCAATTATAAAACTATTTTATAAAGCCGGGAATTGTCCAACTTCAACTGTTTTTGCGTTTTTACAACCCGAAACTCTTCCGAAAACTCCTTCCTAGCCTAATCTGGTAATTTCGGACATTTTCCGTATTTTAACTTTTTCGATCCGGATTACGGTTTGACCCGTACGAGCCCCGGCGTATAATTTTCGATACGATAGTCATTTTGATAAATCAATAAAACCCATATTCTCGAGAGACGGGATATTTTACATTATTTTCTCATATGGTGTTTTATAAGAAGCTCGATTCTGATAATTATCTAAATCTGATATTAAATTATATCATTTTATAGTTACTTATCGGCTGTAACACCCCCAGATCCGGGGTCGGGGATCCGGGTCGTCACGGTCTTTCTTTCCACAATATCACTTCACTTAATTAATAATAAATAACCTCATGTTGTGACCCCACACTAACACACACCACAACCCGTTATAGTCTCAGAGATGAAATTGAAATAAGTACAAGTCTTTGAATCCGCAATTTAAAAGTTATTACAACCCAAAATGATTACTTAATAAGTTTACAATTAATTGCCATTATCTGCCACAAGTTATAATTATACATAATTGATTCTCAAAAGTAGATGGTCTGATCTATAATAGATCTACCTCTGCAGCTATAGCAGCTACAACATCAACGGGAAGACGCGGGACGCTTCCCACGCGCTTGCGCTGGGTCTGCTAGAGTCTGGCCATCTTTCCTAACTGTTGTTGTGTGATGAAGAAATAAAGCAAGAGTGAGCCTTACAGCTCGCAAGATAATATATAGTGATAACAATAATATAAGTATCTAAATGGATACTTACTAGAATCTTTTATCATGTGTAAGATAATTACTTACTAGATATAAGTAAAAACAAGGGATGAAGTTACCAAATACTTCACTACACTTATATCATTTATAAAGCTACTTGAACTACCACTGTTCAAAGTATAATGAGCTTTCAACAGTTCATCACATAGATGAGACTACAAGACAAGATTTGAATAGACTAAATCTTTGAAATATTATTAAAGGAAATGAAGTTATGATATACTTCATTAAGTTCTGATATATATATATATCCACATATACATCTTCTTTATACATTTCCTGAAAACCTCTGTCATGTAAAGTATGAACAGAGTTTGAAACATCCAATGAATTTTGGGAAAGGAAAAGAATTTTGGCATAAACCAGGTATCTTGCTGATCAGGCAAAGATACCAATAAGTAACCTTTTCTACTAGTAGATGGACGAATTCCCCACTGGTCATCACCCTGGTCGCAATAGGACCTTATGCTGGACTGCCACTCAGCCACTTATGCATTTGATGGACTCCCACTGAGCCACTTACACTATCATGGACGCCCACTGAGCCCATGTTGCTTATGCCGACTCAATAGATGGACTTACCTCCCGAACGTTGGGTAAGTAATCAATTCATTTACCAAAACTGCAACCTTGTTGCGAATATAAAATACACCATAGAGCCGGATCCCTCAGGTTTTGAGCGAGTATTTAAATCCCTTTTTTAAAAGGAAGATCTTAAATATAAAAATGAGTTTTGGGATCCGCTCTAACTTTTAAAAATCATTTTGAAGACTCGAAAACACTTTAAAGAGTGTTTGGAGTAATGCTGATTTAATGAAGTAAATCAGTCCCAATATATTTAGAAAATGTCTGAATATTATTATTTAAATAATATTCCCATAAAGAATAATCTTTATACAAATAATTGAAGTAGAAGTTGTAAGACTTATACTTGAAATGAGTATTAAATAATCAAAAATATACTTATACGAAAGTACTATCTTTATTTGAATAATCGAAAATAAGTTTGATTATCGAAACATTATTCTTTAATAAAATAAAGAATATATTTCAGTAATAAGCGGAGTCATAATACCTCGAATGAATATTATAAATAATATTCATAAAATAAAGGAGTCATACATCCTCGAATGAATATCCAAGTAATATTCAATAATAATATAAAGGAGTCATAAGCCCTCGAATAATATTCGAAATAATATTCAATAAATAATATAAAGTTATCGAATAACCCTTATTCGATTAATAGTTTTGAAAACTATAACCATATATATATAAATATATATATATATACATATATACAAAATCTACTCGAGATCCTCGACTCCCGGTTTTAGAAAATGTTTTCACCTTTTGGGTCCCTATAATAAGGGTATATGCAAATTACCGCTATCCTCTAGCATAGGTATTATCAACTGAACCAATCAGATACATATGGAAAGAATATGAAACAGGCATGCTGTTAGGTCACACTATCACTGTAGAGGGGGTGAATACAGTGTTTATTACAATCAAATCGAACTTCAAGAACTTAAGTAACAGAAAACAAACTTTATTGAAACAATAAACTCTGTTATAATCTGGAACTGTTATCTCTCAGTGATGAACAAAATATCATGAGAGCTGCTAGGGTTAAGTAAATAATATTCTCGATTATGATAACACTTATAGTGTAAACCCTATGTCTGTGTTTATATATTACACAGTTACAAGATAATCGCTAATTGATATGGAATATAATTCTGCTTCCTAATATATATCAATCAGATATCTTTTATTCCAAGTATTCCATTCTTTATGGAATTCCTTCTTCATGCATATCTCTTCTTATGTTTATCTTGATCTTCTTAACTTTAATCAGCTGCTGTCCTTATCTGATCGTCCTTCAGCACTTAAGTTCTGATATCTATCTCCTGATGCTTAACTCCTGATAACATAAGTACTGATATCTCTTAAGTCCTGATGTCCAGTATAAGTACTGATCAGTTAAGTACTGATTTGTCCTGTTCAAATAAGATCTGAAATCTAAACATAAAACATATTAGCCATGACATTATCAAATATATCTAACAATCTCCCCCAACTTGTAAATTAGCAAAATATACAAGTTTAACAGATATTTGATGATGTCAAAAACATTAAGTACAAATGCATGAGAATTAGACAAGATAACTACAACTTACAGTCCTTAAAGCTTTTACCAATTTCAACTTCTGATAACAACTTCAGTCTGTATAAATATCAGAATTTAAGCAGTTGTAGATCTTCGACTTGGCTTCATCATTTTCTGATCTCTCTGATTTCAGGAGTTGTTCTGAGATAATTCTTCAACAAACATTTCTCAGCATATCTGAGTTCATCAATCATTCTCCGTTTGACATCTTTAAGCTCTGCAGTATCTTCACCAGTTTGAAATATTGCAGCTCTGAGATCATTAATCTTTGCTTTTCTCAACTCCTGATCTAGTCTTATGACATAGGCTTTGTCAGACTCTAGATTAAACTCAAGCCCCTTAATACCAAGATATGTTCTGATCTGTGCAGTATTAGGCTTCATATCAACAATATCACCATTGTGATTTCTGTACTTTGGAACATATATGCTGTCAGACTTAACAGAATAAAGTCTTTTCTGTCTCTGAATCTGTTCTTTCAAATAGTTTGCAGCAGTCCCTGTCAATCTGTCATCCACTTGAAGTAAGAATAATACATGCTCCAATTCTTCAAAATACTTCAATGGAATGGCATTTTGTCTTATATGATATACCCTACCATCTGTCATGAAATACAACAAGATGTGTTCCTTCAAGTAGGTATGATAAACCATTTGTACAGATTCCAGTTGATTCAATCTTTCAGGAGTTGCTCCAATACCTGGTTCACTCAAGGAAGTTGGATCATTGGTAGTGTTGTGTACTCTTCTTTCATCAGCACTTCCCAATCCAGTTTTATCTCTTGCTTCCTTTCCAGTAACTACTCTAGCTTCAAAACGACTTGCAGTAGTCTTCAAAGATTGAGTTTGTTTTGCCTTAGTGAATCCTGGTAGGAGTGTTTTTGATCTTCCTTCTGATATCAAGTTAACTTGAGCTGTGTCAGAGGTTACTTGCTTCTTTTGAATATCAGAACTTTTAATTTCTTGACTCTGAACAACTTGAGCCATGTCAGAGGTTGTTTTAAGAACTTTTCTTGAAGTCAGAGCAAGATTATCTTTGTCATCAGTAATTTCTTCATCTTCAGGAGGTACATAAACTTTAACAGGTTCACCAACCTTTTCTTTACCCTTGGATCTTGGATCTATCTTTGGTTGTGATTTAGCAAATGTTGCTTCAGTTTGTGCCTTTTCTTTAATCACAATGCCTTTAAGTTTTGGAAGTGACTTTTTACCAGAAGCTTCAGATTTAGATATGGCTTTCTTTGATTTAAGTCTAGCTTCTTCTTCCTTTAAACTTTCCAAGTCCATTCCTGGATTTTCTTGAAGAAATAACTGTCTTGACATTTCTTCATCAAGATCTAGAAGTTCATCAGAATTTATTCTTTTACCAGTATCAGAACTTATTCTCTTCCCAGTATCAGAACTTATCCTGTGACTTGCAATTTCAGCATTTCTTGATGAGAATTTTTTACCTTGACTATGACCTCCACCCATTCCAGAGTTTCCTTGGTCATCTTTTTCATCATCCTTTCCTTGCAGTGTCTTGTCATCCTTGCATTTGGACTTAATTACTTTCTCCCCCTTTTTGGCATCAGCAGGAAGTAGAAGAGAGATAAGCAATTCCACTGAAGATTGGATTTCAGTCAATTATGATTGCTGAGAATCTTGATTTTGCAGAATTTGATAAATCTGTGCTTGTTGACGATCTTAAGTCTTCTCAATATAAGCAATCCTGTCAATAGAAGGTTGAAAGAACTTTTTCTTATCAAGTTTCCAAACTTGTTCCTGCTTGATTAAGTTCTCCTGAATCTGGTGTATTTCTGCATGAGTGGTTGAATGAAGACCTTGTAGATGTTTAGTACTCAATGCAGTGACACGAAGCTGGGTTTTGAAATCATCAGAATTTAACATTTCATCAGCTTTAGTCAAGTGCTCAGTAAGATGTAACGCAGATGGAATACATGAAACTGAGTTCCATTCCTTAGTCCACTCCTGACCTGCAGGAGTTTCACTCCAAGGCACTGGTGGTTCCGCTGTAGCAAACTACTTTACTAGTTCAGACTTAGAAAGAGGAATATGTCCTGAAGGACCTGCTGCTTCAGTATCTGCAGTTGGAGCAGCATCACCAGTATCTCCAGCATGTGCAGCATCAGAACTTACAGAATCAGTATCATCTGATATAATAGCAGTGTGAGTAGCAATGGAGACTTCAGCATCCTCTAATTGCTGATCTGATGCTAAGTTCTTATCAACAGCCATATCCTGATGCTCACCTAAAGTCTGATCATCAGTGTCTAGATGCAGAGAAGGTGACTTAGATAATTCCGGAGTTTGAATAGCATCAGTAACAGGTGTTGGCAAAAGATTTGTTGCTGTTGGAGCTTCTAAGAAAATTACTCCAGGCACAACTAAGTGTTGATCAGCATTATCAGCACTTGTGCCTTGATTACCAAGATACACAGATGGGAAATTAGCCTTGTCAGATACAGTTTCCTGAGATGGAGTAGATGGAGAAGAAGTAACTGGATCAAATTCTTTTTCTTGTGAGATCAGAGATTCCTGATCCCCTTCCTTAGCTGCTTCCTCCTCATCATCTGAAACTGGCCTTTGTGCCCTCTGTTTCTTGTATTTCTTGTTTGATTTGGATTCTTTTGGAGTTTCAGGAACAGTCATTCGTCTAAGCCTTTTGAGAAGCTTAGAACCCCTAATATCAGAATCCTTCTGAGAAGTTGCTTTCTCAGCTTCATTTACCACAGGTTCTGAAGAAAGAATCTGTTCCTCAGAATCTGATTCATCTCTCAAAGTAATCCTCCTCTTCTTCTGAGGTGTTTGAGAAACAGTCTTTGTTCTCCTTGACTTAGAAGATGTAGGCTTCACATAGGACTTGAGATATGTTCTGAGAGATGGTTGAGAGGTTTGAGGTGGCTGAGCAGAGGTGGGAGGTGCTGATGAACCAGGTTCTGATGTTTGAACATCAGGATAAAGTGCAGTGTACTTCACAGGATCATAGGTGATTAAGGCTTGTTTGACAGATAAAGGTATTAAGAGGGGTCTTAACACAGCCTTTTTATTATCAGAAGATAATAAATCAGTAAAAGCTCTCTTAGCTATTCTGAAAGATGGAATTAGATCACCAAAATTTTGGGGCTGATTACAACAAAAACTATAAATAAGCTGACAAAATCTTGCAAAATATACAGTATTGCGATCTTCTGTCATCCTATCCCCAATAAAACCTAAGACTGCTCGTGCATAATCAAAATCAGTGTGATTTAGAAGTGCATACCCGATTTGTTGGCTGAATATGGGAATTGCATCAAAATTTGAACATTTATTGGCGAAAGCTTTGGTAATGCAATCAAAGAAGAAACTCCATTCCCTCCTTATGAAAGATCTCTTCAACTGTCCAAGCTTGGTCAATGTTCCTTCATATCCCAGACTAACCATCATGTTTTGAAGAACTGAGTCATCAACAGTAGAATAAACACAGTCCTCAGGTAGCTGTAATGCCTGTCTAACTGTAGACAAAGTCACAACATACTCATCTTCCCCTGATGAAAATATTATACTTGGGGACCCTTGAGCACCACCATTGTCATATACTCCACTCCTCCAAAACTCCAGTACTTGAACTCCAGAAATGGATGTAGGCTCAGTTAGAGCAAACCCAATATCAGAACTAGTGAGAAAGTCCTGAATGAAATGAAGTTCAGAGGGTGCCTCTGTAGTGTTGAGTATCGCAGAGAAGTTATTAGGAACAAACTTTGCTCCATCAAAGAGAATGTCCTTGGGTGCCATTATGTTTGAAAAGAAATCGGTAACCTGTAATGTGTTTGAGAAAATGCCTCTTAAAAGAAAATCGTCAGTAGATGAGAGAGTTGAAAAGTAAAGAGAGAGATAAAATATAAAGGTAAATAAAAGATTTGACAATCTTTGCTCTCTTTTACTTATACACAAAAAGTAACCGTTGAGGACACATGGCAGACATGCATTTAAAAGTAGTGGTAAATACCTTGACAACTGTTATACATAGATAAGGAAAAAAATAATGGGCACGGTAAATAAGGAATAATTACCACCCACTTGCAGTTTTTCAAGGAAAAACCGTTCCACTTACCTAGATTCCATTAATCAAGGTGAATCAGTTTTAATTTAAAATTGAAACTGTTCCCACTAATTCAAATATTTAACTCTGCAATATCAATATTCTGAAAAAAAACTGTGTGTGAGAATGAGTAATATCAATCAGTTAAGTAAGTACTGATAAAACATTATCAGAACTTAAAGTCAGACACAATTTATACGATCATCAGAATATTTATCAGGATTTATCAATGCGTATCAAAATTTCTCAGAGACAAGATCATAAGACAAAAACAAATTCCATTAATATATCAAAATAATACATTGATGAAATTGAAATGACATCAGAACTTGTACAATCTTGTCCTAAGCTTCTAAATCTAACATCAACAGCCTTAGTCCTAGCTAAGAAGCCTGACAAAGCTGAGGATGAAGAAGAACAGGAAGAAAACGAGATTAAGTCATCTTCCTCTTCCTATCTTCGACAAACAAGATAGCGAGTCGAATGATTCGCTCTTGCTGACGGATAGCTTCCCGCCTTTCCTCCTCCAATCGATCAAGATGAAGCTGGTAGTCCATCTCGAAGAACAGAAGTCGGTTCAGCACCGCCTGTGGGACAGAGCCCCATATCTCTTCAGGAATGGCAGTTACGTGCCACTCCTGCTGCCAGTCGGCGCAGCTTAGCTCCATATGAAAATTTTGGTAATTCAAAAACATGTTGAATCGGACCATGATGTTTTTGAAAAAGAATATGAAGTTAAGATTGTGAGAAAAATTGATGAAAAAGCTAATGTGAAGTGGCTGTTTATATAGGCAAGAGAATGCCAAGAGACGCGAAGATATTTAATGCTGACAGATAGAGTTAAGTCTACCTCGTCTCCCTAGACTTGAAAAAGAATAACAGTCATTTGAAAAGGAATGTGCACATGTAACAAGAGTGAACTGTTCAAGGACGAGTGCCATTAGTCCTAACCATAGACTATTAATCTTCCACTTCATCATATTCAATTCCTTCTTGTTGAGAATATCCTTTTGCAACCAGTCTTGCCTTGTTCCTTGTAATTATGCCGTCACTATCAGTTTTATTTCTGAATACCCATTTTGTACCAACAACAGATCTATTCTTAGGTCTTGGCACTAAGGTCCAGACTTTGTTTCTTTCAAATTCATTCAACTCTTCCTGCATTGCTTGTACCCAATCAGCATCTTGAAGAGCTTCTTCCACTTTCTTTGGCTCAGACTGAGAGAGAAAAGAATTGTAAAGACATTCATTAGAAGTACCTGTTCTAGTTCTGACACCTGCATCAGGATTTCCAATTATCAAATCAGGTGTATGTGATTTTGTCCACTTCCGTGCAGATGGAAGGTTTTCTCTAGAACTGGATGCTCCCCCATGATTCATGCTGTCTTCGTTTTCATTTTCTGATGCTCCCCCTGAAACTATGCTCTCTGAGTTGGATTCTTCAGCATTTAGATTTTCAGCACTATCAGTACTTGGCTTATCGGAACTTGACGAATCAGAACTTGAAGAGCCAGATGTGTGTTCTGATGCTTCTTGAGATGTGATAATATCTTGAGTATGCTCCCTCTGCATTGGTGCATCTTCCGTTGACGTAGTCACCACAGTTTCAATAACATCAGAGTTTAATCCATCAGAGTTTA
This sequence comes from Apium graveolens, assembly GCF_009905375.1. NCBI lineage: Eukaryota > Viridiplantae > Streptophyta > Magnoliopsida > Apiales > Apiaceae > Apium > Apium graveolens. The sequence continues at coordinate 51,643,716 of NC_133647.1, read as the reverse complement.
CAGTATCAGGACTTAGACTGTCAGGACTTAAGGTATCAGAATATGAATCTTCATTTTCAAATCTCAGCTGATCATGATCAATGCAATCTTCAAGTCCAGTGATCTTCTTGTCATCAAAAGAGACATTGATAGATTCCATGACCACTTTTGTTCTCAAATTATAGACTCTGAAGGCTTTTATGGAAAGTGGATATCCAACAAAGATTCCCTCATCAGCTTTTAGATCAAACTTGGATAGCTGTTCAGGATGAGTCTTGAGAACAAAACACTTACATCCAAATACATGAAAGTATTTCAGATTTGGCTTCTTGTTTTTCACCATCTCATATGGTGTTTTTCCATGCTTGTTAATGAGTGTTGCATTTTGAGTAAAACAAGCAGTCTGCACAGCTTCAGCCCAGAAATAGGTTGGAAGCTTTGCTTCTTCAAGCATTGTTCGTGCAGCTTCAATGAGAGTTCTATTCTTCCTTTCAACAACTCCATTTTGCTGTGGAGTTCCAGGAGCAGAAAATTCCTGCTTTATTCCATGATTTTTGCAGAACTCTTCCATTATCAGATTCTTGAATTCAGTGCCATTATCACTCCTCAAAATTTTCACAGAATCTTTGATCAATTTATCCAGATGTTTGACATGATCAATCAGGATAGATGCAGTTTCACTTTTTGTGTGCAAGAAATACACCCATGTGTATCTGGTGAACTCATCTACTATGACCAACGCATATTTCTTCTTTGCAATAGACATGACATTCACTGGACCAAATAGATCAACATGAAGTAGATAATAAGGCTCAAGAATTGATGATTCAGTCTTGCTCTTGAATGAAGATTTTCTTTGTTTGGCCTTCTGACATGAGTCACAAAGACCATCAGGAGCAAACACTGATTTTGGCAGTCCTCTCACAAGATCTTTCTTGATCAGTTCATTTATCTTGTTGAAGTTTAAATGAGAGAGTTTCTTGTGCCAATTCCAGCTTTCTTCAATTGAGGCTCTACTCACTAAACAGATTGCAGAACCATCAGAACTTGTTGAAACCTTAGCTTCATAAATGTTACCACGCCTGAATCCCTTTAGAACAACTTTTCCTTTAGATTTACTAACTATTTCACAATGTTTTGCAAAGAAATCAACATGATAACCTCTGTCACAGATTTGACTTATACTCAGTAAGTTGTGTTTAAGTCCTGAGACCAGAGCTACATTTTTAATGATGACATTCCCAAGATTGATATTGCCATATCCCAAAGTTTTTCCAATGTTGCCATCTCCATAAGAAACACTTGGGCCAGCTTTCTCCACAAAGTCTGATAGCAGGGCCTTATTTCCAGTCATATGTCCTGAACATCCACTATCCAGAACTAAAATATTTTTCCTGTTGCCCTGCAATCAAAAAGACCACTAATTGTTAGTTTTAAGGACCCAGACTTGCTTGGATCCTTTGGCCTTTTTAGGTTTGTTAACATTTGCAGCGGATTTAGCATCAAATTTTATGTTAACAGTTTTCTTATCAGAACTTATACTACCAGACTTTGAATCAGAACTTACACTAGAAGGAACAACAGAAACTTTCTTTAAAGAAGGTTTTATTTGATAATAATCATAGTACAAACTATGATATTCCTTACAAGTATAAATGGAATGCCATAAACTACCACAATGAAAACAAGGATTTTGTGGTTTGTATTTAACAGACTGACTCTTAACTCCTGATTTTGAAGATAAGGAGTTAATATTCTTATTCTTCCTGCAAAAAGAAGCCAGATGGTTAGAACTTCCACAGTTATGACATGCTTTCCTAGGAGCATCAGAAACAGATTTATAGTTATTGCTTTTATTCACACCTTCCTTTCCATTCTTGTTTTTCCTAGGTGATTTTACCTTGTTTGTATTCTTAACATCTTTCAGCTTATGCTTAAGCTGCTTCTTTGTCATTAAGCCTATGTTAACTTCAGCTGTCTTTTCCTGTTTTAGTTTGTCAGAAGCTAATTCCTTTTTAACTTCTGATTTCTCATTTTCAGATTTTTCAGTTACAAACTTAACAGGTTTTAACTTCGGCTTTTGCTTATCAACAGGCTTAATTTCTACAGTTCCTTTTTCATTTTTATTTTCTCCATAACCTAAGCCCTCTTTCCAGTTTCCACTGCTTAGCAAATTTTGAGTTGTTTTGCCAAAGTTAGTCCAAGTCCTAATAATCTCTCTCTCCTTTTCTAACTCAGTTTTTAGAGATTCATTCATTTTTAGCACTTCATCCCTAACATAAAAAGCATCATCTCTATCCTTCTGAGTTTGATGGAACATGACTAACTCTTTTTCTAAGAAATCATTTCTTTTCCTAAAAGCAAGATTTTCAGAAGTTAATCTTTCACATGTTAAAGTTTGATCTCTATAACTAACAAACATGATTTTAAGATATCTTCTCAACTCATTAATATCATCAGTATGAAAAGCATAAGTAGTCTGAGGTACCTTTGTTTCAGCAGCTTCAGAACTGCTCTCAGAACTTGATTTATCAGCATTTGCCATCAATGCATAGTTCTCCTCACTTTCAGAGTCTGAGGTGACTGTCCAGCTTTTCTGCTTTGTGACAAGAGCTTTGCCTTTGTCACTCTTGGTCTTCTTGCAATCAGGAGATATGTGGCCTTTCTCACCACAATTATAACATTTAACATTGGTGTAATCTCCTCTATCAGACTTTCCTCCTCTTCCTTCAGATCTTCTGAAATTCTTCTTATCAGAACTTATGCCTTTCCTGGAAAACTTCTTTCCCTTCCTGAACTTCCTGTATGCAATCTTTGTGATTCCTTTCACCATAAGAGCACACAGCTTCATCATCTCCTCATCAGCATCAGTTTCAGGCAAGCTTTCAGAATCTGAGTCATCATCACTCTCAGAACTTGATGACTCAGCATCAGACTTTATGAAAAGAGCTTTACCCTTGTCTTTCTTTGAGGAAGGTGCTTTGGGGGATTCCTCTTCAGCCTTGAGAGCAACTGTCCTTGACTTTCCTCCTTTCCTCTTGCTTCTTTGTTCCATCTCAAGTTCATGAGTCTTGAGCATTCCATAGATTTCATCAAGAGTTGTTTCATCAAGATTGTAGTTGTCTCTTATTGTTGTTGCCTTCAAATCCCAGCATTCAGGAAGAGCTAACAGGAATTTTAGGTTGGTATCTTCAAGATCATACTCTTTATCAACCAATGACAAATCATTCAAAAGTTTGACAAATCTATCATATAAATCATTCAATGACTCATTAGATTTTGAGTCAAAATGTTCATACTCTTGAGTGAGTATTGTCTTCCTGTTCTTCTTAACTGTTTCAGTTCCTTGACACCTTGTCTCCAGTGCATCCCATATCTCCTTGGCAGTCTTGCAGTTGATTACCCTGTTTGACATTACATTATCAATGGCACTATGCAGTAAGTGTCGTACCTTGGCATCCTTAGCAATAGATGCTATATCTTTAGCAGTGTAATCACTCTTTTCCTTTGGTACAGTCATTGCTGCTTCACCTGCAACTACAACAGCGAGCTTGGTAGGTTTGTGAGGCCCTTCCTTGATTCTATCAAGATATTCTGGATCTGTTGCTTCCAGAAACATGGTCATCCTTACCTTCCATATGGGATATTCAGATGGTCTCAGTATGGGAACTCTGATGGTCTCATATCGACTCTGAATTAATGTCTTTGATGATTCCTCAGTTTTGGCAGGCTTAGTTGGAGTTTCTGTATCAGACATGATTGTGTTTGGATCTTTAACTGTATGTGTGTTAACAGCAGGCTCTGATACCACTTGTTAGGTCACACTATCACTGTAGAGGGGGTGAATACAGTATTTATTACAATCAAATCGAACTTCAAGAACTTAAGTAACAGAAAACAAACTTTATTGAAACAATAAACTCTGTTACAATCTGGAACTGTTATCTCTCAGTGATGAACAAAATATCACGAGAGCTGCTAGGGTTAAGTAAATAATATTCTCGATTATGATAACACTTATAGTGTAAACCCTATGTCTGTGTTTATATATTACACAGTTACAAGATAATCGCTAATTGATATGGAATATAATTCTGCTTCCTAATATATATCAATCAGATATCTTTTATTCCAAGTATTCCATTCTTTATGGAATTCCTTCTTCATGCATATCTCTTCTTATGTTTATCTTGATCTTCTTAACTTTAATCAGCTGCTGTCCTTATCGATCGTCCTTCAGCACTTAAGTTCTGATATCTATCTCCTGATGCTTATCTCCTGATAACATAAGTACTGATATCTCTTAAGTCCTGATGTCCAGTATAAGTACTGATCAGTTAAGTACTGATTTGTCCTGTTCAAATAAGATCTGAAATCTAAACATAAAACATATTAGCCATGACATTATCAAATATATCTAACACATGCATATGTACCATATAACATGCTACAATATATCGTAAGAATTTGCTATAACAAATATGCATTTAACGCAAGATCATGCATATACACAAATACATCACAACAACAGTTATAACGGGTAGAAAACTTGCCTGAGCGACTTGGGGTGATAAAAGGCTCGGGACGAGTCTGGTAACCTATAAACAACAAGTAAGTTGGAATTAAACCAAAGTCACTTGTAAATCTCTACTTTAACTAACTTAGACTCTAACGCTTGTTTTGCGCTTACTGATTCTCTTAAGTCACTCGAGCACCCTCGGCTCCACCATTTTTAATAAATTAACCTTTACGAGTTTTAAGGCGATTCCTTCGCGAGTGTCTTACCAACTGCCTAACACACTTACCATAAATGTTTCATACATTAATTAACCCATTTTGGTCTTTAACCTATGTTTCAAAGTAAGGCGAGGGGAAAAGTTTCGTTCGTGAAATGCTATTACTTGAAATGGTCGTTTCTCCTAAACCGTGCATCGGAATCGAACGAACTACATATCAAAACGAAGCTCGTAACACGAGCTATCTAGACATGGCAATGGTCGTAATCTAGCAGGGGGTTCTAGGGTCCTAATGTTATGCACAAAAACAGTCTAAAGAAAATCGGACGTTACGACGGCTATGTTTACGCGATTTCCCAATTTTAAACCATTCAAAAACCATCCCAATTCAACCTCAAATCAATCATACAACCAACATCCATCCTTATCACATCATAACAGCCCCAATCAATTCAATTTTTAACATTCATACTTATGCCTAAGCTTGAATTTAACTATACTACATTCTTTTAACCAAAACAACAAGATTTACCATTCCATTTCAATACCACTTTAACCCAAACTCTAAACCACAAACATTAAGCTACAATATCACCATAATAATCAAAATCATCTTATTAAACATAGGAATCTAGGGTTTGGAGATGATATACCTTCCTTGAAGTGGTGGGAGTAGCTAGGAAGCCTTAAGAAGCTTTGAGAAGTCTTAGGGATGCTTGGATCTTAAAGGAAAACAAGAAAAATTTCAAGTTAAAAACTTGAAAACACTATTCATTGTCTTCTTCATTGATTTAATGAAGAAGATTGAAAAAGAATTGATGGCTTAAACTCATGATATAGCCCTAACTATGTATAAGGATGATTAGGGAATTAACTCACCAATTTAGGAAGCTTTGATCTTGGATTTTGAATTTTCTTGCCTTTGGAATAGTAAAAAGCCGAGATCAATTGAAGAATAATGCCTTGGTTTCTTTTTGTTTTGATGAAGAATGAATTATTTGGCTTGGTTGATTTGGTTTTGTTTTGTTTTTGGTTAATTACCAATTTAACCTTGATTTTGTGTGGTTAAAAATCCACCACATCTCCTTCCTTCCCATGTCATGCCTATGTCATGTTATGATGTCATCTTTCCCTCCTTGTCCTCTTCTCATTGGTTGGGTGACATCACTCTCTCTAATCCCTTTGCTTAACTTCCTAATTGTTTGCCTAATGACCGCTGATCTGTTATACGGTTCGCTTAACTTTCATTTTCGTTTATCGTTTGAAGGATCATACCCGGGATCTTATTACTTAGGTTCCCATAACCTTTCTCAATACATTATATTCCTTTTTATGATCCTCTATTATAATCCTTTAATTGAAATCCTTTTTATCCTGTTACCTTATACTCAATTCTCTCCGTATCTAGTGTATTTCCGGGAAAAATCAAAGTGTTCGGAATTGGATTCTGACGATCTTTACATACACTCATATACCATATAGAGTACTAATAAAATCTCAGAATATCCATAATAGAACCCCTACATAGTGTGGCATGAAAAGTACTCTCATTCAGCAAAAACACTATTCACAAGGGTTACAAAAAAGTTGAAAATTTTGGGGGTTATTACAGTCTCCCCTCCTTAAAAGGATTCCGCCCCGGAATCATACAGAAAACAAATGGGGGTACTTTTCTAGCATTGCGCTCTCTAGTTCCCAAGTCGATTCTTCTATATTATGATTCTTCCATAGTACTCTGACTAGCTTGATCACTATGTTCCGAAGCACCTGCTCCTTCTTATCTATAATCCTTACTGGCTTCTCCACGTAAGTTAGATCTGGCTGCATATCCACCTGCTCGTACTCCACTATGTGTCTGGCATCCCGATGATACTTCCTTAGCATTGACACATGGAACACATTATGAACTTGTTGCAAGTTAGGGGGTAAGGCTAGCTCGTAAGCTAACTTTCCAATCCGTCTTAATATCTCAAAAGGTCCAATGTATCTTGGGCTTAGTTTTCCTTTCTTTCCGAACCTCATTAATCCCTTCCAAGGGGATACTTTCAGCAGTACTAAGTCCCCTACTTCATATTCCTTGTCCTTTCGGGCTAGGTCTGCATATTTCTTCTGTCTGTCTTGGGCTGCTACAAGTCGCCCTCTGATAAGATCCACTATATCTTTGGTCCTTTGGACCACTTCGGGTCCGAGCATCTTCCGCTCCCCCACTTCATCCCAGTATAAGGGAGATCGACACCTTCTTCCGTACAGGGCCTCATAAGGCGGCATTCCGATGCTAGCATGAAAGCTATTGTTATAAGAAAACTCGATCAACGGCAAGTGATCATCCCAACTCCCTTTAAAGTCTATTGCACAGACTCTCAACATATCCTCTAGTGTCTGGATGGTCCTTTCACTCTACCCATCCGTCTGGGGATGGTACGCGGTACTCATATTTAACTTGGTCCCCGCACATTCCTGAAAGCTCCTCCAAAATCTGGAGTTGAACCTGGGGTCTCGGTCTGAGACAATGGACGCTGGGACTCCATGTCGCGTCACTATTTCCTTAAGGTAAATGTCCACCAGTCTATCGACTGTGTATCTCTCATTGATAGGAATGAAATGAGCTGACTTTGTCAGTCGGTCTATAATTACCCAAATGGCGTTGTGATTGGCTTTCGTCCTTGGCAAGCCTATAACAAAATCCATCGCTATCTGTTTCCATTTCCATTCGGGAATCTCCAGGGGTCGTAAGAGTCCACTGGGTCTCTGGTGCTCTGCCTTTACCCTTTGGCAAGTCAAACATTTGTTTACCCATTCTGCTACGTCCCTCTTCATGTTGGGCCACCAGTAATACTCCTTCAAATCCCTATACATCTTGGTACTTCCCGGGTGAATGGAATACCTTGAACTATGGCTTTCATCCAATATCTCATCTTTAAGCTCTTGAACATTTGGGACCCAAATCCGGTAGGAGTACCTCATTATCCCTTTATCATCTTTCTCAGTATGGATCTCCTCTCCAGTCATTGACTCTCTGCCTTCATTCATTATTTTCTCTTGGCACAATCTGATCTTTTCCAATAACTCTGGCTGCATTGAGATCTCAAAAAGCTTTTCAGTTCCGGTTCTGGTTACCTTTACTTCTATTTCCATTCTCTCAAAATCCCTTATCAATTCTTCCGAAGTCGTTATCATTCTGAGTCTTTCCTTTCTACTAAGGGCATCAGCCACCACATTGGCTTTCCCTGGATGATAGAGAATCTCACAATCATAGTCTTGATTAGTTCTAACCATCTCCTCTGGCGCATGTTGAGCTCTTTCTGCATAAATATGTACTTGAGGCTTTTATGGTCTGTGAAAATCTCGCACTTCTCTCCATACAAGTAGTGCCTCCAAATTTTTAAGGCAAATACTATTGCCGCGAGCTCAAGGTCATGAGTAGGATATCTAATCTCGTATTCCTTCAGTTGTCTCGATACATACGCAATCACTTTACCGTGCTGCATAAGCACACACCCTAATCCTTTGTGCGACGCGTCACTATATATCACAAAATCTCCTTTTCCGTCCGGCAATGCCAACACCGGAGCCGTTATCAACCTTTTCTTTAATTCCTGAAAACTGTTCTCGCATTTCTCCGTCCATTCAAACTTTTCTGTCTTACGAGTAAGTCGTGTTAAAGGGGCTGCGATCTTCGCAAAGTCCTGTACAAATCTACGATAGTAGCCGGCCAATCCTATGAAACTCCTTACCTCTGTGGGTGTTTTTGGCCTTTCCCAATTTGAGACCGCCTCTATCTTGGAGGGGTAGACCAATACTCCTTCTTTATTAATCACATGTCCTAAAAACTGTACTTCATTCCGCCAGAACTCACACTTCGAGAATTTGGCATACAACTGCTCCTCTCTGAGTATTCCTAGAGCTATCCTCAAATGCTCTGCATGTTCTGTCTCAGTCCTTGAGTAGATCAAAATATCATCGATAAAAACTATCACACATTTGTCCAAGTACTTCTTAAATACTCTATTCATTAAATCCATGAAAGCCGCTGGGGCGTTGGTTAATCCAAAGGACATTACCAAGAACTCATAATGCCCATATCTGGTACGGAACGCTGTCTTGGAAATATCTTCGGGTTTAATCTTTAGTTGGTGATATCCAGTTCTCAGGTCGATCTTGGAAAAATAAACAGCATCCTTTAGCTGGTCGAACAGATCGTCTATTCTAGGTAATGGGTACCTGTTCTTTATGGTTAGCTTGTTCAACTCTCGATAGTCGATGCACAGCCTCATGCTCCCATCTTTCTTCTTAACAAATAAAACTGGTGCTCCCCATGGAGACACACTGGGTCTTATCATACCCTTATCCAAGAGTTCCTGCAATTGGATAGCTAATTCCTTTATTTCTAACTGGGCTAACCGGTAAGGTGCTTTTGAAACTAGCGCCGTCCCTGGGGCCAACTCAATAGCAAATTCAATCACTCTATCGGGTGGTAATCCCGGGAGGTCTTGTGGGAATACATCTTCAAATTCGTTGACTACTGGAATATCTTGTAAGTTGGGCACCTCCTTCTGCGTGACCACCACATAGGCTAGGTAGGCCTCATTTCCTTTTCGTAGCATCCTTCTGGCCTGGGCCATAGTCAAAAATTTCTGCGTCTGCCTCTTTCCTCTAAATATAACTTCTTTCTTCCCTGGGATATTTAGCTTAACTTTCTTCCCTTTACAGTCTATCTGAGCATCATTGCTAGATAGCCAGTCCATTCCCAAAATTACATCAAACTCCCCTAATTTAAAAGGAATCAGATCAACACTAAAAGATTGCTCCCCTATGCCTATCTCACAGGCGGGGTGAATCTGGTTAACAGTAATAATTTCATGATTGGCTATTTCTACTTGTAAGGGTTCTATCAAGGGTTCAGCCTTAAGTCTTAACTTACGCGCAAGGTCCTTTGATATTAAAGATTTAGTTGCTCCCGAATCAAATAAAATGTTTGCACTGACTGAATTTAGAGAAAGGGTACCTGCTATCACATCTGAATCTTTCATAGCATCCTGGACTGTCATGTTGAAAGTCCTTGCAGTAGGTGGCTTATTAGATGCAGCCCTGCTTGCTCCCGAAGCTGCTGGTTTGTTCATTGGGCATTCCCTCTTCCAATGACCCGGGCGTCCACACTGATGACAAGTGGTGGTTGGAATGACGGCATGAGTTGATGATGGGCACTTAGTTGAATAGTGACCTTCCCGACCGCACTTAAAGTAGGTTACTGGCTTTCCTTTACACTCTCCAGTGTGATTCCTTCCACATATGTTACAAGCTGGCAATGGGGGTCGAGACTGGTTGGGATAGGACATTCTTGACTTCTGGCCGCCCTGGCTCACACTCACACTCATTGGCCGCTTAAACCCAGTGTTCCTTCCTGGTAGGGACACTGCTCCTCAATTAAATCTAGTTGGGAAGCTCCTTCCTGCGGAACTTCCACCCATGCTCATACTTTTCCTCTTTATTCCTTTCTTCTCTCTTTCCTTCTGCATCTGTTCACTTCCGACTTCTACAATCGTTGCCTTTTGCACCAGAGTGGCATAGTCCGTAAGCTCAAGGATTGCCACCCTATTCTAGAATCCACGGTTTCAGTCCCTGCTGAAACCTCCTAGCTTTCTTTTCCTCGGTGCTCACAAATTCCAGCACAAACCTTGATAACTCAGTAAATTTCACTTCGTACTCTGCTATCGATAAATTATTCTGCTTTAGCTCCAAGAACTTGAGCTCCATCTGGTTTTCCATAAACCTCGGGAAATACTTTCCCAGAAACAACTGACTAAATCTCTCCCAGGTTATAATAGCATTTGTCTCCATGTTTTTCTTGGCCTCCCACCAGTAGTTAGCTTCTTCTTTCAGAAGGTAGGTAGCAAATACAGTCTTCTGTGCCTCATCGGTACTCAAAATCTCAAAGGATTTCTCCATTTCCTTTAACAATGCCCTTGCCTCAACTGGGTCAGCTGATCCGTGGAACTCAGGGGGCTTAAGGGACTTAAAAGCCCTGAAAGAGTTTGCCACAGTATTGTTATTTCCTTAAGGGGGTGGGTTGGGTTGACGTTCCAAATTCTGCCTTAGGAGTTGCATGAACTGGCCCATGGGATCCATGCCTGGGTTTGGTACTGGTTGCTCAACCTCAGTTTCTCCTTCTTTAGCCTCTATCTCAAATCCCTCAACATCATATGTTTCCTCTTCCTCTTCATACAGGGAGTCATCCTGTTTCACATAATGCTCATCTTCCTCTTCACTGTGTTCCTGGTTCCTATCATCCTGGTTATGGCTTCCCTGGTCCTCAGATCCAGGGTTCGCCCTAGTTCCAATCTTTCTTGGCGGCATGATTCTGATAATAAAAAAAATTATTGGGAAATTCAACGTTAGGTCACAATCATATACAACATTGTGCCTTGCACAGCTTCATAATGGGGAGAACGTATATCGCAATTCTATTATTTTATGACAGTTTTAATACGAAGTGCAGTAATAATAATGATAAAAACAGTGACCTCGTCACTAAGGAACTGAACCGAAACGAAACAAATATATACATAATACGAGAAATATATAGTTTGATCTGGTCAAAAGTACAACAGTGCTACAGCCATCTGTCCCAAAAGTGATACACAAGAGTCTATCTGTCTAGTCAGAAAAAGGGATGCTATATACAAGTTAACTATCCTGAAAAATTGGCTCTTACTAAGGCCTCGGCTAACTAGACAACTAGACTATTCCATCATCAGTCCTGAATCATACACCGGAGCGGGTCAGCTCCCATACCCTTTCCATCGCACGACGGAAGATATAGTGGGCCTGCCGCCTGGAGATCCTACCATGCCTGTCCCCCTGGAGAGATCTGAGTCTCGCTCGGGACGTGAGCTTTATCCCCGTAAGCTCCCTCCTCAAGGATCGGGGTATAGAAGCCCTAGTCTCATAAGCTCGGGTACGCCTACCCGCCCTCTCCGCATCCAACTCCCTCCTGGCCTCATCCAGTCGGGCCTCAGCAACAGCCACTCGGGTCCTCAGTACATCCTGAACATAGCCATGGGCTAACAAAGACTGCCTGTGGGCAGGGTCAAGAGGTGGTGAATCTGGAGCCGCTGAGGGTGCCTCCTCGGTCTGCCTAGGGTCGGAAGTATGGGTCTCTGAGCTGTCATCATAGGGAATCCAAGATAGTGGTGGAGGGGTAGGGGCTCTGACCACCGGAAGTGTGGGTAAAGGGGTACCAGCATACACTACCATAGGTCCAACACGCTCCTCAGCTACTTGGACCTCATCCGGGTCCTCCTCATCTGGAATAGCAATAACCTCTGTCTCTGACTCCTCTGAGGGGTCCTCCTCATCTGAAATAGCAATGACCTCCATCTCTGACTCCTCTGAGGGGTCCTCCTCATCCTCCGCCATCTAAGGCTCCTCCTGATCCTCAACATCTAGCAGTGCCTCATCATGCTCACGCTCGAACATCTCAGGGTCCTCTATCTCAGGCGCCTACATATTAAACGAGCTAAGTTACTATCATGATACTTATAAGGGTTCCCGTAAGGGTTTTAACTGTCAGTACTACTTTAAGTAGTCCGACCATGAACTTGGCAAGAGTTCTTATTATCTTTGTGAGTTTGTTATTATATCGTCGCATCATCTCTGAGGTTTATAACGCTTAGCTCTGATACCATTTCTGTAACACCCCCAGATCCGGGGTCGGGGATCCGGGTCGTCACGGTCTTTCTTTTCACAATATCACTTCACTTAATTATAATAAATAACCTCATGCTGTGACCCCACACTAACACACACCACAACCCGTTATAGTCTCAGAGATGAAATTGAAATAAGTACAAGTCTTTGAATCCGCAATTTAAAAGTTATTACAACCCAAAATGATTACTTAATAAGTTTACGATTAATTGCCATTATTTGCCACAAGTTATAATTATACATAATTGATTCTCAAAAGTAGATGGTCTGATCTACAATAGATCTACCTCTGCAGCTATAGCAGCTACAACATCAACGGGAAGACGCGGGACGCTTCCCACGCGCTTGCGCTGGGTCTGCTGGAGTCTGGCCATCTTTCCTAACTGTTGTTGTATGATGAAGAAATAAAGCAAGAGTGAGCCTTACAGCTCGCAAGATAATATATAGTGATAACAATAATATAAGTATCTAAATGGATACTTACTAGAATCTTTTATCATGTGTAAGATAATTACTTACTAGATATAAGTAAAAATAAGGGATGAAGTTACCAAATACTTCACTACACTTATATCATTTATAAAGCTACTTGAACTACCACTGTTCAAAGTATAATGAGCTTTCAACAGTTCATCACATAGATGAGACTACAAGACAAGATTTGAATAGACTAAATCTTTGAAATATTATTAAAGGAAATGAAGTTATGATATACTTCATTAAGTTCTGATATATATATATATATCCACATATACATCTTCCTTATACATTTCCTGAAAACCTCTGTCATGTAAAATATAAACAGAGTTTGAAACATCCAATGAATTTTGGGAAAGGAAAAGAATTTTGGCATAAACCAGGTATCTTGCTGATCAGGCAAAGATACCAATAAGTAACCTTTTCCACTAGTAGATGGACGAATTCTCCACTGGTCATCACCCTGGTCGCAATAGGACCTTATGCTGGACTGCCACTCAGCCACTTATGCATTTGATGGACTCCCACTAAGCCACTTACACTATCATGGATGCCCACTGAGCCCATGATGCTTATGCCGACTCAATAGACGGACTTACCTCCCGAACGTTGGGTAAGTAATCAATTCATTTACCAAAACTGCCATCTTTTTGCGAATATAAAATACACCATAGAGCCGGATCCCTCAGGTTTTGAGCGAGTATTTAAATCCCCTTTTTAAAAGGAAGATCTTAAATATAAAAATGAGTTTTGGGATCCGCTCTAACTTTTAAAAATCATTTTGAAGACTCGAAAACACTTTAAAGAGTGTTTGGAGTAATGCTGATTTAATGAAGTAAATCAGTCCCAATATATTTAGAAAATGCCTGAATATTATTATTTAAATAATATTCTCATAAACATAATCCTTATAAAAATAATCGAAGTAGAAGTATTAAAACTTATACTTGAAATGGATATTAAATAACCAAAGATATACTTATATGAAAGTACTATCTTTATTTGAATAATCGAAAATAAGTTTGATTATTGACACCTTATTCTTTAATAAAATAAAGAATATATTTCAGTAATAAGCGGAGTCATAATACCTCGAATGAATATTATAAATAATATTCATAAAATAAAGGAGTCATACATCCTCAAATGAATATCCAAGTAATATTCAATAATAATATAAATGAGTCATAAGCCCTCGAATAATATTCGAAATAATATTCAATAAATAATATAAAGTTATCGAATAACCCTTATTCGATTAATAGTTTTGAAAACTATAACCATATATATATATAAATATATATATATATATACATATATACAAAATCTACTCGGGATCCTCGACTCCCGGTTTTAGAAAATGTTTTCACCTTTTGGGTCCCTATAATAAGGGTATATGCAAATTACCGCTATCCTCTAGCATATGTATTATCAACTGAACCAATCAGATATATATGGCAAGAATACGAAACAGGCATGCATATGTACCATATAACATGCTACAATATATCGCAAGAATTTGCTATAACAAATATGCATTTAACGCAAGATCATGTATATACACAAATACATCACAACAACAGTTATAACGGGTAGAAAACTTGCCTGAGCGACTTGGGGTGATAAAAGGCTCGGGACGAGTCTGGTAACCTATAAACAACAAATAAGTTGGAATTAAACCAATGTCACTTGTAAATCTATACTTTAACTAACTTAGACTCTAACGCTTGTTTTGCGCTTACTGATTCTCTTAAGTCACTCGAGTACCCTCGGCTCCTCCATTTTTAATAAATTAACCTTTACGAGTTTTAAGGAGATTCCTTCGCGAGTGTCTTACCAACTGCCTAACACACTTACCATAAATGTTTCATACATTAATTAACCCTTTTTGGTCTTTAACCTATGTTTCAAAGTAAGGCGAGGGGAAAAGTTTCGTTCGTGAAACGCCGTTACTTGAAACGGTCGTTTCTCCTAAACCGTGCATCGGAATCGAACGAACTACATATCAAAACGAAGCTCGTAACACGAGCTATCTAGACATGGAAATGGTCATAATCTAGCAGGGGGTTCTCGGGTCCTAATGTTATGCACAAAAACAGTCTAAAGAAAATCGGACGTTACGACGGCTATGTTTACGCGATTTCCCAATTTTAAACCATTCAAAAACCATCCCAATTCAACCTCAAATCAATCATACAACCAACATACATCCTTATCACATCATAACAGCCCCAATCAATTCAATTTTTAACATTCATACTTATGCCTAAGCTTGAATTTAACTATACTACATTCTTTTAACCAAAACAACAAGATTTACCATTCCATTTCAATACCACTTCAACCCAAACTCTAAACCACAGACATTAAGCTACAATATCACCATAATAATCAAAATCATCTTATTAAACATATGAATCTAGGGTTTGGAGATGATATACCTTCCTTGAAGTGGTGGGAGTAGCTAGGAAGCCTTAAGAAGCTTTGAGAAGTCTTAGGGATGCTTGGATCTTAAAGGAAAACAAGAAAAATTTCAAGTTAAAAACTTGAAAACACTATTCATTGTCTTCTTCATTGATTTAATGAAGAAGATTGAGAAAGAATTGAATGCTTAAACTCATGAAATAGCCCAAACTATGCATAAGGATGATTAGGGAATTAACTCACCAATTTAGGAAGCTTTGATCTTGGATTTTGAATTTTCTTGCCTTTGGAATAGTAAAAAGCCGAGAGCAATTGAAGAATAATGCCTTGGTTTCTTTTTTTTTTTTTGATGAAGAATGAATTATTTGGCTTGGTTGATTTGGTTTTGTTTTGTTTTTGGTTAATTACCAATTTAACCTTGATTTTGTGTGGTTAAAAATCTACCACATCTCCTTCCTTCCCATGTCATGCCTATGTCATGTTGTGATGTCATCTTTCCCTCCTTGTCCTCTTCTCATTGGTTGGGTGACATCACTCTCTCTAATCCCTTTGCTTAACTTCCTAATTGTTTGCCTAATGACCGCTGATCTGTTATACGGTTCGCTTAACTTTCATTTTCGTTTATCGTTTGAAGGATCATACCTGAGATCTTATTACTTAGGTTCCCATAACCTTTCTCAATACATTATATTCCTTTTTATGATCCTCTATTATAATCCTTTAATTTAAATCCTTTTTATCCTGTTACCTTATACTCAATTCTCTCCGTATCTAGTGTATTTCCGGAAAAATCAAAGTGTTCGGAATTGGATTCTGACGATCTTTACATACACTCATATACCATATAGAGTACTAATAAAATCTCAGAATATCCATAATAGAACCCCTACATAGTGTGGCATGAAAAGTTCTCTCATTCAGCAAAAACACTATTCACAAGGGTTACAAAAAAGTTGAAAATTTTGGGGGTTATTACATCGGCTAAGTAATGTATTTTCGGATCCGATATGATCTAATGAGATACTCATTACTTGTTTAAATTGCATTTATATGAATTGATCCGTAATTAAACGTGTGTTTATTTGCGATACTCGTTTCATCTCGTTTTATATGTGTGTTGAATGTATTTTATGTATTTTTTGGGTTTTCTGTTAATTTAGAAATTGTTTTATTTTTAAAAAATAAACGGACCGGGACCCCATCGGGACGTCAAACCCCACACAATCCATGTTTTTATATTTATAAAATCATTCATGTTTCAAATACCCAGTATTTCTGCATTTTTGAATTATTTGCAAATTTTGGGGAATTTTGATATGAACTTTATATTTTATCATTTTAAAATTATTCCCCGTAATTATTATTTTGGAGCTTAATTATCGTAATTTTGGGAATAAAACACCCTTAATAGATTTTAGGGGTATTCATTTTCCAAAAATATAAATAGGGTAATTATCTTGATTATTTCATTTATTTTATTAAAAAAAAATTAGAAAATCAAGAATTTGGGGTTGAAATTCATTCAAGAACAAAGAATCAATGATATTGGGAGATTCAAGGATCCTCTGTTGATGCTCTACATACCAAAATCATCCTCTTTAAGAGCCCTTTCTTTTGATACCACTTTCATCAATCGAGGTTAAATATTTTGAAAAATCGATTTTTATGTTCTTGAGCTTGATTTCGTTTTTGATTATGGAAGGGTTGTTTGATGATTCTGATATTACAAATAGCTTTAGATGATGATTTCCAGTCGATTTGATTATAAATTTGTGTTGTTTGATTCCCGAAATGTTAAAGTCGAGTTCTAAGTTTTTTTTGATTTTTCAAATTGATTTTTATGATTATTGTGATGTTCTTGATGATTTTTGAGGATATAGATAGTTTATAATTGTTCAGGGCTTCGATTTCGGATATAAATCGCGAGTTTTGGTTGTGGTTTGATTGATTTCGTTGTTTCGCCGGAATTTATGTTCGAGGTCGCCGATTTTTGATCGGGAACCGATTTCCGGGACGGTGGTGTGATTCTGAGAGTGTTGATAGATAGGGGAAGATCTGGGGAGCATTTTGGCACAAAAAATGATCAGTTGGGTGGTGTTTAAGCCTGGGAGAGGTTGCCGGAAAGGTGCCGGAACTCGGCACCGGTTTCTGGGTTTTCCATATTCCGGTGGCCATGTTCTTCCTTTTCCGGTCACCGTCCCCAAACCCCCACCCTTTGATCTTTCCAGCCTGATGTCCCAGTTCTGAGAAGTGTTTCTGCCTTTTCCTTTTATTTTTAATTCAAAATCCATTTTGTTTTATTAAAAATCATTTATTTGTTTTCAAAAATCATTTACTCATTATTTTAGATTCTAAAAATTAGTTTCTTGATTATTTTAAATTCCAAAAATTATTTTATTTTATTATTTTCAAAAATCCAATTTGATTTAATTATTTATAATTTATTTTAGTTAATTATTTATGAGTTTAATTAATTGATTAATTGATTAATTCATTTAATCAATTAATTTTATTTATAAATAGTTAAATAAATATAAATTATTTATAATTAATTCAAATAATTCCTAAAAATTGTTTTTAAGCTTTTCAAAATTATATTTTGGTATTTAAAAATCGATTAATATTATTATTAATTGATTTATTCCTAATTATTTGTATTTTATTCGTCGAAAATAAACCGTTCATCCGTTTAATACGAAATGAACGCGTATAGACTCAGAAAAATATTCTGCTTTCATTAAAAATACTTTCAAGACACAAATTCTTTTGTTTCGAAAGGTCGCTTATTTTACGAATCAATCTGAGTCGATTTTTGATCGATAAATCTTATTCTTGACCCGATTTCAGTTTTAAACGTATTGAGTTGAACCTTTTGACGAACCGAGTCATAAGTGATATGAAATATGTGATACATGACTTATGTGTTTCGTGCTATGTGATTTATGTGCGTATGTGAGTCAATAGTCTTGTGTTTGACCATTACAATTATATGCGGGTTATCGTATGGGTAGACGATAGGGTTTTGACGCGCAGCTCGTCGAGTAATTATTGTTTAGACAATTAAAGTGTGATCTTTTAATTATAGATACGGATCGTTCGAGTTGATAAGGACAAGACGTTGGATAAAGAGTGAAATAGAATGGTATTGGATATCTGGCTTTTAGCAATCGCAGGAGCAGCAGATCAGTAAAGTGTTGAAAAGAAAGACGGAGATGTTTTGAGACAGAATGTCAAAATAGATGCGTCATTGCGAGTGTGACTAACTGCTAAAAACCAAAGGCAAGTACCCATGACTTCACTTATCATTCAAGTGACGTTTATTTTGAATCATATTATGCAAGTATCCCTATCATCACTTATTGTTCAAGTGATATATATATTGAATCTTATCATGCAAGTATTGCTTTCCCTATTCAGTTTGTAATAGATAAATATTTTATATATTGCTGAATTAAATGATTCTGTTTATGCAAGTACTCTTCTGCTATTCTATATTCAGGGTAGCTAAGTGATTTTACTTATCAACTTACTGGATTTATAAATGCTTTGGATTTTGAGAAAAGTGATTTGGGTGCGAATATTCTTGCCCAAGTGAATGGGGGAATAAAATTATTTCGGGTGTCGATTATTATGACCCCTTTTCAATAAAAAGGTTTTAAGATTGGATCATAAATGCGTAATTGACCGGGACGGACGGTCCAGCGGAGGGCTATTTCTAAGTGTCATATGAAATATTATGACATAATTTTTGCCAGAAGTAGGTATATTGCCTTTTTATTTGAGTACTCGTATTTTTGGGGACATGTTTCTACGAATCATGACCTTGTGCTATCACATGGGCTGATCATCATATGATAGTACGTCCGTCGAAGAATGATCCCAATCTAAATTATCATATCATTTTTGATATTCATAGAATAAATGATTTATCAACTATTCTAGTTTTGGATTAAAGGTGAAATACAGTTTTGATTCAGTTTCTGATTTTGTGGATACTTGGTTTGTTGTTAAATAAAGGTGGTATTAGTATAGATGATTGATGTTGACTTCAGTATGGGATGTTGTGAGCATCAAAGTTCGTAGTGATATCTAATTTGATATGACAGCAAAATAAGTATTAATTTCAAGAGTTCGGTTTTGAGTAAAGTTTACGATTCACTCCATAACCATTGTTTCATGTTATTGTTGTTTACGATATTTCCGTAAACACTGATTTACGAGTTTTATTCTCGTCAAGATTCAAAGTATTGCTGAAGCATTTCACTCAAAAATATCAAAATGGTTTTGAATACGATTAAGGAACCACATCTGGGGTTCCTCAACTAAAATTTTATGATTGGAGCAATTATGATTTTAAAATATCCTGCGCTATTGTAGATGTCGGTTTAATATCAAAATGACCATATATATATATTATAATGAACTTGCTGAGCATTTTTTCCGCTCATACTTTCCTGTTTTTAAATTTAACCTCCAGTGAGGATTAGCTTGCTGTTTAGCCGCGTAATTCGAGGAAGCAAAGAAGAAGCTTTTGAAAGGTGGTTGGTCCAGGGTTTGCGAACTAGTGTAAGTTTTATTGTGTAAAGTTCTTTATATTATATTATATTATATTTGTGTTATTTTATAGTTGGGCCTAGTATACTTCTTTTCAAAGTTATACTAGCGGGTTAAGTTTTGAGATTGAGAATTGTTGAAAAGAGTTTTAAAAGTAAGTGAAAAATTTATTTATGGAATTTGGATATCTTGTTTCTAGAACTGTAACCTTAAAAGATCTTGGATTAGTTTGGGATCATAAATGATAAATATCTTCCGCTGTCATTTGTTTATTAATTAAACAGGTTAATTTGGATTGAGGTTTCATAGTGACGACCAAATCCCCTGACCCCGGATTTGGGGGCGTTACATCTGTCCCTACTACTTCTCTACCACCATTTTCTTTGTAAACAACTGTGGCTATGGCATTTGTGACAGTGACCAAATAGATGCCTACCCAAGCCACTAAAATAAGAGTTTCCAAACCCAAGTCTCATAAACCCCACTCTAGTTTCTCTCAAAAGGAATTAGTTTCAAAATCTACCAAAACCAAATAGGGGAGTGTGAAGGGATGTAAGTCCGGTGAGGGACAGGGTGAATATAAAAGAAACCCTAAGGATAAGGAGGGAGAGGTGTGCGTAACCCAACCTAGCCACACTACAGTTTCCCAACAAACCGTAGTGCCTCATTAAGGATTCTAGCTCATTACCAGATTCATCCTCCCAAAAGGATATCACTATTGAAACAAGCTATCAACCAAGAGCACAGGCCAAAAGGTTTAGGGACACAGACTCACCCCAAACCTACACAAGAAAGAAAAAATCCAAAACACTTGGGGATACACAAGGGGTACACCCTGTGCAAACTGTAGTCAAAGACTCAGTTATAGCACCTTCTCAAAGTC
Organism: Apium graveolens; assembly: GCF_009905375.1. Taxonomy (NCBI): domain Eukaryota; kingdom Viridiplantae; phylum Streptophyta; class Magnoliopsida; order Apiales; family Apiaceae; genus Apium; species Apium graveolens. The sequence goes on along the minus strand of NC_133647.1, from coordinate 51,622,956 downwards.
AGGTTGATGTGGCTCCTATAAATATGGAGTCACAGCCAAAATCTCTTACAATAGAAGCACCTCACACACAAAACTCACCCTCAAATTCGTTGGATGTGGATATGATTCACACATCAATTCTTGATTCTCCATCTTTAACTCTAATGGAGAAGCCAAAATCTCAAGCAAGTGAGCATCATCTTTTGGATGATTTGTTGGCTCACTTGCCATTTCTTTCTGATTCTACTGAGAAATCTGTGCAAAATCTCAAATTAATCACCACATATTCTACAGTAGTTTTAACTCCAAAATATGTCATTTCTACTATCTCAACGGATATTGTTCATCCGTTGACTAGTGATTGTATCTCGACAGATGTGCTTAACAACAGTCATCCGTTGAAACTCTCAACTACTACCTCAACGGATATTTCTCATCCATTGACTATCTTTGCACCACTTGAAATATTAACTATTGTAACAAGTGCAGATGATTTAGTAGGTGTACAATCACTTCTAGGATTGAGGGAAGGGAGTGAATAGAGTGAGAGGCTGAGTTGGTCTCAGGCAAAAGGAGAGGAAACGAGTGAACCTATACGAGCTATTTCTTCCAGCTTGGCAAAAGTGAGTGAGTGGAGTCCCACCTTAGATGGTGAAGGTGAGGGAGTGAGGGTGGGAAGCCAAGGGGAACCCCTAATGCAATAAAATAGAGAAAATGAGAGAAAAGTAGGTATTGAAGAATGAGAAGAGCCCATTGGTAGTGAGTTATGGGATGTCAATGAGGCTGAAAAGAAATAGCTATTTCAACAAGATTATCAAGCTATCTTAGACTCTGTTTCTTATGAAGCTGAGGCATTTACTCACCCTGTTCCAGCTTATCAAACTTTGGCTGAACAGAACAATGAGGCTGCTGAGAGAATTCCTAACTTGGTGCATACAACTGCTTCAATGCAAAGGGCTAATGATGCAATCACTGCCAAGCCCTCCACAACTGGTGATGATTTTGAATATCCAACTGGTGGTTTTGAAGAAAATTTTGGGGAAGATGGTGATGATGGTGAAGGATAATTCATGGACATATGGGTAGAAGCAGGCCCTAACTCAAGCACCAACACTACATCATGGATGTTTGGCAAAGATGCAATGAGCATCACTTCAAATCAACTCTCTTTCACATAATCCACCAGACTGAGACAGCTCTTTAAGCTACTATAGATGCCAACACCAAGAGACTTTTTCAAGCACACCTTGAGTCTCTTCAATTGAACCAAATCCAATCTCTAAAGCAAACTCAAGATATGACCGAGCTCAAGACAGAGATTGGTCGTCAAAAAGGACATCATTGCAAGATTGGAGGCTACCTTTCCTAACACAACTATTAGGTCCTGAATTATCGTAGAAGGGGGGGGGTTGAATAAGATAATCACTAAATTAAAAATTCTTTCGAATCTTTAACGGATAAAATATTTAGTGCTCGGTTAATGGTTTCGTGTTCTTGAGAGAAATAGTGTTTGGAACGATAAAACGAGTAACACAAGATATTCGGGGATATATATATTATATATAAATCCTCGAGGGGTGTTGTTACACTCTGATAAATAAATTAACCGGCTACAATCTAAGAACAATAAAGTTCCTAGCTACTACAAAGATTTACAAATCAAATCCTATACAATAATTTAGCTTTTATTTGTACTAGGATTTAATTACCGGGTAACGATTATAATGCCCCTATGAATATACAAGAATTAAATCAGGCATTATAACGTTACTCCGGTGAGAAGTTAAACGGATAAACAAAAAGCTTGAGCTTCTTTGTAAATCAATACTGCCATTTTCACTTCTCTTTTGAGAGAGAAGATGAACAAAATTTTATCCAAAATGAATGGTTGTTGTCCTTCTACTGCAATTGTGTAGACTTTATACAATAAAATTGTGTGGCTGAGAATTGAGTACTTCTGTGGCGACAACCTTTCTGTGGCGACAGGAGTACATGAGGGAGTAGTTGATTTGTGTGGCGACATGAGGAGTTTCTCTGTGGCGACAACATGTTACTAAAACAACAAGTACATGTATCTACTTGGTACTAAACAAGATATGTTCACCTGTGGCGACCTTATGTCACCCAGGTTACTTTTTCTTTTCTTTTTCTTTTTCATTTCTTTTTCTTTTTCCTTTTTCTACTTTCTTTTTGTATTTTCTTTTTGTATTTTCCTTTTCTCTTTTTTTTTCTTTTTCTTTTTATGTTTAAATTGTAACTAAATTAATTTATAAAATAAACTTAAATATAACTTATATAAATAAACTAATTTAGATTTATAAAATAAACTTATTTAAAGTTTATAAGAAAAATCATTTTAAGTTTATTAAATAAATTATATTAAAGTCCATTAAATAATTTATTTAATTTAACAATTAAACTTTGAGCTTCGCCAATCCCCAGAGCTGTTTAGCTGTATACCCCGCACACCTCTTCTCGTACTTTAACAGATAAATGTTCAATCCAAGTACGTTCCTCAACTTAACAATTCTTCTATAAATAATACCTAGATTCCTTTCATGAGCTGTTGACACCTAGTGCAACTGGTCTGGTTCACAGACGACTAACCCCGATTCAGGTCTTCGTATTATAGCATTGATTACATTGTTAAGCTTGCTTCAACTTTATTGCTTCAGACACTGACTGTCAATAAACAACTGTACTTTCACTGAAATCCTTTATGGTACTTTAGACAACATCTTCATCAACCTCTGTCTATACCCTGTCTTCAATTCTTCAGATTCCTATGCTTCGAACACTGTCTATCTTCAATCAATGCCAATACACTGAAATCTTCCGGTAGCACTTGTATACTGAATCTTCAACATTTCTGAAACCCTGAAAGTCTTTAACCTTTATTCTTCACTGAGGCATGATCAAATTAATAAACTTCTTTCAGTGTCCTGTAGACAGACTTCAGGATTTCTTCTAATCTTCTGATTCTGTGTATTTGCCTTGTCTTCATTCTTCTTGATTTCTTGTGTAGACGTAGTATTATTAACCTGTCCTGTTCTAGTGTTGTTATCGTGTTGAGTTATCACATAACTGTTCATACAGCTAGTCTCACCAACAATCTCCCCCTATTTGATTGTTAAATCTAACAAACAAATTAAATAGAGAGGATAACTCAACTAACAACTAGAAAAAGTAATGTACCAGGACTTGTAAATAATGCTACTGGTTTTCTGGATCAAATACTGCATTTCCAGATTTCTTAAGTAACTGAAATGAAAGATGCTTGTTCCTCTAGCACTGAACTGATCTTCAAGTAGTTTCATCTTCATTTCCTTGGTTCTTCAAATCTCTGCCAGATAATACTTCTCAGTCTTGAAGTAATCATCATCAGCTTCTTTTGTACAACCACATTTCCTGTTGAGAAGCGCATATCTCTCTTGTTTCTCCCCCTATGAGAATCAACTTCTTAAAGGAGATCACCTTCATCTACCACCTCTCCCATATAATAGGATCCGCAGATAAGAACTAATGGTACTCCCCTTTTGGAAAACAGCTTATCCCCTTATGAAGAATAGTGATGAACCAAACCATTTCTTTTGATCACTAGGAAATCACCTTGTGTTTACCACCTCTCCCGTACAATAGGATTCATAGTTACAAATAACAATGGTGTGGTGTAGTGTACATGTGCTTTACCTTTTTCCTCATGCCTGCTATTTCTCCCCCTTAGTTGAGGAATCCTCCAAACTATTATATAAGCTTTTATCTCCCCCTTAGAGAAGGAATGTATGTTGTCTTCTAAAGGAGTTCTCATATGTTATTTGGTTGGAAAAGAAATAACAAGTCATAGTCTTATCAACCATGTCCCTTGAAATGCTGCAAATATGACTTCACTGTTGATCATCATGTTCACCAATCATCCCAACTCCTTATACCTTCCAACTGTGAGATCACCAATTGGTACCAATTGTTAGCTCCCAAAGGCCCCGAAGTATTCTAATTCAGTCTGTAAATGTTAGGTCCCTAAGAGTTAGGTTCCAATCATAAACAGATTCGAGACCCGAACTATCAAGAACCATGTTTAGGGATAGGGAATGTGATATGGTGTTTCTCTTTCTTCCTCACTGTGAGTGTGTGATTCGGTTTCGTGTACCTCATAAGTGTTTCACTCTTCTCTCCACTCGTGTTTACACTCATTCTCACAAGTGTATCACTCCTCTCATAGCTCCAAAATCCAGCTGTACCTACAAGGAAAATCACCTTAGCCATCATTAAGGAGGTCACAGGTGGTGCAATGGGAGTTCGCAAATCCCCATCCTTGTTAGACTCGTCAGATGAATCTGAGTCATAATCTACAAGTTGCTAGCTTCCCTTTGAGGGTTCCAGATTTGAACTCTGGGAAGGTAAACAGTGATCCAAAGAATTTAGCATAAAGATCAAAGTTCTCTTCTAATGTATGTGAAGACATTTCCTTGTGACTCATCAAGTAATATCTGAATTATTATCAACAAGTTGCCGATCTGCACCTATGTCAGATCCACTATCCGCAGATGCATCTAGGTTTATTAGTCTTGGGGAGGTAGACACTGACCACTGACATATGGCTATTGGATCAGTATCCTCTCCTAACACCTGTAAAGGCAATTGGTCCATTAAAGAACCTTGAACAATCGAATCTGGCCGTAAAATGGTCGAAATTCTTGTTTCCGTCAACTCTTCCTTTGTGTGTGTAACCTTTCCTTGTGCATCAAAAATTGATTATGTTTGAGGCGGTGACACTACATCGGATGCCTTGGCCGACAGGCGAATTTTAATAGATGCACCCTATTGAGAGGATGAATCTAGTGACTGTTTTTGTGCATTTTCAGCCATTACATCTTTTTGAGAAGATGTATGGGGGCTAGCAGTTGTCTTTGTTAAAATACTACTCATCTTTGTAGGAAACAGAGCTGCTGGATTGACTTCAGAACCTTCCTTATACGGTGCACCAAGGCAGTTTCTATCTCACGCTCATTCGTACTTTATTTTTAGTGGTAAGAGAGTGTTGGTTGGTTCTGTTTTTGTGTTTGTCTTTACAGTCTGGGATAGAAGTTGTGGGTTTTCAACCTCGTGACTATCAAATGAAAGAAGGCCATAGGAGGCTGAACCTGTATCACAAAGCATATGGAAATATAGAGATAAAAGGCACTTAAGATATATAATGAATGAAAATTATGCATTTAATCTTTTGAGAGAAATGATGTATAATAGTGATTTCAAAAGATTTTAATGAAATAAGAAATCACCAATGCAGAACGAAGTTTGATTTAATCCTAAAACTGTTTGAGTGCACAAGTCTGTTTTTATGCCTAAAAAGATAAATGATTTGATAAGACACAGACTGATGACTTAGCAGTATTAAGAAGAGAAAGAAAGATTTTATCTTTCAATATTAATGAGTTTTTAGAAAAGCATTGATTACATTGGGTAAAGTCTAAGCAATTCTCATTCATGTCAAAAGCTCCATAATCTATCTTTATAAAAATATTACCCACAACATTATTTATTGATAAATAATCTTAATAAGACTGACTATGCTGCTACTTTTCAAATTGTAGTGAATCTGTCAGATATAGCAAAGCATATAAATTCACTAGAACTTAAAATCTCACAATTATCTGCAACAAAATATTAACAATATATCATTGTCTGATACTTGTCAAGTACTTTAGATACCAATAATTATGTTGCATCCTACTTTAAATATTAAAATAAGATATCAATGAATTAAATACCAATTATCTATCAAAAAGACATCATCATTCAATTTCATATATCATACAATTGTTAACTCCTAATAACTGTAATATCTCAAACAATATTGGTTCGATAAATAAAGCAACATTAACCAACATTGACTTGTTTGCAATCTTAGAAAAATATTCTAAGTTCCATATACTTTGATCCACTGAGTATTGCATCTATTTTCAAAGTGTTTAGGAATTTGCAAATAAGTATAAAAATTATTCTAACTTGACAACATATGGTTACTTCTAAGAAAGCAATCAAACATTTTAACCATAGTTGTACTTAGGAAAAATTTCCACACTTTCTATATTAGTATAAGTGACTGAAAATAAGCATTGATTACTTAGAATAAAATTCTAAATAATATCACAAATACTAATACTTCACAATTAGTTCATACTTGAACTCTTAACTAGATATAATTAGCTCATACAATCAAAAATTAACATATAACTAATCATGCTACAATCATATTCTGATTTTAGTGAATTCTTGAGATATAAACATTGCTAAATTCACTAAAACCAAAATCTCATAATTAACTTATAACACATAAGTTACAATCAATATACTAGATATCAATTGTTGATAGATTTAGTTATAATCAATCATACTACTTATTTATTGTAAGTTAGTTTAAATTATGGAGCAAATAAAATCATTGAATTGCTTCAATTTACATAATCCAAACTACCCAAAATAAATACTAAATAAATAAATACTAAATATCTATTAGTTAGATACTAGCACTTAAATATTTTCATAATTATCCTTGAATAATCACCAATAGGATATATGACTTATATACATGGCAATCACTCTCTTGATAATTAGTAATTTTAGAAATACTTTCTAAGCATATAAAATATTTAGAGTTTTATACACATGACTTAGAAAATACTTCAACTTTCAATATCAGCGATTTTAGAAATAAGCATTGATTACTTAGAAGAAAAATTCTAAATAATATCACTAATACTAAAAGTATCACAATTATTCGTACATGATACAAATAACTATGCTGCATATTATTTTAACATAATTTAAATTATGAGACTGATATGGAATGGAATTGTCTACAACCATAATTTAAATCAGTTAAAATAATATTCAAACTTAATGCTATAATACTTAACTACCACAAATGTATATGACATTGTAATCATGATAATCAAGATAGTAGCGCTAAGTACGAGGTACTGGATTACTGATAAATTCACAAGTCCTTTAAATATTGAAGATTTAATACTTGTGAACTTATATTAAGAATTCTTTACATATGGGATTTCCAACTAATATGCAATTAATGATATCCCACACTTACAAACCAGTCTTGAAAAAAATAACTTTATCAAGTATTTTAATAAATGTTTCTGTCAGTAACTCTTTAACTAAAAGACATGCTCTCGAATTCAATGATACCTAGTGTAAAGGTGCCTTGTCATAGAGTATTCCACAATGTTGTTGGATTTGAGGTTGTTTCTTATCATAACAAGAAATCAATCTTCGTCCACGAAGTTGACAACTTCCTGAGATGCTTCTCCTGTCACTTAAGTTGACAGCTTCAGAGATGCTTCTCTTGTCTTTCTTACAACCTGCATAATCTGTATCTATATATCCAAACATGTTAAGTATAATATCTTTAGGGTACCTTACTCCAAGAGTTGGTAGTCCCTTAAGATATCTAATAATCTTGTTAATAGCTATAAGATTGGATTCTCTAGGATCTACTTAGAACCTTGCACTTTGGTATCTTGAGAACATTATATTTTGTCTATTAGCATTTGAGTAAAAGAGTGTGCTTGTCATACCTCTATAGCTTTTCATTTTACCTGAGTTACATTGATCAAGCTTTAGTGGTTTCTGTTGGTAAGTAGTCTTGGCATATTTAGAATCTTCCAAATTTTGCATCTTCAAAAGATTCTTAACTTACTTGTATTGCCATCATTCTTTTGGTTTACTTGTGATCCTAAAAGAATTGTTCTTTTGGCTTGCTTGAGCTCCTAAAAGAAATATCCTAATGGCTTGCTTGAAGTAATTCCAGAAAGAATTATAACCTTTCCAACACGCTCCTCCATACTTACTCTGCAATTACTTAGCAAATAATCTTGCACAAGTTTTTGTTAGTAAACCAACAAATAACATTATCATTATATCAGAGCACATATATAACATTATGTTTGTGCCTAGTGATAAGAGAGTTATTAATATAACAACTCTACTTGTTCATATTTAACTGTAACTTCAGTTACAGTGCCATACCATATCCGTGACGAGTTCTTGAGTAATATACTAGTTCATACCAACCTGAAGTGATCTTGTGAAGAAGAGATATACAGAGTCCAATTGATCTGCTATTGCAAAGTCCATGAACTGTTTTGCATTGACTTCCTCTTTTGACTCACCAACCAGGAGTGTACTTGTACACACTTACCAGAGTCCAATTCCAGGTAGAATGTGCATCAGGTACTTGATATGTCGTAATATCCTCAAGTCTCGTCACTAGTGCTTTCTGTCAGATACTGCTTTCTGATAATAACCTAGCATCCAGTTTGGCCTTGTCCCTCATAACAATGCCATTGTCATCCAGTTTTGACTTCTGGTTATCCTTGTACCAATTAGAATATTGTTATTTGGTATGGATACCAGCTTCCCTACAATCTGCTTGTTGACTGATTGAGTTCATCTTGCTTTACAATCTCCCAATCAATCCGGATCTATCAGAGCTTCTGTAACTTTCTTAGTTTCTTCTTTAGATAGAAAACTAAAGAGATAATCATTCGCACTCAATAGCCCTACTAATCATTACCCCACCATCTGGATCACTTAAGAACTAAACTCTAGGAATAGACTTGAAATCAAACCCTTTGTCTCAGCAGATATGTTCTTGTTGTGTCCTTTGAATGTTCAATATGGTGTTGTGTCTGAATAGTTGATCCTTCTATTGCTCCCCCTAAGCTGTTGCTGGGATTTCCTGAAAATCCTTACCCTTGCTGACTGGCTTCATTGAAATAATGAGTTGTGTTGTACACTGCCATTCCACTGCTTGGATATGAATCATCAATACCATCAATTTCACCTTTAACAGCTTGGAGCATGGAGTTGTTAAACTGTGCACTTAGATTGTCTATCACCTTATGTTGATCAACCACAAATGCCCTGTAGGTTGCATACTCCACTGAGTAGCCATAGAAAATATCATATCTAGTCTTAGCTGCAAATGCCAAGATCCTCAAATAACTGAAAACATTTAATTGTTTGCTTCTGTAGAACATTCTCTCCAAACACTTTCAGGTTATCCATTGTTTGCTCCTGTTGGCCATTAACTCATTAGTGGTCTTCATGTATACATCCTGATCAAGGCTTGATCTTACTTGTTGCAAACTTTTTTGACTGCTTTAGCCCTTTGGTATTTAGAAAGTTTTGATTAGCTTCATATTTCCCTTGTAGCTTTAATCAAGTTCTGGTTCTTCCTTTGTACCACTCCATTCTGACACGGAGCTCCCAGTGCTGATTATGTCTCAAACTGTTCTTGATGTTACAAATATTAATTAGAACTGCTTTTTGAATTCAGTCCCCTTATCTGACCACAAGATCATTTCTTTTACAGTTGCTTCCAGCTTGATCTTCTTTGATGTGATCAATCACCATCTGTGATGTCTTGTCTTGAGAACGCACGAACAATAACTTTTATGTTAAGAGTATTTATCCACCATCACTAAGGCATATCTTCACTTTGATGTGATGTTGTCTTTGACTTCTCTTTCTGGCATGCCTCACATTTATCATCCTTGTGAATTTCAGATGAGGCAGTCCTCTCACTAAGCTCTTTTCACAAAAGAGTTCCTTGAGTTGATGTTCGAGGGTGAGAGCTTCTAATGCCATAGCTAAACTTTTGTCAGATGAAGCTTTATAGTAGAAACCATTGACTTCACCTTTTCAGAGTTTCCAGTCTAGAAATGAGCATTTCCTTCCTTTACTCTAAGAAGAGTAAGCTTCTCAACCTTCCTGCTTTAGATGAGACACTAATCCTTCGTTTAATTGACATTTTGTCCTTTGATGCATAACTGTCTGATAAGAGGATTTGTGCCTTGATTCTCCAGCAAGGAAGTTGCTTCAATTGTTATCAGTGACTCCAATATTAGTTGTTATCAGTGATAATAATTGTTGAGTACATGATGACATCCCTTTTCTGCATATCTTGTCCCGTAATGAAAACCTTTGCTGTCATCTTCAAAGATTATTGACGGAATAGCTTTTGTTGATCACATTTGATTGTGAGGCTCTTTCTTTGACCATATGCCTTGAGTATGAATTACCAAGAATACATATGAATCAACTGACCTGTTATATCCTGCACTCACAAATGGATTAACAGTTCTTGGTACCCAACTTATTAGTTTGGGTCCAGATGGATTAGAGATATTGTTATAAACAAAGATAACAACAGCTTCAACCTTATCATGCTAATTCTTTTCTTTGACTGACCATTTTCCCCATTTGAATACCCTTGACATATTGTCTCTAGGCTAGGGGAAAATTGGTTCCAACCTTACATAAGGAGAACTAGCAGTCTTTATAACATCCGGGAAATATCGTATAATTATTTGTATAAATATATGATTATTATGTGAATATTATATGAATTTTTGGTGAATTATCTGATGATTGATAATAATATTTGGATGTTTGTATATAATAAAATGTGAGTATATTAATTTTAATATGTCCAGAACAAAATATAGATAATTAAGATATTTTTCTCGTAATTTTTGGAGTGTTATATGATTTTAAAATGATTTATGAATTATTAATTATTTTCTGAATAATTATAAAATTATTTTATAAAGTCGGGAATTGTCCGACTTCAACCATTTTTACATTTTTACAACCCGAAACTCATCCGAAAACTCCTTCTTAACCCAATCTGGTAATTCCGGACATTTTCCGTGTTTTGACTTTTTCGATCCGGATTACGGTTTGACCTGTGCGCGGCCCGACGCAAGATTTTCGATACGATAATCATTTTGGTAAATCAACAAAACCCGTATTTTCGAAAGACGGGATATTATTACATTATTTTTGTATAAAGTGTTTTGTAAAAGCCCGGTTTGGATAATTATCCAATACGGGTATCAAATCGGATCATTATTGCAGTTACTTAGCGGCTAAGCAACTAATTTAACTATCCAAAACGATCCAGAATGAACCAATATTCCGTAAATATAAATAGCATATTTCTTATTTCATTTTATTCGTTTATTCATTTACAACCAGTAAAAATATAGTAATTACGGAGAAAAACCCTAAAAACGATACGTTCTTGGAAATCAAACGCACGAACGAAGGCGTTACCGAACTCCGATTTAAGCCTGTATATCAAAACGAAGCTCTCGAAAAGTACTTTCTGAATCAATCAACCATTTTAGTGCAACAATTAAGGTAATTTTCTTGTTTATTTATTTATATTCGAATTATTTGATGATTAAATTATGAAAATGTGTTCTTGATGTTGTTGATATGATTTGATGATTCCATCGTGTAGATAATATTTTTCTGGTCAATTTGATATATTATATGTCAAAAACCGAGTTCAATATCATGTAGTAATTAAGGTTTGATTTTCTGAAAATTCTTTGAAAAAGTATTCTTGGTGTTCTTGAGGATCAAACGATCATTTGAAGGTGATGCAGATTTCAGAATTCGAAGTATGAGTAACCAAAATGTTCAGATTTCAATATTTAGGGTTTATACTCGAAATTTGGGGGTTTATGATTGAATGATTTTTGGTTTGTTTTGATGATAAAATTAGCTTTGTGACGTTGTTAGCCATCGATTCATATGACTATGTTTGATGCTATAGTTCTAAATCAGGTTATTCGAATTCTTGGGTTCGAGTCGATTTTATCATTAATTTTCTGAATTTTTGAAGTATTTGTTGTTGTTTGGATTGACGTGAATGAATTGGTTTATCGTAAGCTTTGATTTCGTTCATAGAACATTGAATTTGGTTAAGAATCAGTCAAGTCATCGTTTTGCCGATTTTTGGCGAGGCTCATCGGAATCCATGGCGTTTTCGCCGAGATTAATGGACGAGCAGTTGATTGTCGATGTTGTTAGCCGAGACGGGGTTATGCTGCTGTTGCGATTGTTGTTTGACAGAAAACGGGACGCAACTGTTTGGGTTTCGCCGGAAGGAAGAAACGCTGGCGTCGGGACTTCTCGCCGGAAAACCGGGTTCAACCCAGAACCCGGTCGGTGTTCATCCTGACCCGGATGAGCAGTTGACCCGGTCCCGACCCATTTTCCTTTGAGTTCGACCCGGTTTGAATCCAAAAAGTCCCAATCTGATTTCTTAAAAACTGTTCTTGGGATTTTATTTTTTAAAAATTAATTCAAAATTCAATTCTTTTAATTATAAAAATTCTAAAATTTATTACTTATTAGTCTAAAAATTAATTTTAATTCTAAAATAAATCTTAATTTATTAATTAATTTTAGTTGATAATTAATTATTTAACTAGTCAATTAATTTAAATATTAATTGATTAATTAATTTAATTAGTTAATTTTAATTGATTATTTAATTAGATTTAATTATTTAATTTTGATTTAAAAATTCTGAAAAATAGTTTCGAGCTTTAAAATACTATTCTAAATTATTTTCAAGGCTCGATAATTATTATAAAATTATTTTAAAGTCGTATTCGGGTATTCGAACCCTATTATTTAATTATTATGTTAGGTCACACTCACTGTAGAGGGGGTGAATACAGTGTAAAGTACAATCAAATCGAACTTTTATAACTCAAGTAACAGAAAACAAACTTTATTGAAATAATAAACTCTGTTACGGTATAGAACTGTTACCTCTCAGTGATGAACAAATATCACGAGAGCTGCTAGGGTTACAATTAATAATCTTCTCGAATATGATAACACTTATAGTGTAAACCCTATGTCTGTGTTTATATACTACACAGTTAAAAGATTATCGCTAATTGATATGAAATATAATTCTGCTTCCTAAAATATATCAATCAGTTATCTTTTCTTCCAAGTATTCTATTCTTCATAGAATTCCTTCTTCATGCATATCTCTTCTTATGTTTGTCTCGATCTTTTTTCCTTTAATCAACTGCTGTCCTTATCTGAACGTCCTTCAGTACTTAAGTTCTGATATCCATCTTCTGATAAATATCTCCTGATAATTATAAGTACTGATATCCTTAAGTCCTGACTTCCAGTAAGTACTGATTTATCCTGTTTAAGTAAGATCTGAAAACTAAACATAAATCATATTATCCATGACATTATCAAATATATCTAACAATCTCCCCCAACTTTTAAATTAGCATAATATACAAGTTTAACAGATATTTGATGATGTCAAAAACATGAAGTACAAATGCATGAGAATTAGACTAGATAACTACAACTTACAGTCCTTAAAGCTTTACCAATCTTTAATTTCTGATAACAACTTCAGTCTGTACAAATATCAGAATTTAAGCAGTTGTAGATCTTGACTTGTCTTCATCTTCTGGTCTCTCTGATGTCAGGAGTTGTTCTGAGATAGTTCTTCAACAAACATTTCTCAGCATATCTAAGTTCATCAATCATCCTCCTTTTAGCATCTTTAAGCTCTGAAGTATCTTCACCAATTTGAAAGATTGCAGCCCTGAAATCATTAATCTTAGCTTTTCTTATATCCTAATCCAGTCTGATCAAATATGCTTTATCAGACTCAAGATTGAATTCCACAGCCCTGTAACCCAGAAAGGTAATTATAATCTTAGAAGTGTTGCGCTTCATTTCAACTATATCACCCTTGTGATCTCTGTATTTTAGAAGATATGTAATGTCAGACTTAACAGAATAAAGCCTTTTCTGTCTTTAAATCTGATCCTTCAAATAGTTTGCAGCACTTTCTGTTAATCTGTCATTCACTTGAAGTAAGAATAGTACATGCTCCAGTTCTTCAAAATACTTCAATGGAATGGCATTTTTCCTTATATGATAAACCCTACCATCTGTCATGAAGTACAACAAGATGTGTTCTTTCAAGTAGGTATGGTAAACCATTTGTACAGATTCCAGTTGATTCAATCTCTCAGGAGTTGCTCCAATACCTGGTTCACTCAAGGAAGTTGGATCATTGGTAGTGTTCTGTATTCTTCTTTCATCAGCACTTCCCAATCCAGTTTTATCTCTTGCTTCCTTTCCAGTAACTACTCTTGCTTCAAAACCACTTGCAGCAGTCTTCAAAGGTTGAGTCTGTTTTGCTTTAGTGAATCCTGGTAGGAGTGTCTTTGATTTATCCTCTGATATCAAGTTAACTTGAGCTATGTCAGAGGTTACTTGCTTCTTCGGAATATCAGAACTTAATGTCTCTTGATTCCGAACAACTTGAGCCATGTCAGAGGTTGTCTTAAAAACTTTTCTTGAAGTCAGAGCAAGATCATCCTTTTCATCAGTGATTTCTTCATTCTCAGGAGGCACATAAACCTTGATAGGTTCACCAACTTTTTCTTTACCCTTGGATCTTGGATCTATCTGCGGTTGTGATTTAGCCAATGTTGCTTCAGTATTTGTCCTTTCTTTTATCACAATGCCTTTGAGTTTTGGAAGTGTCTTTTTACCAGAAGCTTCAGATTTAGATGTGACTTTTTCTGATTTAAGTCTGGCTTCTTCTTCCATTAAACTCTCCAAGTCCATTCCTGGATTTTCCTGAAGAAATAACTGTCTTGACATTTCTTCATCAAGATCTAAAAGTTCATCAAAACTTATCCTTTTACCAGTAGCAGAACTAATTCTTTTTCCAGTATCAGAACTTGTCCTGTGACTTGTGATTTCAGCTTTTCTTGATGAGAAACCTCTACCTTGACTATGACCTCTACCCATTCCAGGGTTTCCATGATCATCCTTTTCATCATCCTTCCCCTTCAGTGTCTTATCAGTTTTGCATTTGGACTTAATTACTTTCTCCCCCTTTTTGGCATCAGTAGGTAAGAGAAGAGAGACAAGCAATTCCACTGAGGCTTGGATTTCAGTAAGTTGAGATTGCTGAGAAGCTTGATTTTTTAGAATATCATCAATTTGAGCTTGTTGTTTCTCTTGAGTCTTCTCAATATAAGCAACTCTGTCAAAGGTAGGTTGGAAGAATTTTTTCTTGTCAATCTTCTGAACTTGTTCTTGTTTAATAAATTCTTCCTGAATCTTATGTAACTCTGCATGAGTGGTTGAATAAAGACCTTATAGATGTTTAGTACTCAATGCAGTGACTCGAAGCTGTGTTTTGAAATCATTAGTAATTAACATCTCATCAGCTTTAGTCAAGTGCTCAGCAAGATGCTTTGTAGATGGAGCACAGGTAACTGAGTTCCATTCCTTAGTCCACTCCTGTCCTGCAGGAGTTTCACTCCAAGGCACTGGTGCTTCTCTTATAACAAACTTCTTAACAAGTTCAGATTTAAGAACAGTTTGTTAAGGAGCATGTCCTGAAGGACCTGCTTCATCAGCATCACCAGTATCTCCAGTATTTGCAGTATCAGAACTTACAGAATCAGTATCTTCTGATAAAACAACAATATGAGTAGCAATGGAGGCTTCAGGATCATCCTCTAATTGCTGATCTGGTTCCAAGTTTTGATCAACAGCCATATCCTGATGCTCACCTATATTCTGATCATCAGCATCTAGATGCAGAGGAGGTGTTGTAGATAATTCTGGAGTTTGAGCAGCATCAGTAACAGGTGTTGTTGATGGATTAGTTGCTGTTGGAGCTTCTAAGTAAAGTACTTCAGGCACAACCAAGTTCTGAATATCAATATCAGCACTTGTGCCTGAATTAACAGGAGATACAGTCCTAGGAGACACAGAAGGTGTGTTGGCCTTTTCAGTAAAAGCTTCCTTAGTTGAAGTTAATGGAGAAGTAGGGGCCTTAGCAGAAACTGGTTCTTGTGAGATCAGAGATTCCTGATCTCCTTCCTTTGCTGCTGCTTCCTCATCATCTGAAACTGGCCTTTTTGCCCTCTGTTTCTTGTATCTCTTTGAAGATATGGATTTCTTGGGAGTTTCATCAACAGTCATTCTTCTAAGCCTTTTGAGAAGCCTAGATCCCCCAATTGCAGAATCCTTCTGAGAAGGAACTTTCTCAGCTTCTTTATGAACAGGTGCTGAAGTAGAAACCTGTTCCTCACTTTCAGATTCATCTCTCAAAACAATCCTCCTTCTCTTCTGAGGTGTTTGAGAAACAGTCTTTGTCCTCTTAGCCTTGGAAGATGAAGGCTTCACAGTAGGTGCTGAGGATGAAGGTTGAACTGTCTGTGAAGTGGAGAGATATGATTTGAGATATTGTCTGAGTGTAGGTTGAGTAGTATGAGTGGTATGTGCTGATGGTTGTTGTGGTGTTTGAGATGTGGTGGTTGGTTGGACATCAGAATAAACAGATCTATAGGTATCAGGATCAGCATTTACTAAGATCTGTTTTACAGATTGAGGAATCTGCAAGGGTCTAACCACCTTTTTCTTAACATCAGCATTTACGAAATCATTAAAGGCTCATTTTGCAATTTTGAAAGATGGAGTTAAGTCAATGGTAGGTTGGGGGTTATCAGCACAACAATGGTTAAAAATAAGCTGACAAAATCTAGTAAAGTAGATAACATTCCTATCTTCTGTCATCCTATCCCCAATAAAACCTATCACAACAGTTGCAAAATCAAAATGAGCTTGGTTAATGATAGCATACCCGATGTGGTGACTCATTATAGGAATATCATCAAAGTTTGAACATTTATTCCCAAAAGCTTTGGTGATGCAGTCAAAGAAGAAGCTCCATTCCTTTCTGATATGAGACCGTTTCAACTGCCCAAGCTTTGCCAAACTCTGCTCATACCCCAAAATAGCCATGAACTCTTTAAGAGCTGATTCCTTCGGGGTTGAAAAAGTACATCCTTCTGGTAGATGTAGGGCCTTGCGAATTGTACCAGGAGTTACCCCATATGTAGAATCACCCACTTCGAAAACAATACTAGGAGTACCATTTTGACCACCATTATCAAAGTTTTCAGTCCTCTAAAATGTCAGAACTTGTTGGCTTGAAAAGGTTGAAGGTTGGGTCAATGCATACCCGATTTCACTGTGTGCAAGAAGATCTTGCACAAAATGCAACTCAGACGGAGCTTCAGCATTATCAAGAATTGCAGCATAGTTATTTGGAACAAATTTAGCTCCATCAATGATCAAATCCTTAGGTGCCATGAAAATAATCGAGATTTAAGAGTGCCTGTTAGGTGTTTGATAAAATATCTAAATGAAAAACCAACGTCAGGAGAAGAAAGAGAGTAAAAGTAAATAGAGAGATAAAGTATAAAAGTGAATAAAAGATTAAAAAATCCTTTCTCTATCTTACTTCTACTTTGAAAAAAAAAATGTAACCGTTGGACACCTGTCATACATGCAGTAATAATGCATAGTTAATTGGGAACGGGAAAACAGTAATCATTACTTACCCACTTGCAGTTTTTCAAAGAAAAACCGTTCCACTTACCCAGTAATTCCATTAATCAAGGTAAATCAGTTTTAATTCAAAATTGAAACTGTTTCCACTTATTCAATTATTTTTCACTGCAACACCAGTATTCTGAAAAAAAATTCGAGTGAGAATGACCAAAATAAATCAATGGAACAAGTACTGATAATATAAAATCAGAACTTAATTTAAATTTAAATTAAAATGGTCATCAGAATATGAATATTTATCAGGATTTATCAATGCATTACAAAACATCTCAGAGACAAGAACTTGCAAAAAAAAGAAATTTCATTAATATATTAAGAGAATACATTCATGAAATTTAAATTATATCAGAACTTTTACAAGATTGTCCTAAGCTGCTAAACCTAACATCAACAGCCTTTGTCCTAGCTCAAGAAGCAGGGCAAGGCTGACGATGAAGAAAACAGGAAGAAGAAAATAAATCATTTCTTCTTCCTACTCTCGATAAACAGAATAGCGAGTCGGATGATTCGCTCTTGCTGGCGGCGAGCTTCTAGCCTTTCCTCCTCCAATCACTCCAGATGGCGATGGTAATCTATGTAGAAGAATAGGAGGTGGGTGAGTACCTCCTGGGGAACTGAGTCCTATATCTCATCAGGAATGGCAGTGACGTGCCATTCCTGCTGCCAGGCTTCACAGCTCAGCTCCATGTTAAATGTTTCATAGTTCAAAAACATATTGTAATTGACCGTGGTGTTTTTGATATTAAGAAAATGGAGATGAGTTTTGTGATAAAAGAGTTGATGTGAAGGCTAATGTGAAGTGGTTGTTTATATAGGCAAAAGAAGGCCAGGAGACGCAAAGAAATTTAATGCTGGCAGGTAGAATTAATTCTACCTCATCTCCCTAGACTGGGAAGACGAAAAACAGTCATTGGAAGTGTAAGTCAGGGTTAATGCGCACAAGTAACAAGTAAAAATTACTGTACGTGTCGTGAACCACTATCCCTAATGATATTGACTGTTAATATTCTACCCAAACATAGTCTGATTTAAAATGAAACTGTTTTTATATTTTATCCACAAATAAGTCAAGTAAAGAATCAGAATTTAATATCAGAACTGAGACTTATATCAGAACTTAACAGTTATCAGAACATAATTTCTTAACTCGAAAAATGAATGCCTATCTTAGTAAGACCTCACACAAATTCTGATATAGATTCTTCAAAACTTAATCATTAGAACGTGCAATCAGAACTTGTCCTCAGAATTTGTGCAATGTGACACAGAAACTGTTCATCTAAAATAACATAGATCACCACAGTTATTTTCATCATTCATATGGAGTGTTTAGTGTGTGCATTAAGCTAAATACCAGACAAAGAGTAAAGTCTTATTCACTTCAGTATATCTTAGAAATAAGGCATAACTAAAACTTTACTAAAAACCTGTCATTATTCTGAAACCTACTATTGAATGAGTTCATGCTTGAGTCCACCTCAACTATTTTGTGCTAATTTTGTGCATCTTTTTAAATTCCATTTACAGTGGCTTCTCAGTGTAAGTGAGTCACGACTGCTTATCAGAATTTATGCTATTATCAGAGTATTTCTCCAGTAATCATAGAGTGTGAAAAGTCACCAAGAAAATATTTTGCTTTTCTGATGCATATTTACTTAATACCAGCAATGCACTTGGGTCGTCCCTTCCACATTTGTACTCTAGATCTCAAAGGAGTACCTGAAATTTAATCGTTGATTCTTTTCTTTTTCTTTTGATAAGAGAGGTTCATCAGCACTTAGTACATTAAACAAATTTACTAGCATCGGAACTTAACAGATGAGAAGCATTATTCTAGTTTGTGACTTAGTAATAAGATAGACAAAGTAAACTCAACTAAGCTCAATATCAGAATTTGCTTGTGTCAATAGATTTCCACAGAAATAATTACTTCTAACATGGGATCCCTAGTTTATTGAAGACTACTAGGTCAGCATCTAGCACAGGTATCCTCATAGGATTGAATAGTTACATTAACAGACATATCACTATCAGAGTTTAGAAACTTACATCAGACAACAGTCAGTACTTAAGCAAATTTTCAATTAAGCACATAATACACAAAGAGAGTAATTTCTGTAAATACTGATCATAAAGTCTGATGCATCAGAACAAAACTAAGCAGATTTAGAGAAAGAACCTGAAACCATTCCAAGTTCATTTACCAATCTTGTAAAAATAGCTTCACACAGTGGTTTTGTGAAGATATCTACTAGTTGTTGATCTGTTGGAACAAAGTGCAATTCCACTGTACCTTCATCCACATGTTCCCTTATGAAGTGGTACCTGATGCTGATGTGCTTTGTCATAGAGTGTTGAACTGGATTACCTGTCATAGCAATAGCACTTTGATTATCACAGTAAATAGGGATTTTGAAATATGTTAACCCATAATCCAGTAACTGATTCTTCATCCAAAGAATCTGTGCACAACAGCTTCCTGCAGCAATGTACTCTGCTTCTGCAGTTGATGTGGAAATTGACTTTTGTTTCTTGCTAAACCAAGAAACCAATCTACCTCCAAGAAATTGGAAGCTTCCACTTGTGCTTTTCCTGTCAATTTTGCAACCTGCAAAATATGCATCTGAGTAACCTATTATTTTAAAATCTGATTCTCTGGGATACCACAATCCCAGATCAGCTGTTCCTTTAAGATACTTGAAAATTCTTTTCACAGCTGTTAAGTGAGGTTCTCTTGGATCTGCTTGAAATCTTGCAGAAAGACAGGTAGCATACATGATATCAGGTCTACTAGCAGTTAGATAGAGTAGAGAGCCAATCATACCTCTGTAATCAGTAATATCTACTGATTTACCAGTATCCTTGTCCAGTTTTGTTGCAGTGGCCATGGGAGTGGATGCACTTGAACAATCTTGCATTCCAAATTTCTTCAGCAAGTTTCTGGTGTACTTAGTTTGACAAATAAAAGTGCCTTCTTCATTCTGCTTGACTTGAAGGCCCAGAAAATAACTAAGTTCCCCCATCATACTCATCTGATACCTTGACTGCATCAGTTTGGCAAACTTTTTACAAAGTCTGTCATTTGTAGACCCAAAAATGATATCATCAACATAAATCTGGACCAGAAGTAAGTCCTTTCCATTGTTGAGGTAGAACAGTGTTTTGTCTATAGTTCCTCTGTTAAATCCACTTTCCAGAAGAAACTGAGTTAAAGTCTCATACCATGCTCTAGGAGCTTGCTTAAGTCCATAAAGTGCTTTATCAAGCCTGTAGACATAATCTGGATATTTGGAATCTACAAAGCCTGGAGGTTATTCAACATATACTTCTTCCTCCAATTCTCCATTGAGAAAAGCACTTTTCACATCCATTTGAAAGACAATAAACTTTTTGTGAGCAACATAAGCCAAAAATATCCTTATGGCTTCTAACCTAGCAACTGGTGCAAATGTTTCATCATAATCAATTCCCTCATGTTGAGAATATCCTTTTACAACCAGCCTTGCCTTATTCCTTGTAATTATGCCGTCACTGTCAATTTTGTTTCTGAATACCCACTTTGTACCAACAACAAATCTATTCTTTGGTCTTGGCACTAGGGTCCAGACTTTGTTTCTTTCAAATTCATTTAACTCTTCCTGCATTTCTTGCACCCAATCAGCATCTTGAAGAACTTCTTCCACTTTCTTTAGCTCAGTCTGAGAAAGAAAAGAATTGTAAAGACATTCATTTGAAGTACCTGTTCTAGTTCTGACACCTGCATCAGGATTTCCAATTATCAAATCAGGTGTATGTGATTTAGTCCACTTCCTTGCAGATGGAAGGTTTTCTCTAGAACTGGATGCTCCCCCATGATCCATGTTGTCTTCATTTTCATTTTCTGATGCTCCCCCTGAAACTATGCTCTCTGAGTTGGATTCTTCAGAATTTAGATTTTCGGAACTATCAGAACTTGGCTTATCAGAACTTGACGAATCAGAACTTGAAGAGCCAGATGTATGTTCTGATGCTTCTTGAGATGTGGTAAGATCTTGAGTATGCTCCCCCTGCATAGGTGCATCTTCCTTTGGCGTAATCACCACAGTTTCAATAACATCAGAGTTTAATCCATCAGAGTTTGCAGTATCAAGACTTAGATTGTCAGGATTATCAGTATCAGAATTTGAGTCTTCATTTTCAAATCTCAGCTGATCATGATCAATAAAATCTTCAAGTCCAGTAATCTTCTTGTCATCAAAAGAGACATTGATAGACTCCATGACCACTCTTGTTCTCAAGTTATAGACTCTGAAGGCTTTTGTGGAAAGTGGATATCCAACAAAGATTCTTTCATCAGCTTTTAGATCAAATTTGGATAGCTGTTCAGGATGAGTCTTAAGAACAAAACACTTGCATCCAAATACATGAAAATACTTCAGATTTGGCTTCTTTTTCTTCACCATCTCATATGGTGTCTTTCCTTGCTTGTTAATGAGTGTTGCATTTTGAGTAAAATAAGCAGTCTGCACAGCTTCAGCCCAGAAATAGGTTGGAAGCTTTGCTTTTTTAAGCATTGTACGTGCAACTTCAATGAGAGTTCTATTCTTCCTTTCAACAACTCCATTTTGCTGTGGAGTTCCAAGAGCAGAGAATTCCTGCTTGATTCCATGGTTTTTGCAGAACTCTTCCATTATCAAATTCTTGAACTCAGTGCCATTATCACTCCTTATTGTCTTCACAGAATCTTTGACCAATTTATCCAGTTGTTTGACATGATCAATCAATATAGATGCAGTTTCACTTTTTGTGTGCAAGAAATACACCCATGTATATCTGGTGAACTCATCTACTATGACCAAGGCATATTTCTTCTTTGCAATAGACATAACATTCACAAGACCAAATAGATCAACATGTAGTAGATGATAAGGCTCAAGAATTGATGATTCAGTTTTGCTCTTGAATGAGGATTTTCTTTGTTTGGCCTTCTGACAAGAATCACAAAGGCCATCAGAGCAAATACTGACTTTGGTAGTCCTCTCACAAGATCTTTCTTGACCAACTCATTTATATTGATGAAATTTAAATGAGAGAGTTTCTTGTGCCAATTCCAGCTTTCTTCAATTGATGCTCTACTCATCAGACAGATTGCAGAACCATCGGTACTTGTTGAAAGCTTAGCTTTATAAATGTTACCACGCCTGTATCCTTTCAGAACAACTTTGCCTGTAGATTTACTCACAACTTCACAGTGTTCTTCAAAGAAGTCAACATGATAACCTCTGTCATAGATTTGACTTATACTCAGTAGATTGTGTTTAAGTCCTGAGACCAGAGCTACTTCTTTAATGATGACATTCCCAAGATTGATATTTCCATATCCCAATGTTTTTCCAATGTTGCCATCTCCATAAGAAACACTTAGGCCAGCTTTCTCCACAAAGTCTGATAGCAGGGCTTTATTTCCAGTCATATGTCCTGAACATCCACTGACCAGAACTAGGAAGTTTTTCCTATTGCCCTGCAATCACAAAGACCACTAATGATTAGTTTTAAGGACCCAGACTTGCTTGGATCCTTTGGCCTTATCAAGTTTGTTAACATTTGCAGGGGATTTAGCATCAGAGTTTATGTTAACATTTTTCTTATCAGAATTTACACTATCAGACTTTGAATCAGAATTTACACTAGAAGGAACAATGGAAACTTTCTATAAAGAAGGTTTTATTTGATAATAATCATGGTACAAACTATGATATTCCTTACAAGTATAAATGGAATGCCATAAACTACCACAATGAAAATAAGGATTTTGTGGCTTATATCTAACAGACTGACTCTTAACTCCTGACTTTGAAGGTAAGGAGTTTATGTTCTTATTCTTCCTGCAAAAAGAAGCCAGATGGTTAGAACTTCCACAGTTATGACACGTTTTCCTAGGAGCTTTAGGAACAGGCTTATAATCATTGCTTTTATTCACACCTTCCTTTCCATTCCTATTTTTCCTAGGTGATTTTACCTTGTTTGCGTTCTTAACATCTTTCAGCTTATGCTTAAGCTGCTTCTTAGTCATTAAGCCTATGTTTACTTCAGCTGTCTTTTCCCTGTTTTAGTTTGTCAGAAGTTAATCCCTTTTTAACTTCTGATTTCTCATTATCAGACTTTACAGTTACAAACTTAACAGGTTTTAACTTTGGCTTTTGCTTAACAACAACAGGCTTAATTTCTACAGTTCCTTTATCATTCTTATCCTCTCCATAACCTAAGCCCTCTTTCCAGTTTCACTACTTAGTAAATTTTGAGTTGTTCTGCCAGAGTTAGTCCAAGTCCTGATAACCTCTCTTTCCTTTTCTAACTCAGTTTTTAGAGATTCATTCTTTTTTAGCACTTCATCCCTAACATAAAAAGCATCATCTCTATCTTTCTGAGTTTGATGGAACATAACTAACTCTTTTTTTAAGAAATCATTTCTTTTCTTAAAAGCAAGATTTTCAGAAGTTAATCTTTCACATTTTAAAGTTTGATCTCTATAACTAACAAACATGGTTTTAAGATATCTTCTCAACTCATTAATATCATCAGTATGAAAAGCATAAGTAGTCTGAGGTACCTTTGATTCAACAGCTTCAGAACTGCCTTCAGCACTTGCTTTATCAGCATTTGCCATCAAAGCATAATTCTCCTCACTTTCAGAGTCTGAGGTGTTTGTCCAGCTTTTCTTCTTTGTGACAAGAGCCTTGCCTTTGTCACTCTTCACTTTCTTGCAATCAGGAGATATGTGGCCTTTCTCACCACAGTTATAGCATTTGACATTGGTGTAATCTCCTCTGTCAGACTTTCCTCCTCTGCCCTCAGATCTTCTGAAATTCTTCTTATCAGAACTTGTGC
Organism: Apium graveolens; assembly: GCF_009905375.1. Lineage (NCBI taxonomy): Eukaryota > Viridiplantae > Streptophyta > Magnoliopsida > Apiales > Apiaceae > Apium > Apium graveolens. Next base: position 51,598,803 of record NC_133647.1, on the reverse strand, counting down.
CTTTCCTGGAGAACTTCTTTCCCTTCCTGAACTTCCTGTATGCAATCTTTGTGATCCCTTTCACCATAAGAGCACACAGCTTCATCATCTCCTCATCAGCATCAGTATCAGGCAAGCTTTCAGATTCTGAGTCATCGTCACTTTCAGAACTTGATGACTCAGTATCAGACTTTATGAAAAGAGCTTTTCCCTTGTCTTTCCTTGAGGTAGCTGCCTTGGGGGGTTCTTCTTCAGCTTTAAGAGCAACTGTCCTTGACTTTCCTCCTTTCCTCTTGCTTCTTTGTTCTATCTCAAGTTCATGAGTCTTGAGCATTCCATAAATTTCATCAAGAGTTGTTTCATCAAGATTGTAGTTGTCTCTTATTGTTGTTGCCTTCAAATCCCAGCATTCAGGAAGAGCTAACAGGAATTTAAGGTTTGAATCTTCAAGATCATACTCCTTATTAACCAGTGACAAATCATTCAAGAGTTTGACAAATCTATCATATAAATCAGTCAATGACTCATTAGCCTTTAAGTCAAAGTGTTCATACTCTTGAGTGAGTATTGTCTTCCTGTTCTTCTTAATTGTATCAGTTCCCTGACACCTTATTTCCAGAGCATCCCATATCTCCTTTGCAGTCTTGCAGTTAATTACCCTGTTTGACATTACATTATCAATGGCACTATGCAGTAAGTGTCGTACCTTAGCATCCTTAGCAATTGATGCGATATCTTCAGCAGTATAATCACTCTTCTTCTTTGGTACAGTCTTTGCTGCTTCTCCTGCAACTGCAACTGCGAGCTTGGTTGGTTTGTGAGGTACTTCCTTGATTCTATCAAGATATTCTGGATCTGTAGCTTCCAGAAACATGGTCATCCTCACTTTCCATATGGCGTATTCAGATGGTCTCAGTATGGGAACTCTGATGGTCTCATACCGACTTTGAATTTGTGTCTTTGGAGGTTCTTTAGTTTTGGTGGGTCTAGTTGGAGTTTCTGTGTTAGACATGATTGTGTTAGGATCTTAAACTGTTTGTGTGTTAATAGATAGGCTCTGATACCACTTGTTAGGTCACACACACACTGTAGAGGGGGTGAATACAGTGTAAAGTACAATCAAATCGAACTTTAATAACTCAAGTAACAAAAAATAAACTTTATTGAAACAATAAACTCTGTTACAGTATGGAAATGTTACCTCTCATTGATGAACAAATATCACGAGAGCTACTAGGGTTACAATTAATAATCTTCTCGAATATGATAATACTTATAGTATAAACCCTATGTCTGTGTTTATATACTACACAGTTACAAGATAATCGCTAATTGATATGGAATATAATTTTGCTTCCTAAAATATATCAATCAGTTATCTTTTCTTCCAAGTATTCTATTCTTCATAGAATTCCTTCTTCATGCATATCTCTTCTTATGTTTGTCTCGATCTTCTTTCCTTTAATCAGCTGCTGTCCTTATCTGAACGTCCTTCAGTACTTAAGTTCTGATATCCATCTTTTGATGATTATCTCCTGATAATTATAAGTACTGATGTTAGGAATATATGTGCATTAGTTTGATGATATGTTTAACAAAACACTTAAATAGAAATCTAGTGTTTGTAGCCTCAACGGATAAGACCACTTTTGGCTATCCGTTGATGGTGTAGCTTTACTTAGAAATAAGTCTAGTGTTGTAGCACATTTCAGTCTCTGAATTTGAGATATAATTCTTAAATGTTGAGGGAAATTATAAGTCATGTTGACTACTAAAGGATATGCAGATAGGAAGGCCAATTGTAAATATTTCATGCCTTGTAATTTTGTATAAATGAAATGGTGTCAACGGATAACTTAAAGACCTTCAACGGATGAGAAACAAAGCTTCAACGGATGTCTCTAAAGCTTCAACGGATAACATCCTTCAACGGATGAGTGCATCAACGGATAGAGCTTCAACTGCTAACACATCAACGGATAAAGACATCAACGGATGAAGGCTTCAACGAATGTTCTGTTAAATAGCAGTTGACAAGTGGTAGTTGTACCTACAAACAGAGGCACATGGGTTGACAGAGACAACTGAGATGTGGTAGCCTATTTCAGGATCATCAGAAAAAGCAGCCGTTCTACTCTAGTATAAAGAGGCAATAGTCAACAATGCACTGGAGTAAAATGGAGAAGAAACAAGTGGAGAACTTATTTTATTATTGTACTTTTTATCTTTGTCTTCACTAGTAAACTTGGTGTTATATAAACCAAGTAGCAGCTAGTAATTAGATAAGAATTTTTCCAGAGCTGTTTAGAAAAATCTTGAGAAAAATTATCTAGTTTGTACTAGGATGCAGCTGTGATCAACTTCTTGAATCACAGATTTTCTGAAATACCATCTCTGGTGGAACAACAAATCCACCAGAAAAGTTTTTAAGGTCTGTTGTGTTCTGTACTTTTGTGCTTGAATATATATCTGTCTGTATTAGCTTAAAGCAATTAACACACTTGTTTATCTTAAACACACAGCCTTTGAAACTGCTCAAAACTTGAAAAAGTTTTGAGATTTACATTCAACCCCCCTTCTGTAAATCTCATTGTTAGTTCACTAGGAATAACAATTGGTATCAGAGCAGGCTCTTGACACACAAAGAGTTTAAAGTTCTTGGAAACTAACAAAGATGAGTAAGAAGGATATTGGAGTAAAAATCCCAGTTCTTGACAAAGACAGTTATCACCATTGGAAGGTGAAAATGCACCTTCATCTACTCTCCCAAGATGAAGGTTATGTAAACTGCATTGAGAATGGTCCTCACATTCCCCACAAAGTAGCCACAGTTGCTATAGCCACAATTGTTGTTGGTCAATCCATTCCAAAACCTAGAGCAGAATGGACAATGGGAAGACACAGAAGAAGTCCACAAGGATAAGAAGGCTATGAACATTTTGTTTAATGGTCTTGACAAGGATATGTTTGATAATGTGATAAATTGCACAACTGCCAAAGAGGTTTGGGACACAGTTCAGCTACTGTGTGAAGGTACAGAACAAGTAAAAGAAAACAAAATGCAGCTTCTCATTCAACAGTATGAGTATTTTCATTTTGAAGAAAATGAATCTTTAAATGACACATTCAATAGATTCCAAAAGCTGTTGAATGGACTGAAGCTGTATGGTAGAGTGTACCAGGTGAAGGATTCAAATCTTAAATTTTTAAGATCCTTGCCAAAGGAATGGAAACCCATGACTGTCTCCTTGAGAAACTCTCAAGATTATAAGGACTTCACTTTTGAAAGATTATATGGAATCTTGAAGACTTATGAACTAGAGCTGGAACAGGATGAGGTATTGGAGAAGGGAAGAAAGAAAGGAGGTTCAGTTGCCTTGGTAGCTGAAAATGAGAAAGAATGCAGACAAGAAACTGTGAGATCAACATTAAACTCCAAAGATGGCACAAGCAAATCAGAATCAAGCAAGGGGAAGGAGCAAGTTGCTGAGAATGAAGACAACTCCAGCCAAGATGACTCTGATGGTATTGATGAGCATCTTGCATTTCTGTCCAGAAGATTTGCAAAGATGAAATTTAAGAAAAACACTAGAGCCACTAAACCTCATAAGAACATGGTGGACAAATCCAAGTTCAAGTGTTTCAATTGTGGTATAAGTGGACACTTTGCAAGTGAGTGCAGAAAGCCAACTACTGAAAAGAAGAAATTTGACCAAGTAGATTATAAAAAGAAATATTTTGATCTGCTCAAGCAAAAGGAGAAGGCTTTCATTACTCAAGAAAAAGACTGGGCAGCTGATGGAGAAGAAGAGGATGAAGATGTGGAATATGTCAACTTGGCTCTCATGGCTGATTCTGAGGAAAATGAAGTTAGTTCATCAAGCAACCAGGTAATCACTACTGATTTAACACAGCTTACTAAAGAAGAGTGCAATGATGCTTTTAATGACATGTCTACTGAATTGTATCACTTGCGTGTGTCTCTTAAATCTCTTGCTAAAGAAAATAGTAGGATTAAAGAGAACAATCTATTTTTAAGTAATAGAAATGCTGTGTTAGAAGATAAGTTGATTGACCTAGAGAAAACTAAGCTACATTGTATATCTGTTGAAAATGAACTAGCTGAATCTGTTAAGAAAGTAGAAATACTTTCTAATCAATTAGGGAGAGAGCAAGAGGTGATTAAAGCCTGGAAGACATCTAGGGATGTTAGTGCTCAAATTGTCAAGGTCCAAGGAATTGAATCATTTTGTGAGACTTCCTGGGATAAAAACAAAAAGAAAATGGAATTAATTGATGGGCTGTCAACGGATGTGGAATCAACGGATGATGAAAATTATCCGTTGAAGGAAGAAAAGGAGCATCCGTTGAAGGTTCCTCAATTAAAACAGGCAGATGTTTCTAACAGTGAAAAACTAAAGAAACTCAACAAAAAGTTTGGTTCAACTTCCAAGAACTTTGTCAAAGAAGAAGCAAGCACATCCAAAGATTTCAGTAAGGTGAATATAGGACACATGACCTTAGAACAGTTAAAGAATAGGCTCAAAGTGGTTGAGGATAAAAAGGAAACTAAAAGGAAATCTAATAGAAATGGGAAGGTAGGGGTTAACAAACATAACAATTACACACCTGATAAGTATGCTCCTAGAAAAAGCTGTGTGCATTGTAATAGTGTTAATCATCTATCTGCTAATTGCAAATCTATTAAGAAAACTCCCATACCTGTACCCTCTTCCATGCCTAATATGTCTGCATCACCTCTGCATGCTATGCCTGTTATGTCTCAACAGAATTCTTATGCACATTTTGCAAACATGCCATATTTTAACAATCCTTATCTTGCTGCATTTAGTATGCCTCAAATGCCATACAATATGCCTATGTGGAATAACATGTTTGCACAATCCATGCCTTATCAAATTCCAAATGTGCTAAATGATTCTGTGACTAACCCTACACCTCAACCAACTACATCTAAGATCAAGGTTGACTTAAAGTTACCTAAGTCTAAAGATGCAGGAGGAATGAAGTCTAGGAGAAAGGCTAACATGAATGGACCCAAGGAAACTTGGGTACCAAAATCAACTTGATTGATTTTATGGTGTGCAGGGAAACAGAAGAAATCTATGGTACTTGGACAGTGGCTGTTCAAGACACATGACAAGAGATTTCTCCCTGCTCACAGAGTTTAAGGAGAAAGATGGCCCTAGCATAACCTTTGGAGATGACAGCAAAGGGTTTACTATGGGATATGGCTTGATTTCAACAAGGAATGTCATCATTGATGAAGTTGCATTAGTTGATGGTCTCAAGCACAACTTACTGAGCATCAGTCAACTATGTGATAGAGGGAATACAATTTCCTTCAATTCTGAAGCCTGTGTTGTCACCAGTAAGAAAGACAACAAAGTGGTTCTAACTGGAGTTAGAAAAGGAAATGTGTACTTAGCTGACTTCAACTCTACTGATGCAGAATCTATTACTTGTCTCTTCAGCAAAGCAAGTCCAGTTGAAAGTTGGCTATGGCACAAGAAGCTATCCCATTTGAATTTCAAGACAATGAATGATCTAGTCAAAAAGGACTTAGTTAGAGGAATTCCTCTTGTTGAATTCTCAAGGGATGGTTTGTGTGATGCTTGTCAGAAAGGAAAACAAAGGAAAGCATCATTCAAAAAGAAGCTTGAAACAACAATTGATGAACCATTACAGCTGCTACATATGGATTTGTTTGGACCAGTCAATGTATTGTCAATTGCAAGAAAAAGATATTGCTTAGTGATTGTAGATGATTTCTCAAAGTTTTCATGGGTCTATTTTCTTGGATCAAAGGATGAAGCAAGTGAAATCATTATCAGTCATATCAGGCAAGTCAATAATCATCCTGACTTGAAGGTTAGGAATATCAGGAGTGACAATGGAACTGAGTTCAAGAATTTGACAATGAGGCTGTTCTGTGAAGAAAATGGAATCATGCATGAGTTCTCAGCTCCAAGAACACCTCAGCAAAATGGGGTAGTTAAAAGAAAGAACAGATCTTTAATTGAGGCTGCTAGAACAATGCTTGAAGAATCAAAGTTACCAACATATTTCTGGGCTGAAGCTGTTAATTGTGCCTGCTACACTCAGAATATTTCTTTGATCAATCAAGCTAAAGGCATGACTCCTTATCAGTTGTTCAAGAGAAGAAAACCAACTCTAAACTTTCTTCATGTCTTTGGATGTAAATGCTTTATACTGAGAAATCAATCTGACCATAAAGGGAAGTTTGATGCAAAGGCTGATGAAGGGATATTTATTGGTTATTCAGCTGGAAAATCTTATAGGGTCTACAATCTAAGAACCAACATTGTTATGGAATCTGTGCATGTTGTGTTTGATGATAAAAAGATTGATGGACTAACAGATGAGGGACACCATGAGAGACTCAAATTTGACAACATTGAGATATATTGTGATGATAGTGAAGAGGAGACTGATGGAGATGACACTTCAAAAGGGATTCAAAACATGCCCTTGGATAATGCACAAAATTCTGCATCCGTTGATAGAGGCAATGCAGTATCCATTGAAAGATATAGTGCATCATCCGTTGAAGTACAAAATGAAGCATCCGTTGATCATAGTTCATCAACGGATAATCGATTTACATCATCAGTTGATAAAACTCCAAGTTCCCTGCAAAGGACCAACAACTCAGGGGGAGTTTCAACTAATCAACACTCTGTCTCACATCATGACAATACTGAGGCCACCTCATCTAGAGTATATCTTCCACCTCAAAGGAAATGGACCAAGAATCATCCCTTTTGTAACACCCCCAGATCCGGGGTCGGGGATCCGGGTCGTCACGAGTTCCATTTCCCTTAATAACACCCAATCTTAATAATTACTCAACTACTCTGTACTGTGACCCCACAATAAACACACACACCACACGTTATAGTCTCAGAGATGAACATCCAAAAATAACCACAAGTCATTTTATTCCACAATTATCTGCCAATACACCTTAAAAGGTTTTCTGAATAAATTTACATTTCTTTGCCATTATTACAATTCATAAATATAAATAAATCTGGTTCATCAAAAGTTGAAAGCCTAGCCTATTGGTAGTTCCTACCTCAGCTACGGCGGCATCAATGCTTCTAGAAAACTGCGGAACGTCTCCTAATCGCTTGCGAATCGGGAGCTTGGTTCTGTTCATCTTTTCTATTTGTTGTTGTGTGATGAAAGAAGAAAGCAAGGGTGAGCAGCAAGCCCACCAAAATAATATGTATAATGATTAATAGTATATGAGCCTTCTCATAGTACTCATGAAAGTCTTGGTCAAAAGAAATGAACCAAGTTGATATCTTAATGCGATGAAGTCGCAAAATATTCAGTATATATACATATATACTTTTCAACATCTTGGAAGTCCTCTTCCATACATAATATACACAGAGTTCCAGTTTATAACTGTATAAAAATATTGTTGCAAGGTGATCTCATATATCTAACCTTGTCTCAACGTTTTTTTTTCTGAAAATCTTTGTCATGCATAAGATAATCATTTACTAGATATAAGTTTAAAAGATGAAGTTACAAGGTACTCCAATATACTTATATCTTTTCCAAATACAACTTGAACTACCACCGTTCAAGTTATAATTAGTTTCAAAAGTTCATCACGTAGATGAGACTACAAGACCAGATTTGAATAGATTAAATCTTTAAAATATCATCAAAATAAAATGAAGTTACGAGATACTTCATTTGATGCAAACATCATTTTGAAAACTTGACCCTGCCAACACTCAACAATCGCCCAGCCGTAGCCTTTCTATCGAAGTGCTCTGGGTAGTGTTGCAGAAATATCCAATTGGATGATGAACTCATTACGGGAGTTTGCCGCGCCAGGAAGACCACTTACGATGATCAGTCGTAGTAGTACAACCCCACCATTTTCTACATGTAGAGGAGAACCTGTCGGATTTACTTGTCAACCGAACACTGAACTCCTAAGGAATGGACCGCCTTAGCGGAACTTCCAGGCCATTTGGGCCAATATAATAAGGCTGGGCCGGCGCCACTCGACCACTTACGCCACTCCTAGTTCAGATGAAATCCATGACTCTGAAACGTAAAGCTCGTTCCCCCTTTCCCCAAGTAGAAACTTGTTGATACGGCTCCACCAAGAAGTCGTATCTAGTTGGAAAGGAGAACTCACCGATGTTTCCCAGGCGATGCCTGTTAATGGATTAACTTGTTCCAAGAATTTTACTTCCCGAGTGTTGGGTAAGTAATCGATTCATTTAACAAAACAGCAACCTTGTTGCGAATATAAAATACACCACAGAGCCGGATCCCTTAGGTTTTTGAGCGAGTATTCAAGTCCCCTTAAAATGGAAGATCTTGAATTTGAAAACAAGTTTTGGGATCCGCTCTACCTTTTAAATTCATTTTGAAGACTCGAAAACATTTTTAAGAATGTTTGGGGTAAAGCTGATTTAATGAAGTAAATCAGTCCCCATTATATTTAGAAAATGTCTGAATATTATTATTTAAATAATATTCCCATAAAGAATAATATTTATAAAAATAATCGAAGTAGAAGTATTAAAACTTAAACTTGAAATGGATATCAAATAACCAAAGATATACTTATATGAAAGTACTATCTTTATTTGAATAATCGAAAATAAGTTTGACTATTGACACCTTATTCTTTAATAAAATAAGGAATATATTTCAGTAATAAGCGGAGTCATAATATCTCGAATGAATATTATAAATAATATTCATTAAATAAAATAAAGGAGTCATACATCCTCAAATGAATATTCAAATAATATTCAATAATAAAATAAAGGAGTCATAAGTCCTCGAATGAATATTCAAAATAATATTCATTAAATAAAATAAAGTTATCGAATAAACCTTATTCGATTAATAGTTTTGAAAACTATAACCATATATTTATATAAATATATATGTATATATATACATATATACAAATTCTACTCGGGATCCTCGACTCCCGGTTTAGAAAATATTTCCACCTTTTGGGTCCCTATACTAAGGGTATATGCAAGTTACCGCTATCCTCTAGCATAGGTATTATCAACTGAATCAACAATTATATATTGAAAGAATATGAAACAGGCATGCATATATATACCATAGCAGCATGCTTCAATATATTGCAACATTTGCTAATATAAACATCATGCATCTATCGCAAGATAATGCATATACATATATACATCACAACAACAGTATAACGGGTAGAAAACTTGCCTGAGCGACTGGGGGTTACGAATGGCTCGGGACGAGTCTGGTAACCTATAAACAACAAGTAAGTTGGAATTAAACCAAAGTCACTTGTAAATCTATACTTTAACTAACTTAGACTCTAACGCTTGTTTTGCGCTTACTGATTCTCTTAAGTCACTCGAGTACCCTCGGCTCCACCATTTTTAATAATTTAACCTTTACGAGTTTTAAGGCGATTCTTTCGCGAGTGTCTTACCAACTGCCTAACACACTTACCATAAATGTTTCATACATTAATTAACCCTTTTTGGTCTTTAACCTATGTTTCAAAGTAAGGCGAGGGGAAAAGTTTCGTTCGCGAAACGCCGTTACTTGAAACGGTCGTTTCTCCTAAACCGTGCATCGGAATCGAACGAACTACATATCAAAACGAAGCTCGTAACATGAGCTATCTAAACATGGCAGTGGTCATAATCTAGCAGGGGGTTCTCGGGTCCTAATGTTATGCACAAAAACAGTCCAAAGAAAATCGGACGTTACGACGGCTATGTTTACGCGATTACCAATGTTTAAACTACTCCAATTAACCACCAACCAACTCATAACCATCAATACAACAAAACTTCACCTAAACCATACCACATCAGTCCATAATCTCCAAGGTTTTCAACTCAAACAACCACAATCAAGACCTATGAACTATAATCAAGCTTCAATTACCAAAACACTTCCAAATCAAACCAAACTACTAATAATCACAATCCATGCTTCTCATTTCACAACACCAACCATTAAACTTACTAACAAATAAAGTAAAGGATAGGGTTTGAAGTTTATACCTTCCTTGGGAGGTGTTAAGTTGCTAGGAAGCCTTAGGGAGCCTCCTACAAGCTTGATCTTTCCAAAGAAATCAAGAACACAAAGTTACGCTTTGAAGTTTCTAAAAGTCCGATTTAAAGAACTGTAAAAATGAGGGTCTTACCGTGATTATTTGGATGAGACTTGTGAACAAGAGTTATAGGCCATCTCAATACCTTTCCAATGAGCTATAGAACACAATATTTGAGTGAGAAATGAAGGAGATACAGCAGTTTTAGTGTTCTGGTTCTGTTTTGGCCGAGAGCATGAAGAACAATGCCTTGGTTTCTTTTTGATTTTGATGAAAAATGATTTGCTTGGCTTGGTTGGTTTGATTTTTGTGTTTGTTTTAGTAAATTACCTAGTTGCCCTTGATTTTGTGTGGTTAAAAAGCCACCACATCTCCTTCCTTCCCATGTCATGCTTGTGTCATCCTCATGATGTCATCCTGCCCTCCTTGTCCTCTTCTCATTGGTTGGGTGACATCATCCTCTCTAATCCCTTTGATTAACTTCCTAATTGTTTGCCTAATGACCGCTGATCTGTTATACGGTTCACTTAACTTTCGTTTTCGTTTATCGTTTGAAGGATCATACCCGGGATCTTATTACTTAGGTTCCCTTAACCTTTCTCAATATATTATATTCCTTTTATGATCCTCTCCTATAATCCTTTAATTTAAATCATTTTTATCCTGTTACCTTTTTCTCAAATCTTTCCATATCTAGTGTATTTCCGGGAAAAATCAAAGTGTTCGGATTTGGATTCTGACGATCTTTACATACACTTATATCCCATATAAAGTACTAATAAAATCTCAGAATATCCATATCAGAACCCCTACATAGTGTGGCATGAAAAATTTTCTCATTCAGCAAAAACACTATTCATAAGGGTTTCAAAAATTTCCCAAAAATTGGGGTTATTACAGTCTCCCCTCCTTAAAAGGATTTCGTCCCGGAATCAGATAGAAAATGAATAGGGATACTCTCTTAGCATTGCACTTTCTAACTCTCGAGTAAATTTTCCCACATTGTGGTTCTACCATCAAACTCTTACTAGTTTGATAACCCTTCTCCTAAGCACTCGTTCCTTTTTACTCTATACCCTTCCTGGTTGCTCCATATAGGTTACGTCTGGTTGCATGTCTATGCGCTCATATGCCCCTATTTGTCTGACATCCGAATTACACTTCCTTAACATTGATACGTGGAACACGTTATGAACTTGCTACAGGTTCGGGGGTAGGGCTAGCTCATATGCTAACTTCCCAAACGTCTTAATATATCCAAGGGTCCAACAAATTGTAGACTTAGCTTTCCTTTCTTTCCGAACCTCATCAATCCTTTTCAAGGGTTTCCAAGGGGATACCTATAACATTACTAGGCCCCCTATTTCATACTCTTTGTCCTTTTTGAGTCAAATCAGCATACCTCTTATGTCCATCTTGGGTTACTACCAGCCGTCCTCTGATTAGATCTATTATATCCCTGGTCCTTTGGACTACTGCGGGTCCGAGCATCTTGCACTCTACAACTTCATCCTAACATAAGGGAGATCGACATTATCTTCCCTCAAGGATCTCATAAGGTGACACCTCGATAATGACATATGATCTATTGTCATGATATAACTAAATCCGCGTTAAGTGATCATTCCAAATTCTTTCAAGTCTATTGCACAGACTCTCATTATAGCGTTTAGCATTAGAGCTTTTGCTTCTCAATACCCATTCTTTTCTAGTTCGTAATCACTACAACCTTCCGTTCCTAATATTATACTAGTTATACTTTTGCTCGCTAGCGTTCTATAACCTTTTAATGACCACGACAACCTTAGTATCACGAATGTGTTTCCATTCCGCATACTACCACCACTTTATTACTCCTTTTTCAGTTGTTTCTATTTTCCAAAATTTGATCAATCAAATAGAAGTAAAGGAATTTGTTGAGAGATCACTATGATCATGAACACTTGTTATATTGCATAGTTAGTACAGAAGGTGGCCAGCCTTTAGTACTTGACAAGCAATTAAACAATAGATGGTATCCTACTAGGCTTCTATCACACAGATAGATAGTCATTCGGCAATACCTCCCCTTCTGGAAGGGTTGTTCTTCTCAGATTACATGAAATGAAAAGAAGAGAAAAGAACGAACTGAAGAGAATTGTATATATAAAAAAAAATATATACTGCCATAAAATATCTGGCTTGGAACCTACCTCTGAATTATAGAGGTTTGTCATAGGAGAACAAAACATAAACGTATTTATATCAGCATCAAGTATTATAGCATCGTATTTCCCATGCCTAAATATTTATATTCCATTCATCATTCTATGGACCCATGCTCTTCCTCGAGCTTATACACAATCACCTTTGAAACTCCCTCGACATCGAAAATCGAATCTGGGATCTCATTCTAGACCTCATCGTTACTAGAACCCATTTCTATACCGCAACCTTCTTCGTATAATAATACGACTCTCTATTGATAAGAAAGAATAAATATTCACTAGGTAGATACTCTACTTAATTAGTCTATCAATGATAACTTATACACTACCACGACCCGATTAGTGGTACTCAATCTCAACATCCATTCCAATACAACTCTCACGGTTGTAATCAGCTCGTTACTCGCAGAATCATTGCTGCCTTACTATGGTCCACCACTGACCCACTGTCATCATTCACTTTCCATGAAATCTTAATAGCTAACCATACGGAGTCCATACATGTCGTATCAAATCCTTCTAAGGAGGTAACATAATCACCATTTGTAACACCCCCAGATCCGGGGTCGGGGATCCGGGTCGTCACGGTCTTTCATTCCACAATACCACTTCACTTACTTAATAAAAATAACCTTATGCTGTGACCCCACACTAACACACACCACAACCCGTTATAGTCTCAGAGATGAAATTGAAATAAGTACAAGTCTTGGAACCCACAATTTAAAAGTTATTACAACCCAAAATGATTACTTGATAAATTTACAGTTGATTGCCATTATCTGCCACAAGTTATAATTATACATAATTGATTCTCAAAAGTAGATAGTATGATCTACAATAGATCTACCTCTGCAGCTATAGCAGCTACAACATCATCGGGAAGACGCAGGACGCTTCCCACGCGCTTGCGCTGGGTCTGCTGGAGTCTGGCCATCTTTCCTAACTGTTGTTGTGTGATGAAGAAATAAAGCAAGGGTGAGCAGCAAGCCCACCAAAATAATATGTATAATGATTTACAATATATGAGCCTACTCATAATACTCATGAAAGTCTTGGTCAAAAGAAATGAACCAAGTTTGATATCTTAATGCGATGAAGTCGCAAAATATTCAGTATATATACATATATACTTTTCAAAATATTGGAAGTCCTCTTCCATGCATAATATACACAAAGTCCCAGTGTATAACTGTATAAAAAAATATCGTTGCAAGGTGATCTCATATATCTAACCTTGTCTCAACGTTTTTTTTTCTGAAAATCTTTGTCATTCATAAGACAATTATTAATTAGATATAAGTTTAAAAGATGAAGTTACAAGATACCCCAATATACTTATATCTTTCCCAAATACTACTTGAACTACCACCGTTCAAGTTATAAATTAGCTTCAAAAGTTCATCACATAGATGAGACTATAAGACAAGATTTGAATAGATTAAATCTTTAAAATATTATCAAAATAAAATGAAGTTACGAGATACTTCATTTGATGTAAACATCATTTTGAAAACTTGACCCTGCCAACACTCAACAATCGCCCAACCGTAGCCTTTCCATCGAAGTGCTCTGGGTAGTGTTGCAAAAATTATCCAATTGGATGATGAACTCATTACGGGAGTTTGCCGCGCCAGGAAGACCACTTACGATGATCAGTCGTAGTAGTACAACCCCACCATTTTCTACATGTAGAGGAGAACCTGTCGGATTTACTTGTCAACCGAACACTGAACTCCTAAGGAAAGGACCGCCTTAGCGGAACTTCCAGGCCATTTGGGCCAATATAATAAGGCTGGGCCGGCGCTACTCGGCCACTTATGCCACTCCTAGTTCAGATGAAATCCATGACTCTGAAACGTAAAGCTCGTTTCCCCCCTTTCCCCAAGTAGAAACTTGTTGATACGGCTCCACCAAGAAGTCGTACCTAGTTGGAAAGGAAAACTCACCGATATTTCCCAGGCGATGCCTGTTAATGGATTAACTTGTTCCAAGAATTTTACTTCCCGAATATTGGGTAAGTAATCAAAAACTCTTTTACCAAGACAGCAACCTTGTTGCGAATATAAAACACACCACCGAGCCGGATCCCCCAGGTTTTGAGCGAGTATTTAAATCCCCTTTTTAAAAGGAAGATCTTAAATATAAAAATAGTTTTGGGATCCGCTCTAACTTTTGAAAATCATTTTAAAGACTCGAAAACACTTTAAAGAGTGTTTGGAGTAAAACTGATTTAATGAAGTAAATCAGTCCCCAGAATATTTAGAAAATGTCTGAATATTATTATTTAAATAATATTCCCATAAAAAAATAATCTTTATAAAATAATTGAAGTAGAAGTATTAAAACTTATACTTGAAATGAATAGCAAATAATCAAAGATATACTTATACGAAAGTAATATCTTTATTTGAATAATCAAAAATAAGTTTGATTATCGACACCTTATTCTTTAATAAAATAAAGAATATATCTCAGCAAATAATCGGAGTCATAGATCCTCAAATGAATATTCAAATAATATTCAATAAATAAAATAAGCTGAGTCATAATACCTCGAATGAATATTATAAATAATATTCATTAAATAAAATAAAGGAGTCATACATCCTCAAATGAATGTCCAAGTAATATCCAATAAATAATGTAAAGGAGTCATACGCCTTCGAATAATATTCGAAATAATATTCAATAATAAAATAAAGTTAAAGTTATCGAATAAACCTTATTCGATTAATAGTTTAAAAAAACTATATCCATATATATATATAAATAAATATATATATATATATAATATACTCGGGAACATCGACTCCCGGTTTAGAAATATGTTCACCTTTTATCCCCTATACTAAGGGTATACGCAACTACTTGCTTATTTCTAGCATAGGTATTATGCAACTATAAGCATTGAAATCAACAGATAGATAACCAGATTACGAAACAGACATGCATATATACCATATTAGCATGCTCCAATATATCGCAAAATTTGCTAATAACAATCATGCAATATCACAAGATAATGCATATACATATATTTACATCACAACAACAGTATAACGGGTAGAAAACTTGCCTGGGCGACTGGGGTTACGAATGGCTCGGGACGAGTCTGGTAACCTATAAACAACAAGTAAGTTGGAATTAAACCAAAGTCACTTGTAAATCTATACTTTAACGAACTTAGACTCTAACGCTTGTTTTGCGCTCACTGATTCGCTTAAGTCACTCGGGTACCCTCGGCTCCACCATTTTTAATAATTTAACCTTTACGAGTTTTAAAGCGATTCCTTCGCGGATGTCTTACCAACTGCTTATTACACCTTACATAAATGTTTCATACTTCAATTAGTCCTTTAAGGTCTTTAACCTATGTTTCAAAGTAAGGCGAGGGGAAAAGTATCGTTCGCGAAACGCCGTTACTTGAAACGGTCGTTTCTCCTAAACCGTGCATCGGAATCGAACGAACTACATATCAAAACGAAGCTCGTAACATGAGCTATCTAAACAAGGCAGTGGTCATAATCTAGCAGGGGGTCCTCGGGTCCTAATGTTATGCACAAAACAGTCTAAAGAAAATCGGACGTTACGACAGCTATGTTTACGCGATTACCAATATTTATACCACTCCAAATTCTTTACCAATTCACTACAAACCACCCAACCATCATCAATACATCAAACACAACTTATATCAAGGCAAAGTCAGTCCATAATCTCAAGGTTTTCCAACTTATTCAACCACAAACATGATCTACTAACCATAACTTAAGATTCATTAACCATCAACCAAGATTCATATCCAAAATCACCACAAATCCAACCAAACTATCTAACATACATGGATCTTGTTATACATACATGGATATTTCTATATATACATTAATCCATCCATAAACTCATCAAAACTCAAAGTTCAAACTATAAGTTAAAGGTGAAAGTTGTTTATACCTCCTTGAAGCTTCCTAACACAACCCAAGAGCTTTGAATGCCTAAAAGAACCTTGATCCTTGCTTGTATAACCTTAATCTTTCATAAAAATTCAAGAAAACTAAAGTTATTTCTTGAAGGTTACTATTCACCATCTTCTTCCTTGATTTATTGGAAGAGATTGTGAAGGAATTAGGAGCTTAAACTTATAGCATATCCATATCTATGTACAAGGAAGCTTAGATAATTACCTTGTGATTTAACAATGCTTGGAACTTGATTTTTGAAATTCTTGCCCTTGAAAAAGATGAAAAGCCGAGAGCAAGATGATGAGAATGAAATGATTTTGTGTTTTTTGATTTGTTTGGCTTAGCTTGGTTGTTTTTTGTTTTGTTTTTGGTTAATTACCTTAATAACCTTATATTTGTGTGGTTATAAACCAACCACACCTCCTCCTTCCCTATGTCATGCTTACATCACATTGCTATGTCATCCTCCCTTCCTTGTCTTCTTCTCATTGGTTGGGTGACATCACTTCCTCTAATCCCTTTGCTTAACTTCCTAATTGTTTGCCTAATGACCGCTGATCTGTTATACGGTTCGCTTAACTTTCGTTTTCGTTTATCGTTTGAAGGATCATACCCGGGATCTTATTACTTAAGTTCCCTTAACCTTTCTCATTACATTATATTCCTTTTTATGATCCTCTCTTATAATCCTTTAATTTAAATCCTTTTTATCCTGTTACCTTTTTCTCAATTCTTTCCGTATCTAGTGGATTTCCGGGAAAAATCAAAGTGTTCGGATTTGGATTCTGACGATCTTTACATACACTTATATCCCATATAAAGTACTAATAAAATCTCAGAATATCCATATCAGAACCCCTACATAGTGTGGCATGAAAAGTTTTCTCATTCAGCAAAAACACTATTCATAAGGGTTTCAAAAATTTCCAAAAATTGGGGTTATTACAGTCTCCCCTCCTTAAAAGGATTCCGTCCCGGAATCAGATAGAAAATAAATAGGGATACCTTCCTAGCATTGCACTTTCTAACTCTTAAGTAAATTTTCCCACATTGTGGTCCTACCACCAAACTCTGCCTAGTTTGATAACCCTTCTCCTAAGCACTTGTCCCTTTTCGATCTATAACCCTTTTGGTTGCTCCATATAGGTTACGTCGGGTTGCATATCTATGCGCTCATATGCCTCTATTTATCTAGCATCTGAATTACACTTCCTTAACATTGATACGTGAAACATGTTATGAACTTGCTACATATTCGGGGTTAGGGCTAGCTCATATGCTAACTTCCCAAACGTCTTAATATATCCAAGGGTCCAACAAATTGTAGACTTAGCTTTCCTTTCCTTCCGAACCTCATCAATCCTTTCCAAGGGATACCTATATCATTACTAGGTCCCCTATTTCATACTCTTTATCCTTTCGTGTCAAATCAACATACTTATCATGTCCATCTTGGGCTACTACCAGCCGTCCTCTGATTAGATCTATCATATCCTTGGTCCTTTGGACTACTGCGGGTCCGAGCATCTTGCGCTCTACAACTTCATCCTAACATAAGGGAGATCGACATTGTCTTCCCTCAATGATCTCATAAGGCGACATCTCGATGATGACATATGATCTATTGTCGTAAGATAACTCAATTCGAATTAAGTGATCATTCCAAATTCTTTCAAGTCTATTGCACAGACTCTCATTATTGCTTTTAACATTAGAGCTTCTGCTTCTCAATACCCATTCTTTTCCAGTTCGTAATCGCTACTACCTTCCGTTCCTAATATTATACTGGTTATACTTTTGCTCGTTAGCGTTCTATAACCTTTTAATAACCACGTCAACCTTAGTATCACGAATGTGTTCCCATTCCGCATACTACCACCACTTTATTACTCCTCTTTCAGTTGCTTCTATTTTCCAAAATTTGATCAATCAAATAGAAGTAAAGGAATTTGTTGAGAGATCACTAAGATCATGAACACTTGTTATATCGCATAGTTAGTACAGAAGGTGGCCAGCCTTTAGTACTTGACAAGCAATTAAACAATAGCTGGTATCCTACTAGGCTTCTATCACACAGATAGATAGTCATTCGGCAATACCTCCCCTTTCTGGAAGGGTTGTTCTTCTCAGCTTACATGAAATGAAAAGAAGAGAAAAGAACGAACTGAAGAGAATTGTATATATGAAAAAAATATACTGCCACAAAATATCTGGCTTGGAATCTACCTCTGAACTATAGAGGTTTGTCATAGGAGAACAAAACATATATGTATTTATATCAACATCAAGTATTATAGCATCGTATTTCACGTGCCTAAATATTTTCGCTATCCCGTCCATCATTCTATGGACCCATGCCCCTCCTCGAGCTTATACACAATTACCTTTGAAACTCCCTCGACATCGAAAATCGAACCTGGGATCTCATTCTAGACATCATCGTTACTAGAATTCTATGCTTGCACCGCAACCTTCCTCGTATAATAATACGACTCTCTATTGATAAGAAAGAATAATAATTCACTATGTAGATACTCTACTTAATTAGTCTATTAATGATAACTTATACACTACCACGACCCGATTAGTGGTACTCAATCTCAACACCCATTCCAATACAACTCTCACGGTTGTAATCAGCTCAATACTCGCAGAATCATTGCTGCCTTACTATGGTCCACCACTGACCTACTGTCGTCATTCATTTTCCATGAAGTCTTAATAGCTAACCATACGGAGTCCATACAGGTCGTATCTAATTCTCCTAAGGAGTTAACATAACCACCAATCACAATTCATGAAGAACACTCCAAACTCTGACGTACTTTCATGACATGAAGCAGATAAAATTGCAGAAGAGTTTCAATCAAAGCAACGATAGCAGGTTAATACCATTTTTAATCATATGCCTTAGATAGAAGACTTAACTCAAAGGTTCGTCTAGTCCTTTTTGGAAACATGGTCCTGGCTTATTCTCAAGATAGTACCTCCTAAGATAGATAGCCCGTTCATGGCGATTACACGAATTAAACCTTTGCCAACTACTATTACGGTTGGGTATTGCACAGTCATCAGAAGGAATGTCAATCTTCCAAACCATAATACAATCTGCATAGCTTTAACCATCATCATTGTATTCCTTTGGCACAAGCGCCTATAATTATCCTCTTACCTTTAAAGTGTCGGCCACCTCTTTGGCCTTTCCTGATAGTAAAATTTCCTTACAGTCAATGTCATTTTAACCACCTCCAAATAAATTTTTTCCACCTTATTTCAAACACAGCTTATGTGAAGATGTTTTCCTTAAAATCTAATGAGTAAAAAAAAAATCACCAGTTTTCCATAAGTTATTGCCTCAGTCTTTAGAGGTTAATCACTGTCATGACTGACTCTCAATCATAATTAGAACATCTTTTATCTTAAGTCCTAATTGCCCTGAACAATTTCGACCATTATTGGTTCGATCCATACCTTCTCGTGGTTTAACACGTGCCTCACTTGGCATCATTATAATTACGTCATATTTCCTTTATCAACATTTCCATTCTTGAGAATTTTGAATATTACCTTTCTCATTGCAAAACCTCTAAGGTTATCCTTGAATCATTCATCCTGTATTCCCTAGATACAGGGCATATCAAAATACCATTCACTATTACTAGAACCATTGTCTATATACTTCTGAAAAATTTCTCCACTGATCCTTAAAGGTTATTATTACCTTAATGCTTTCCAATTCATACTGTCAAAACTCATACTATCCCTATCAAGGGTGAAATGCCAACCTTATGCATTCCCCTAGGATTCGTTTTAAGTTACCGATGTTCTATCCTTAATTCCACCTTTAAAAAGGTACAAGCATCCTTCCATGGATAAATAAAGTCATATATCCCTGATAAGGGTATCTTATTCAATCATTCCCACCTCGATAGTCTATACCGAATTTCACAATAACATCTTAATACAACATGAGGTCAATCCACATGGCCTCCAAAAGATAAAAATGGTTATCCGCTTTTCTTTCCTGATTTGGTAATGATCACATGGATGATCTGGAAGATATTGGTCGTGTTCAACGTGAACTTCTTCTTAATAAATCCTTATTTACTTTTGTCGTTTATCTCAACAGTCATCTCAATGTTGGGATATCTTTCATACCTGGCGTCTCCCTTCCTGGGTATCAAGCCACCGGTCTTACACTTCACATTCTTGAAGGTCACTTCCTTCATCCAATTTTCCTAATTTCTTACTTCCTTGTCTCCTCAGTCTATCCACGTCTCAATATTTATCCTTCGAACTATCTCAAGGTTTCCTCAAATCCTCCCAACTTATAGGGGATAAAATATATTTATCTCTTATGCCTTCAACCATCAATTTAACTCATGGTGAATCACCCTCATCCTGAAGATTACATACTTTTCTATTTCTATTGCTACGAGTCTTTAGGGTTTCCTCATACCCAACTTCCTTATCATTCCTCAAACTCTATTGCCTTTATATTTCTTTCCACTTCAGTTTTTTTTTCCTTTCTCTTATCATTATTCATGAACCAACACAACTTAAGCATTGATTTCAAACATCCCGTCATTCTGGATTCGTGTCCTTAGAACGAATCTTGACAACTTTTACAACTTAGACTCATAATTTATCATACTCGTCTGCCTTTGTTCTGGCTCTAAAGCTTTTACACTATCTCCTTATCTTTGGGAATTACTTTCCCGAAAACAATTGACTGAACTTAAATCAGTTTATTATAATCTCTTGCTCCGTGCCTTCCTTGGCCTTTCACCGGCGGGTGGCCTCTCTCTTAGGAGGGTAAGTGATAAAAACAGTCTTTTGTGATTCGTCAATCATTTAGAATCTCAAATGATTCCTATATTTCCTTTAGCCAGGCTCTTGCCTCGACTGGGTCAGCTTGTTCCTTGGAACTCTGAGAGCTTAGCGATTTAAAGGTCCTGAAAGAATTTCCCACCGCACTGTCTCCTCAGGGTGGTGGTTGGGGATAATAGTCTAAGTTCTCTTTAGACAGGTCCATGAATTTCCGTATAGGAGTACCGTCTCGGGTCTCCTTATCTCGCTCGACTTTTTGTTTCCTTAGTATGAAATGTTTCATCCTACTCCCCATAATTGGGGTCATCTTTTAATTTAAAATCCTCATTTTCCACTCCATTATGTCATGGGTTCCTTCTATCTTGATGGCGACCTCCCTGACTATCACGTTCAGGGTTTGCTCTAAATCTTATTCCTCAAACTAGCTTTCATCTAAGATCTCATCTTTAAGCTCTTGAACATTTGGAACCCAAATTCTGTAGGAATACCTCATTATTCCCTTCTCATCTTTCTTGGTATTAACCTCTTATCTATTTGTTGGCTCTCTGCCTTCATTCATAACTTTTTCTGGCACAATATGATCTTTTCCAATAATTCGGGCTGTATTGCTATCTCAAACAGCTTTTCGGTACCGGCTCCGGTTACCTTCACTACTATTTCCATTTTCTCAAAATCTCTTATAAACTCTCTAAAAGACATTATCATCTTGAGTCTCTCCTTTTTACTAAGGGCATCAGCCACCATATTGGCTTTCCCCAAATGATAAAGAATCTCCCAATCATAATTCTTGATTAGCTCTAACCGCCTCCTCTGGCGTATGTTGAGCTCTTTCTACGTAAGAATGTACTAGAGCACTTATGGCTTAGGTAATTCTCGCACTTCTCTCCATACAAGTAGTGCCTCCAATCTTTAGGGTAAAACTATTGCCACGAGCCTAAGCTCATGGGCGGGGATATCGAATTTCATATTACCTTAATTGTCTTGACGCAGACGCGATTATCTTGCTGTGCTAAGAAGCACCCTAATTCCTTATGCGAAGCGTCACTTATAAATCACAAAATCTCCTTTTTCCATCCGGCAATGCCAGCATAGGGGCCATCACCAACCTCTGCTTCAGTCTTGAAAGCTGTTCTCGCATTTCTTTGTCCATTCGAACTTCTCAGTCTTACGAGTAAGCCGCGTTAAAGGGGGCTACTATCTTTACAAACTTGAACGAACCTCCGGTAGTGATCGACCAATCCTACCTCTGGTAGTTGACCTAACCATGGTCATCAATTCATCAGTGGTCCTTTATCCATTCTTGTCAGGATCCTCCATGGGATCCTCCTCAGCAACTATCCCTTCTAGGACAACATCCTTAATATCAACATCATCCGGTCCTGCGTTAGGACGCTCTATCGATCCACAATCCGATCTCCAATTAGTAATAAAACATCATCGCGCTGTTGCTCCTCAACCTCAGGGTTCGGAGTCCCGCTACCATATACGATAATGAACTACGCTCCTATCACGATATTTATAAGGGTTCCCATAAGGGTTTTAAACTGTCAGTACTACGTTAGGTAGCCCGACTATGAACGTGGCAAGAGTTCTTATTATCTTAGTTAACTTATTATCTTAACGTCCCATCATCTCTGAGGTTTATAACACTTAGCTCTGATACCATTTCTGTAACAACCCCTGATCCGGGGTCGGGGATCCGGGTCGTCACGGTCTTTCATTCCACAATACCACTTCACTTACTTAATAAAAATAACCTTATGCTGTGACCCCACACTAACAACACAACCACACCCGTATAGTCTCAGAGATGAAATTGAAATAAGTACAAGTCTTGGAACCCACAATTTAAAAGTTATTACAACCCAAAATGCTTACTTGATAAATTTACAGTTGATTGCCATTATCTGCCACAAGTTATAATTATACATAATTGATTCTCAAAAGTAGATAGTATGATCTACAATAGATCTACCTCTGCAGCTATAGCAGCTACAACATCATCAGGAAGACGCAGGACGCTTCCCACGCGCTTGCGCTGGGTCTGCTGGAGTCTGGCCATCTTTCCTAACTGTTGTTGTGTGATGAAGAAATAAAGCAAGGGTGAGCAGCAAGGCCCACCAAAATAATATGTATAATGATTTACAATATATGAGCCTACTCTAATACTCATGAAAGTCTTGGTCAAAAGAAATGAACCAAGTTTGATATCTTAATGCGATGAAGTCGCAAAATATTCATTATATATACATATATACTTTTCAAAATATTGGAAGTTCCTCTTCCATGCATAATATACACAAAGTCCCAGTGTATAACTGTATAAAAAAATATCGTTGCAAGGTGATCTCATATATCTAACCTTGTCTCAACGTTTTTTTTTTCTGAAAATCTTTGTCATTCATAAGACAATTATTAATTAGATATAAGTTTAAAAGATGAAGTTACAAGATACCCCAATATACTTATATCTTTCCCAAATACTACTTGAACTACCACCGTTCAAGTTATAAATTAGCTTCAAAAGTTCATCACATAGATGAGACTATAAGACAAGATTTGAATAGATTAAATCTTTAAAATATTATCAAAATAAAATGAAGTTACGAGATACTTCATTTGATGTAAACATCATTTTGAAAACTTGACCCTGCCAACACTCAACAATCGCCCAACCGTAGCCTTTCCATCGAAGTGCTCTGGGTAGTGTTGCAAAAATTATCCAATTGGATGATGAACTCATTACGGGAGTTTGCCGCGCCAGGAAGACCACTTACGATGATCAGTCGTAGTAGTACAACCCCACCATTTTCTACATGTAGAGGAGAACCTGTCGGATTTACTTGTCAACCGAACACTGAACTCCTAAGGAAGGACCGCCTTAGCGGAACTTCCAGGCCATTTGGGCCAATATAATAAGGCTGGGCCGGCGCTACTCGGCCACTTATGCCACTCCTAGTTCAGATGAAATCCATGACTCTGAAACGTAAAGCTCGTTTCCCCCTTTCCCCAAGTAGAAACTTGTTGATACGGCTCCACCAAGAAGTCGTACCTAGTTGGAAAGGAAAACTCACCGATATTTCCCAGGCGATGCCTGTTAATGGATTAACTTGTTCCAAGAATTTTACTTCCCGAATATTGGGTAAGTAATCAAAAACTCTTTTACCAAGACAGCAACCTTGTTGCGAATATAAAACACACCACCGAGCCGGATCCCCCAGGTTTTGAGCGAGTATTTAAATCCCCTTTTTAAAAGGAAGATCTTAAATATAAAAATAGTTTTGGGATCCGCTCTAACTTTTGAAAATCATTTTAAAGACTCGAAAACACTTTAAAGAGTGTTTGGAGTAAAACTGATTTAATGAAGTAAATCAGTCCCCAGAATATTTAGAAAATGTCTGAATATTATTATTTAAATAATATTCCCATAAAAAAATAATCTTTATAAAATAATTGAAGTAGAAGTATTAAAACTTATACTTGAAATGAATAGCAAATAATCAAAGATATACTTATACGAAAGTAATATCTTTATTTGAATAATCAAAAATAAGTTTGATTATCGACACCTTATTCTTTAATAAAATAAAGAATATATCTCAGCAAATAATCGGAGTCATAGATCCTCAAATGAATATTCAAATAATATTCATAAATAAAAATAAGCTGAGTCATAATACCTCGAATGAATATTATAAATAATATTCATTAATAAAATAAAGGAGTCATACATCCTCAAATGAATGTCCAAGTAATATCCAATAAATAATGTAAAGGAGTCATACGCCTTCGAATAATATTCGAAATAATATTCAATAATAAAATAAAGTTAAAGTTATCGAATAAACCTTATTCGATTAATAGTTTAAAAAAACTATATCCATATATATATATATATATAAATAAATATATATAATATACTCGGGAACATCGACTCCCGGTTTAGAAATATGTTCACCTTTTATCCCCTATACTAAGGGTATACGCAACTACTTGCTTATTTCTAGCATAGGTATTATGCAACTATAAGCATTGAAATCAACAGATAGATAACCAGATTACGAAACAGACATGCATATATACCATATTAGCATGCTCCAATATATCGCAAAATTTGCTAATAACAATCATGCAATATCACAAGATAATGCATATAATATATACATCACAACAACAGTATAACGGGTAGAAAACTTGCCTGGGCGACTGGGGTTACGAATGGCTCGGGACGAGTCTGGTAACCTATAAACAACAAGTAAGTTGGAATTAAACCAAAGTCACTTGTAAATCTATACTTTAACTAACTTAGACTCTAACGCTTGTTTTGCGCTCACTGATTCGCTTAAGTCACTCGGGTACCCTCGGCTCCACCATTTTTAATAATTTAACCTTTACGAGTTTTAAAGCGATTCCTTCGCGGATGTCTTACCAACTGCTTATTACACCTTACATAAATGTTTCATACTTCAATTAGTCCTTTAAGGTCTTTAACCTATGTTTCAAAGTAAGGCGAGGGGAAAAGTATCGTTCGCGAAACGCCGTTACTTGAAACGGTCGTTTCTCCTAAACCGTGCATCGGAATCGAACGAACTACATATCAAAACGAAGCTCGTAACATGAGCTATCTAAACATGGCAGTGGTCATAATCTAGCAGGGGGTCCTCGGGTCCTAATGTTATGCACAAAACAGTCTAAAGAAAATCGGACGTTACGACGGCTATGTTTACGCGATTACCAATATTTATACCACTCCAAATTCTTTACCAATTCACTACAAACCACCCAACCATCATCAATACATCAAACACACTTATATCAAGGCAAAGTCGTCCATAATCTCAAGGTTTTCCAACTTATTCAACCACAAACATGATCTACTAACCATAACTTAAGATTCATTAACCATTAACCAAGATTCATATCCAAAATCACCACAAATCCAACCAACTATCTAACATACATGGATCTGTTATACATACATGGATATTTCTATATAAATTAATCCATCCATAAACTCATCAAAACTCAAAGTTCAACTATAAGTTAAAGGTGAAAGTTGTTTATACTCCTTGAAGCTTCCTAACACAACCCAAGAGCTTTGAATGCTAAAAGAACCTTGATCCTTGCTTGTATAACCTTAATCTTTCATAAAAATTCAAGAAAACTAAAGTTATTTCTTGAAGGTTACTATTCACCATCTTCTTCCTTGATTTATTGGAAGAGATTGTGAAGGAATTAGGAGCTTAAACTTATAGCATATCCATATCTATGTACAAGGAAGCTTAGATATTACCTTGTGATTTAACAATGCTTGGAACTTGATTTTGAAATTCTTGCCCTTGAAAAGATGAAAAGCCGAGAGCAGATGAGAATGAAATGATTTTGTGTTTTTTGATTTGTTTGGCTTAGCTTGGTTGTTTTTGTTTTGTTTTTGGTTAATTACCTTAATAACTTATATTTGTGTGGTTATAAAACAACCACAACCTCCTCCTTCCTATGTCATGCTTACATCACATTGCTATGTCATCCTCCTTCCTTGTCCTCTTCTCATTGGTTGGGTGACATCACTTCCTCTAATCCCTTTGCTTACTTCCTAATTGTTTGCCTAATGACCGCTGATCTGTTATACGGTTCGCTTAACTTTCGTTTTCGTTTATCGTTTGAAGGATCATACCCGGGA